>NC_142262.1:7963534-8267931 GCF_052056855.1 Sturnus vulgaris
GGGGGAGGGAGAGGAGTGAAGAAAGGAAGGGGAGGGGGGGAGATGCTGAAGCCCCAAATCAATGGGAAAACACCACAATCCAAGGCGGGCAGGATGAAACCAGCCCAGTACAACCCTGCCCGGTTACACTCGCAGCCCTGTATTATTCCCAGCTCGCATTAAGTAGCTCTGTAGTGTTAGTGCTGTTCTTGAAAGATAACTTCACCTTTGACCCCTTAAGCTCCGAGACACTCCTAAAAGTACCAGCATGTTATTACGAACAGAAGAGCAGTGTTAATGCTGAAATGCTCTATCCCCTTCTCCTCCCTCCTTGTCACCACTGGATTTTGAAGCACAACGTTATTAAAAAAAGAAAATATATGCTGGGGGTGCTCCATCCCCTTCCAGCAGCAATCCCTGCATGTGGAGAGACCCCCCTTGTGTTTGCACAGCGAGGGCTGAGGCTTTTCCCAGCCTAGTCTGGTGTCGTTCCTGGGCATTTCCTGCCCTCTCTCCAAGGTTTGTGCTGTTCCCTCCCCAGAGATTCTGGCGTGTCCCTCGGAGGTCGATGCCACAGAAAGCCTGGTCACCTTCACACACTTGAAAATATCAAAAAAAATGCCTGAAACCCAAAGTTCTCTAAAGCTGCTGAGGCACAGCTGGGATGAGGTGCTGGTGCTGGTTCTGACCCTGCACAGACTGGGCTGGCATGGACTCCATCCCAAACACCAGGAGAAACCCCTCCTCTCCCTTTCCATCCTCTCTCCTTCATCATCATCAGCTGCCTCAGTTCTTCCTCCCAGCCTCTGCTGTTTTATGTTTGTGTTGCTTCCTCAGACTGTAAAGTCTTTGGGGGCAGGAACAGGCTGTAATCTGTGTTTGTCAAGTGCCATGTAAACGCCTGGCTAAATGTGTTTGTTTTCAACCGCTTATTTGTTTTCCGAAGGGGTAGTTACAGGAAAGTACACAGCGGAATCAGTAATTGGTGCAGAGCTGGGAGAGGATGGGAGAAGCGCCGTGTCCCTGTGGAGAGAGGCAGATGGCACCAGTGTGGTTTCCCTCTTCCTTTCATTCTCCAACCTCACAGCCAGGGAGGGCTGGGGACAGCTCCAAAGGCACAAAAGATGTGTCAAAGGGCTTGGCCATGAGCTGAGGATGCCAGGGCAGGTCACCAAGGTGTGCCCCATGCCAGCCTCTCCCCCGGCTTTATTCCTGCAGGCTCCTCTCTCTGCACTGCTCTGGAGCCATTGGATTTGCACGTCGAGGACACATATTTTACTGTGTTCTCCTTGACAGCCATACCCCGTGTCCTTCCCTTCTCCAGCCCCTCCTGCCTGCCTTGTACAACTAATGAAACTCTAATCGCTTCCACCGCAGCATCTGCAGGGCTTTGAGGGTGGAACTGAGAGCAGACCATCAGGAAACAGCCTGATTAAAAAGTACTTTGGGGAGGGGGCACTTTGCCTGAGGGTGACAACGTCTCTTACACTTGAAATGAAATATATCCGTGTTGAAGAGTGGGAAAGAAAAGAGAAAAACTTTGGCCCCTGCGGAGGTTCAGAAGCCCTTAGGCTGTTGGCCACTGGATTCATGCACATTGTGCTTTAGTGCTTTAAAAAGTGCCTAAAAAAGCAAGATATTGCTACCCGGTGGACTGTAAAATATCCTATCACCAGCCAGCCATACACAGCGAGGATGTCATGCCATGGGGTTAGCAGCAGTATCATAGGCAAGGTAAAGATGCTTCATTGCATATATTAAAGGCAGCCCGAGCCCTAAATGCACCCTAAAGAAGATGGATCTCCTCGGGAAGCTGAGATCTATTCATCACAATCTGATTCCTAAGTGTCAATTAATCTTACAGCTTGTGTGTTGTTCCCCAGCCCTGACACATCTCTCACTGTCTCTGACTTGGAAGAGTAATGAGAGACAGTGTTTGAGTATATAAAAGATAATTAATAGAAAACATCCTCCCTTTAAAAAACAACCACCAAACCAACCTTTTAGTACAGTATGTCTTTCCACCAGCATCCATTTCCACAGATCCAACTCGCTGCCTCCGTCATTTGGGGAATTTTAATTGCTCCGCAAGGAACTAAGTGTTTTAAAAGGGTGAGAAGGACCCTGCTCAAGTATGCGGCTGACACAAAAGAAATGGTGATTTTTTTTTAAACGCTCATTGTTCCCCTCTCAGCACCGAGCCCGTCCCTGGCTCTGGCTCTGACATTACAGAAAAGCCACGGAGCCCCTGGCGCGGCGAGATGTAATGCAATGAGATAATGTTATTTTACTTCTAACATGACTCGGAGGGAAATAAAGCATGTGGATGGAGCCTGTTGCTCGCAGGGAGCCATCCCGGGATATCGGAACAGCAGCAGGACCACAGGATGGAGCTGGGTTTGCTGCCTGCCACTGATGGGGGCAATGCAGTCCAGGACAAGATTGGAGCATGGCAGGAAAAAGGCTCGGGAATGGGGGAAAAAAAATATTCATTTCCTGTGTTAGAGAGCGGAGAGGCTCCCCTGGGGGAAGGGGTTTAGTGAAAAGTATTTCCTGGTGAATAGTAAGGATTGGGTGGAGTTGGGGTGACTGGGATTCCTGCACGGATTTTTCAAAAGCACCCAAAATGGAGCTGGACACGATTCCTCTTGCTCCAGGAAAAACTGCTGGGAAAGCCAGAGAGGAGGTACCTGGATGGGTCAGAGCTCGGCTGAATGTGGATGTGGCTTTGCAGGAACAGATTTCCTGGGAAGAAGGGTGGAGGAGCTGCCTTGCCACTCAAGGCACTAACAATGAGCATAAATGTCTCTGCTCTGACCCCACGGAATTGCAAAATATCCAAGTTTGGCAGCGTGAGCCCAGGATGGATTGTGTCCCTTCCTCCCCAGGCAGATCTGTTTGACCTGGAATATCGTGGCTGCCTCACAGCCGGGCCAGGAGCGTGGTCCTGGTGCTGGAGGCTGCAGGGATGGAGCTCCAGCTCCCAGCTGTGTCCTGACATCTGCAAGTCTTCAAATACCAAATCTAGTCCAAATCTCGGCAGAGAGCCCTGGCAGCTGCGGTGGTGTGGGCCACAGAGGATGGGGTTAGCAGAACAGAGCAGCTTGTTTAGCCCCTTTTATAACGGACTGCAATTCCTGCCTGGAGGGGGTCAGCGAGAGTTCCTTTGGCTTTGTCCTTCCCGCTTTGTCTCCTGGCACAAAAAAACCTTAGCATGGATTCAAGGCTTAAAAACACCTGAAACAAACCCAAGAGGCCCGTGGAAAGACACTTTCCTGGGAATGTCCATCGAGTTTTCTGGGATCCATTGACCTCTCTTGGCTCTGGCTGGTTTTGCTGAGTGTTCCTGGGGTGCTGATTCCCAAACTTCCACTGGGGGTTATGGGAATGACACACATGATGTGGGAGAGATCAGAGCTCTACATCCACTGAACCTGCCAGGACACCCTCACAGTCCAGTCTTCAAACAAAATTCGAGATTTTAAAATCAAAATTCTGTTTAAATCAACATTTTTCTCTTGCCTAAATACTTTTTTTCTGAGAGTAAGATTCTCAATATCGACACTTTTGACTCTAAGATCTTCTGCTTGCTTCACCTTGGTTTTTAAAATCTGGCTCTCAAGTTCCTTTCTACAATTTTTGGGTATGGGCTAATAAACCAGGTTTTCCCACTTTTATTTCCTGTGAACAGCTTTCCAGACAACACAAGCAAAGCACCCCATTACTGGGACAGCAAAGAAAGGTGGCCCTTTCCTACCCTCACCAACAGGAAGAAATGTGGACAGGGACAATCTTGCAGAGCAAACCACTACAGCAACAGCCTGCCATGAGCCATCTCCCTGCTCTCCAAGGATGGGAGATACAGTTGTAAGTTTGAAGCAAAGGCAGGAGCTGTCAGACCCAGTCAGGTTTCATCAGCCTGAATAAACAGGCTGTGAATCTCGCAATTACAGGTTCCCCCTTAGGATTTTGGCACATATACTCCTAACCCAACCCTGGAAAGTGCAGAAGGTATAGAAATGAAACCTAATAAAGCCTAAATATTATCTCCCATATTCCGAGGCTCAGCAAAGGTTTGATTTACATTTCTAGCAAAGTTCTTGCATCTGGAGCAATGGCTTGTATATTGTATTTGTCTAAGATTATAGTTGCTTTATGGCATTTACTGGATCCTGTAAATATTCTGTAAAACACTATCGACAGAACAATTATGGGAGAGGAATAACAGTTTTGAATCAACTCCTCTTGGAAGAAAAGAATGGATTTTGCCCTTTGCTGCTGCAAATGATCTGCAACTCAGTAATGCTTAACAGCACATATGAGAAGAGTATTGTCAAGTTTAAACCCCCCCGGCTGGTTTTTCCAAAATCTGGCCTCCCAGTTATGCTCCTGGGAAGGAGAACAAGGGCTAGGTTGTGGCAACATGTTGGAAGAATGGGCTGTCCTGCAGATGAGAGCAGCAAACCTCACCCTTCTTGTTCACAACCAAATCTGCACGCTGACACCACAGATAAGACCTCTGGAAATGATCTCACTCTTCACCTTCACTTGTGGCCTTGCCCTGTTACTTTCCCTACACAAGCAGCAGGGACAGAGCTTTGGGGCATAGAAGAGCTCGGTGTGAGTGTGTGCCAAGCAGAGAGCTCAGCTCTGCCCTGGCTTCTGGGAGAAGCTCTTTCCTCCTGGAAGGACCGTCCCCCTCTCCTGTGTGCCCTGGGAGCCCAGGGGAGAGGCAGTGTCCCCGTGTGCTGTGCACTGGCTGGGTGCTGCTGGAGGGATGATGCTCACTCACATCTCACTCATATCCTATTTTTAGCACAGCCTGCAGCAGGTTCGTGAGTGCAGCCGGCTGTGGAACAATGCCACGGCAGAGGGGATGGTAAAACCCCACGCTCAACACCGAGGAAACAGCAGCTCAATGGAAAAAAACACTTTCCTGCCTGTGGGAATCCTCCCCAGACCTCTCTAGGGAGGCACAAAGGGGTGAGAGCTCACGGAGGTTTAGGTGCTTGCCTGTTCCCAGCTTCTCCTCCACAAAGCAGCTCCCAAGTCCTGCTGCCTCCATCTGCCTCCATCCCAGCCCTGTGGGCTGACAGAGGCTCTCAGGACCAGCCTGGGGTCAGAGGAGTGCAGGGAACAGGGCCAGGCACAGACACACCCCGGGGACAAGCCCTGCTGCTCCCCAGCGGGAGGGGTCAGGCACTGTCCGGAGTGGCTCAGGCGGCTCAGGGATCCCTGGAGCAGCTCTGCTGTGTGTCCCTGCAGGCACAGATCCACACCCTGCCTCTGGAACTGCCAGCACACCCTGGCTGCCAGCCTGACCCCAAATCTGGCTGTGTAGGGACCAAGGTGTCTCCATCCCCACGTGCCAGCCCTGCAGGAATCTCTGCCACGTGTCATTTCTCAGACCCAGAGGGGCTGATGGTGCTTGGAGGATGGGAATGTCACCTTCCCTTGCCATGTGTTCCTCACTCTGTGACATACCTGAATTTCAGTGCTTTCTACTCCATAAAATCTGAAAATCTGAGCTCCAGTGCTCCTGCAGAGGAGGTGGGAGCTTGAGGAGCCCTTTGAGGGGACAGAGCAAAGCCTGTCCCAGGTGCAGTCCGTGAAGAACAAAGGTGGCTCTGGGCACTTGGGGTTGCCTGGCCCTTCCCTGCAGCACTGGGTGCTGCTCTGCAGGCAGGATGAGCAGAAAGCACAAAGCACAGCCACCTCTGGCTGCAGCTCAGTGACCCTGGGAGTGTCACCTGCCTCCCCCTGGGCACTGTGCAGGTCTCAGCAGACCCTCAGACATGCCCAGGCACTGGTGCTGTGCAGAGCCTGGGCCCTGTGGTGGGCAGGGACTCAGGGCATGACCCCACCACCACAGGGGTCTCTGCCCCAGCTGATTTGAGGCATTAAACTCATCTGATGTTTCCTCTCTGGGGGAAGCAGCAGAGATGCTTGTAAAGGAATCCAAATGCAATCACAGAAGACAGGAGGAAAATCTCTCTCCAGGCAGCTGGAGTGCAAATCCCTTGGAAATGGTCACACACGTGTCAGTGGTGTTAGCCCTGCCACGACCTGCCTGAGACAGAAGCAAGCTGGGGAGGGTGGAACCCCCATGGGCAGTTTTTGGGGCCAGAAATGTACCCTCTGAAAACCTTTTCCACCACCAGAGCCACATGCATGGAGACCCCCAACAGCTGCAGCTCTGCAGCCCCCGTGGGAATGGCTGAACCCAGGAGAGGACATCTGTCCATGGCCTGAAGCTGAAGGGGAAATGCTTCACCATCACTCCCAGCCAAACAGAATCCCAAGTGAACCTTTCTAACAATCTGAAGTTGGGAAACGTTCCTTTGTTTTACTGGGTCATATTTTGTTTTGAGTTTCTCCATCTTCCCAGTTTGTCTCCAGGCTCCCTGGTTTCAGGCCAGGTCTGTCCAGTTTTCCAAGGCACACACAGATTGGTGAGTTTGAGCCAAGGGAGAGCTAATGAATCATTCTCTGCCTGGGTTGTGCAGTGTGAAGGGCTGAGCAGTGACGTGGCTGGTCCCAGCCTGCTGTCCCATGGACACATCCCAAGGTGGCAGGGACAGCTCTAGCAGGGACATTTTTGAGGGGCCAAAGCAAAAGCAGCAGCTGTGGGGTGTCCTGCAGAGCTCTGCTCAGCTCTGTCCTTCACCAGCCCCAAAGGGAACACTTTTCCTTCAGTAGCAGCAGCAGAGATGCTGATCCCACTCCAGCTGAGCAGTGAGTGCAGTGACACCAGGGCTTGGCCACATAAACCCTCACGAAGGCCTGGGGGAAGCAGAACGCTCTGGTTCGCTCTCCTGACCTTACACACAGGCTTGAGACACCCCAGTCTGTGTCCCCACAGTGCAGAAGTGTCAGAGAGTGGGGAGCAGATCCTGGGGCTGAGCTCCTGTGGGGTTGTCATGTGTGGGCTGAGGCAGGGAACACGGTGCTGTTTCCTCTCCTGCTCCCGTCCAGACAGCAGCCAGGATGGTAAGAGCAGCTGGAGTTTAGAGAGGAAACATCTCTGTGAAAATGCCCCCCAAGTGTCCCAAGGATTATTTAATTATGTGATTCACTGTGGGATCTCGAGGTCTCCCCTGTAACACAGAGGATCCCCAAGATGTGAGGATGCACCTGGAGGAGCTCTTTGGGGCTGGAGATGAGCAGGGCTGGGTCCAACCCCTGTGCAATTGGGGTTCAGCTTTCCTCTGAGATGCACCCATGGAGAGCAGGCTCCAGTTCTGCCCTGGGGAGCTCATCCCTGCCAGGATATCAAACCCACATGAGTCACAGCCACACAGAAAACAATGATATTTTACCACCTAATCCCATTTAGTTCTTGGCTCACCTTTTGTTCTGCCCTTCTCACACAGTAGGAAGTCCTGTGTATCCTGTGAGTAGTTTGGGCAATCAGTCATTCCTTGTGATGCTGGGAGCAGGGAGATATGAGCACCTGGTAAGTTTTATGACATTTAAACCAATGTAAATAGCAAACACCTCCTTGCCAGTCAGGGATTAACTCCAGATTCCTCTGCTTTAATGATAAATATTTTGACTTAATGAGAACAAACTAATGCCCTTTTTTTGGTTAGCACTTCTATATTAGGGACACAATGCCTGCATCTGGCAGTGGCCAGAGGATAAAGTTTATAGAAATGAATGTCTACCTGTTCCTCTTATTAATTCAATTTAAATGGATGAAAAAAAGAACCTCCAATAGTTTAGACCACAACAGAGATGTGTATTAATGTAAAGACCCTAGAGAGCCATTAGATTTGAGGCTGTACTGGGCCAGGGGTTGGACTCGATGATTCTTGTGGGTCCCTTCCAACTCGAGTTATTCTACAATTCTGGGAAAATCCACTTGTGAGATACAGTAGATTCTCAAGTGTTTGCAGCCTGGATATTTTGCACTGAGGTATTTTGCAGCTTGAGCAGAAGCTGTGAGCTTGGCAGAGGAGTTAAAGGATGGCATCCTCGGGGGTAAGGACTGAGTCAGGGTAGGTGAGTCCAGACTTACAGGATTATAGGACTATTTATTCATTTACTGCACCCAGAATTGGGCAGAAGTACCTGAAGATGAGCAATACCTGTGCTCATCTCCCACTGCATTCCACTGAGCTCTGGCACAAAGCTGCTCAAGGAAAAGGCTCTGCTCTACTGCACCAAGGGCAGAAGAGGGATGTTTCAGCAGTAAAACAAATTTAAAAAGCAGGATAATTTTTATTTTTAAGAAAAATATAGAAGTGAAAATCCAGTGTCTTGTGTCTTGTGGGTGGCGTTTCAGAGTGAGGGTAAAACCAGGGGAAAGCACCCATGGAAGGAGAACTCAGCCTCTCCTGGGAAGCCCCACAAAACACAGCACTGAAGTGGAAGCAGAGCCAAGACATTAAATACTCACTGAATTCACAGCTTATCAGGTTTCCAGCATCTCCCCTTTAAAACAGATTAGAAAATCCACATCAATTTAAGATCTGTCAGACCTTTCTCCCCTCTCTGGCACAGCCAGGTGTCTCACAGCGTTTGGGGTATCAGCACCAGCAGAATTTCCCCAGGACCCCCCCACCTCACAACCACCACGGGCTGCAATGTCCTGGGATATTTATGCAAACCAGGAGGCATGGCAGGATTTCACAGCAGGAGGACAAATTCATTTTGTAAAAGGTATTTATATAGTTCAATAGGTGTGTGCAGTGCTTTAGAGGTATAAAACATGAGATCCCTGCCCTGAGGGGCTTATAATCTAATAACATATACTAGGTAAATTAAAACATACATCACGATGGCGATGAATGCCCAGCCCAGCCGAGACGGGAGGGCATTTCAGCCATATGACAAGGCAGAACTCAATTTTCATTTTAGATTTGTAGTTTGCCTTTAAACAGCCAGCGTTCCCTAACCCCCAAGCGAGGGAGAAATTTATCAGCATTACATCTGGGGGGAGGGAGTGCTCCAACACAGGATCATTTATTAATTGTTATTTATTATCTGTTAAACAAGGACAGTGTGTGCAGCAATAGCATTCCTTTTTTCTGGATTAATTGTTGCCGTGTAATTCCTAGGTTTTATATTTTTAGCAGCCGTGTTCTAGCCTAACCCACTGAAAAGGGGGGAAAATGGAACAGGCACTCACACAATTAATGTAATGAGAGTAATTAATTTGAAAATAATACCCAGGGGGTGGGAGGGTTAAGGCTTTCTTTTTAAAGAAATAAAAGTCGAACCAAAGCTCCCACGTCCCTCAGGACTCGGTGCTACACTGACTGCACTCGTTATGTTCGCATTTGAATACTCATTCGAGCACATTTCTCATGCTGTTATTTCACCACTTCCTCAGCCTTGCATAATAGATGCAGTCATTGCCACTAAAGAGCCGGCGTTTACCCGCAGAGGTGAGGAAGGAGACCAGAAAGCAGGCAGGGGGCAGAAATAAAGCTCTCCACACCACAGCTCTCCTTGGGGCTCGCTCACTCCCAGCGAAGGAAAAATAAATATAATCAGAAGCAAAGCACCAAAACACTGAGCAATCTGTGTCTGGGGTCCCTTTTCTCCAGGCACTCTCCATCCCTCCTCTTCCTCCTGCACATCACCCCAGCAGCTCTGCAGCTGCCAGGACCTGCCTGACTCACACAGGGATGTGTTTGATTCCATTTTATGTGGCCATTTCTCTCTCTAAAATCACGGAAACACAACCCAGGGGTAACCATGGACAATGTCCAAGTGGCTCCAGAGCCCCAAGAGCAGTGCAGGGTTCACCCTACAAGGAGGCTGTCTAATGGTGAAAACATGGAGAGCACCTCCCAGGGAACCCTCCTGCTCCCTCCAGAGCCACAGAGCCTCACTGGGAGGCTGTGCCCGTCCTAAAGAAGCTTAGGCAGGATTTTATTTCTTGTGCATCTGCAACAGGTAGCACCCAGATGTGCAGGAGAGGCTGGAAACACGGATTGGGTGATGGTGACAAGAAATGACACGGTGCTGGTGGCACCATCTCTGGCTGCTTCTCAGCACTCACCACAAACCCTGGGTTAGCTCTGAGGTGCCACAGCCTCCCAGATGAATCCTCAGTTCACTGCTGGGATGGGCAAAGAACCCTACAAAAAGCTCTGGTTTGTAGTTTTCTATGGCTGCCCATTTGCAGAAGGGAATTCAGGACTGAAACCCTTCACTTGACATTTCTGACAGGTTTTCAGAAATAAAGAGGGGCAGGTCTGGTGCTTGTCTGTGAGGCTGCATTTCTGTGCCCTCCACAAAGTACCTCGAGCAGGGAAGGACAAAACTAGACATGACAAAGAGTAACTCCCCAGGGACCAGAAATTCAAACTTTTCAGAAGTCATCTAAACCTCCAATTAATTCAAGTTCTTCTTGAAACTTAAAATTTGGCAAAGATATACTTCTTGGTGCCAGTCATGACAAATCACAATCTCACCCAAACCAGACCTGATTTTAACTAATAATTGAAATAATAATTTAGTGATTGAGCACTGAGTTATGTTATATAATAAAGCAAAAGTCCCTGAAGGCTTTGCTGGATGTGAGCACTTCCACAGCAAAAGAAACACATTTTCATGGAATCCACAGTAATCACATTGGTCACACAGGCTTGGTAGAATGGAGAAGGATTTCTATCTTCACTTGGAGCAGCTTGTGGAGGACAATCCGGGGGGTGTGTGAACCTGGAAGAGTCTCCAAGGAGCTGGGTCTCCTTTGGTTTGTATCTTGATGACTGAGCAAAGAATTACAGTAGAATAGAAGATGTTCCAAAATGGAAATTTCAGCTTTCTTGCCACCTCCACCAGGGATTTCATGTGGGTTTTCCAACGAGCTGCTGGATCACATTGTCTCTGATTTTTCAGTTACTAGAATATTGGCATTTCTCTGAATTAGAGGGGAAGGGAATGAATAGAACATGATGGGGAATAAAAATTTCCAAACAGAAGAAGGAATACCTCAGGACTTTATGAAGTCATCAGTAAACTCCAACTCCCACACCACTCAGGAGCCCATGGGTGGGGAGATGCAGAACCACGGTGGTTTGGTCAATGGGTGTTTGCTTTTTATTAACTCAATTCCACAGGGAATTGTAAGGGCTGCCACAGCCCCCGTCCTCATCATTGCATCAGGAAGGGGCGAAGGGCAACTGATTTTTAATAAAAACTTCTTCAAGTGAAGTTAAAATCACAAATAGCAGTGGGAGGGAAGGAGGGACAAGCAGCTGAGGAGGCTGACGTGTCCCTCAGTCCCTGCCTGGGTGGGATACACACGGCAGGGAGACACCTGGGCCCGGGCTACCTTCATTTGGGGGACCAGAAACCTCCACGGGCACCTCTCTGCCCTTCCCCGTGGCTGGGGACAGCCCCTGGGCACCGGGAGGATCCCTCATCCCGATGTTTTGCAGGGACAGAGGTGGAGCAGCCAAAGGATGCTGAGCCCAGTGAGGATCCCCAGCGGGGTGGGGACACACCACCTCCACATGGGGAGGCGAGGCAGGGCCATTCCATCATCCCTTTCTTTAGCAGCTCGGTGCTGCGTTTTGTTCGGGGGTTTAACTTTTTTTTCCTTTTTTTTTTTTTTTTTTTTTTTTTTTTTTTTTTTTAGGTTTTTTTTTTTTTTTCCCTCCGGTGTTCGTTAGCAGAAGTGACATTTCTGCGGACGGGCAGGCGATGACGGCAGCTAATGGCTCCCGGGCCCTCTCTCCGGTTTCCTTAGCAACTGCGGGAAGGGAAAACAGAACCTGTCAGATGGAAAATGTCAATTATAGCGGATGCGGAGGGGAGAGATGCTGCGAGCAGAGGAGGCGAGCGGCGGGGGGAGCGGGGCTGCGGCGGGGAGGGGGTGCCCGGCAGCGCCCGGCCGGCAGGAGAGTGACAAAACTCGGCAGCAGACGGGGATGAGGGATGCAGGGCTGAGGGATGCAGGGCTGAGAGATGCAGGGCTGAGGGATGCAGGGCTGAGGGATGCAGGGCTGAGGGATGCAGGGCTGAGAGATACAGGGCTGAGGGATGCAGGGCTGTGAAATGCTTCCCCAAAAATTTTACTGGACACAACCCATCCCTGTGGCCCAGTGGCTGAGTGACCCCCTCTCCCAGCCAGAGCAGGGCGCCCTGAGGTAGAGATGAAAGCAGCAGGAAGGATATAAATCAGCTGAACTAATAAATAAATAAGAGGGAGGAATAAATAAAGGCGCGGGAGAGCTTCGCCCGCATTCCGCCCATGGATCCTCACCCCCTCGGTGGATGCGGGGCGGATCGGTGCAGGAGGAGAAGTCATCTGCTAAAACGCCGGGGAAGGAGCCGCTGACGCAGTGTTAATATTAATCAAAGCGAGTCGTCCCCTGCGCTGCCAGCGAGACAAAAGCAGGCGGTGCCGGCAGCCCGGGGTGGGCAGCGCTGCCCGGGCGGGGATGCCCGGCCTGGGGAAGGGGCTGCAAGAGGGATGTGGGTGCCCAGGGCTGCACACCCACCCTGCTGCTGTCTGCTCAGCCCGGCTGGCACCAGGCACGGGGACGTGGCACGGTGATACTCTGCCAGCCAAAACGGCGGCAGGAGGCTGGAAGGAGGCTGAAATGCGGGCTCCCCTCTGCAGTGAAAGCCGGGGTGGCACCAAGTCAGCCCAGCCCCATCCTTGCGGCAGCACCAGCAGCCTCAGCACATCCCTCTGCCTCAGGCACCTCCCAGCTCCCTTTGGGTGCTTTTGCTTTATGCAGCTCCCAATCGACTACTCCAAAACGCACCTGGTTTTAAAACTGAAAGGGAAAAAGCCAAAGCAGCAGCGATCCCAGCATCTCTGTGGGATGCCTGGCGCTTCCAGCCAGCCCCTTGCACAGCAGCAGCTCCTGCTGCAGCACTAAGTGCACCCTAAGGACGCCGGGGTTGCTGCTCAGTCACCTTGTGCTGACACCTCCCTGCCCGTTCAAAGCCTTCTTAGCAGGGAGAGTGCTAAATCAGCCTTTACTCTCTTCACTTAACCACCATGCAGGCCTCCTTGTCATGCTGTGACAGGGGGGATTCGGACTTTCCTTGTCTTGACTGACATTGATATCCTGCCGGGAGGGAGCCAGCCGGCGGCTCCTGCACCATGAATGCTAAAGCAAGTGGAATAAAAGAGAAGAGCCACCTTGGGAAAGTGGTCACCTGCAGCTGGCTGGAGAATGAGTTTTATTCTCTTTTACTCTGTATTTTTTTTTGTTGTTTATCCGGATGGGTCAGGAAGCCTGCGGCTCAGGAGCAATGCTTTCTCTTGCCCTGATAAACAAATACCTCACCTTGCTGGTCACTTAACCTGCTCCATTTCCGAGATCTCCCTTTAACAGATAGAACTTGCTCATCTCTGCAAAGCCCTACAACATCCTGAGGTGAAAGGAAATAGCAGACCCTGCTTAGACTTCCTCATCCTTCCCTGAGTGATCTCTCTGAATGGGAAAAGCAGCAGATGTGAGGCACAAATCAGAGGTACCCCAGCTGGTGTTTTCTTGAGTCTCATCCTAACTCTAAAAGCCAAAAACCCATCTGGACCCCGGCTTGGAGAGCTGGCCCTCTTACCCTCCTAGGACCTAGCACCAAGGTCCATCATCTCTCTTCTCTTCTCTGGGCCCAAAACCATTTCAGAGCAGATAATTTTTTAATGCTCAGCATGACAAGGCGGTTTCACCTCTCTATTCCCTCTGTTCCTGCCCGTTTCCTGCACTTTCTAAGCGTTTAATTGCAACAACAGGCTTCTGTAGGCTGAAATAATCACCCCACAAGAGCTGTCCAACTGAGAAGAGGGAGAATCTCTGCTGGAACCAGGACAGCTCCGGGAACTGTCACCCAGGTTCACTTCTCCTGTGCTTTCCCTTCTCACGCTCATGGGTTATTTTTACATTATCTCTTATGTAACCAGGTCAGGGTCTGCTCTGGTTTCCACTTTGTCTGAAGCCAAAGGGAAAAAACCCACTATGAATTCAAGTAATGGACTTCCAAATGATTGCTTTTCAAAGTGTCACCCCCGGTCTTTGCCATGGCACCTGGGTGGGAACAGCTCCAGCCTCTGGGGAGCCCTGGGGAATAACCAGCATGGTGTGAGCAGGGCAGCAAAAAACCTCCAAATTGAGTCCAAAACATCTTTAACCAGTCTCTAGTTACACCATTCCTGTGTGTGTTGGGTTTCTGACCCTCCTGTGCCTTCCCCAAAATCATCCATGAGCCAAAGCTCCCTGGGTGTGTTGCAATCACAGCTCTACCAAGCCCCTGGGCCAGGCAGGGCACTGGGCACTGCTGGGGGTGTGCCCAGCACCTCTTCAGCCCATCCCACACAGGATACACCTGGAAATGCCATCCCATGCATTCCATATGGGAGCAGGGCTCAGAGCCCAGGCCAAAGGCATGCTTGCACCCCAAGAAGATTTCCCAGCCTGGCAAACCACGCCACAGATTCCCACAATGGCATTTCCAAAAGACTTCCTGTGAAAAACTTGGTGCTGCTGATAAATCTTAAAGCAGCAACACTCATCCCATCCATCCATCCATCCATCCATCCATCCATCCATCCATCCATCCATCCATCCACCCACCTTCTCCCCCTCATTTCACACACCTCCCTGAGCTGGTGTGGGACCCCTGGTGCTGCAGGGCTGTAAATATCAATTGTTCTAACCCCGTTAGAGCCTAATAGGCTCAGCAATATCTAGTGAGGAAAGGGCCTGACCCTGCTCGTCAGCAGTCATGACATGGAACAGCTATAGCATGTTCAGGGTATGCAAAAGGCTTAAATGCACATTTAATGGTTGTCAGGCAGCAGTTCCTATTAATATAAAGACAGTCACATCCCAGGGCTATGGAAAAAGAGCTGAAAAGCATGGAAGAAAAATGAATTTATTTCAATGGATATTCCCATGATCAAGAAACGACTCAAACAGCTAAAGCTGCCCTGCTCCTGACATGCTGAGAGATTGAAACTTGGATAATTAGTACAAAAGTTTCCCTGCCCATGTGACTCAGATCTTCAATTATTGACATTTGAGTTCATTATCATTTATGCATTTTCTTTATTTGTGTTTTGCCCAGGAAAAAGCAGCGCAACTCAGGCAGATAATTTGTTGTTGCTTTGCATATCTGCTTTCCAGCATTAAATTTTTATATCTTCTCCATCAAAACCAACTGAACTTCCAGCCCTCTCAGCCCCCTAATACCATAATACAAATAACTGCAACCTCCTCCCACAGAAGATTAACCCCTCACTATGTCCATAACTCCCTCTTCCCATAAATTTAAAATGCATAATATGAAAATATTCACTACCATTTCAAGACTTGGATAGAAATCTCCCTCATTCCACTGTGTAAAATGTAAATTTTAGGCAAAGCCAAAGCTGACATCATTTTTTACCCCGAACTACTTTGTCCAGGAGTGGCAGTTTGTCCTATGAGGGTTAGGACAGACCTTTTGTAAAGCTTTGTAATGCCCCAGTTTGCCTCTCCTCGCAGGCTGTACAATGTTACTAATCTCAAAATTGATAAATTACCAACACGAAGGCAGAGCAAAACCCTTTGCACGGGCATGAGAAATTATTTCCATGTCACACAGAGTTTCCCTTTCCCCCCCTTTTCTTTTTCCTTTTCTTTTCTGTTGTCATCTTCATTTGAACAACCTTCCCAAGACTTGAAAAGGTCAGTGCCCTCGTATTTGGGCCACAGGATTAGAGGTGACGAGCTGTGTTGAAAGACATAATTGAGCCTGGGCAGCTCGGGAGATTTCAGCCTGCCCAGGGTTGGGGCAGCCCTGGCCCTTTGAAGGATCTAAAAGGTGTTCGTGAAGGGAACGATGCTGGAATTTCAAAAAGCTGCAGGCGAGCTCAAAAGGTAATTAATAGAGACTAATTGGTCTCAAGGCCCTGGATGGTGGCTCTGTGTGCAGTCCTCAGTACTGGCACTTCTCCTTTGTCCTGCCGAGCATCCCACTCAGCTCCTGTGCTCCAGTGGCTGCAGGGACAGGAGGGACAGGAAAGGACAGGCAAGGACAGGCAGGGACAGGAGGGACAGGAAAGAACAGGCAGGGACAGGCAGGGACAGGAGGGACAGGCAGGGACAGGCAAGGACAGGCAGGGACAAGAAGGGACGAGGGACAGGAGGGACAGGAAAGAACAGGCAGGGACAGGAGGGACAGAAGGGACAGGCAGAGACAGGCAGAGAACAGGCAGGGACAGTCAGAAAACAGACAAGGACAGACAGGGACAGGAGGGACAGGCAGAGACAGGCAGAGAACAGGCAGGGACAGTCAGAGAACAGACAAGGACAGACAGGGACAGGAGGGACAGGAAAGAACAGGCAGGGACAGGAGGGACAGAAGGGACAGGCAGAGACAGGCAGAGAACAGGCAGGGACAGTCAGAAAACAGACAAGGACAGACAGGGACAGGAGGGACAGGCAGAGACAGGCAGAGAACAGGCAGGGACAGTCAGAGAACAGACAAGGACAGACAGGGACAGGAGGGACAGGCAGGGACAGGCAGGGACAGGAGGGGCTGTCAGAGAACAGGCAGGGACAGGAATGGACAAGCACGTGCTGCAGCTGGTGCTGGTGACAAAAGGCTGGAAATCTGCACGGATGCCTGGTGAGGAGCCTTTGCTCTCAGCTGAAATGCAATGCTGATGAAAAAAAAAAAACAACCCAATTTGATCAGGAGTGTCCTGGACAAATCTCACCAGCACCCTTGGGATGAGCTGCTGGGCCCAGCTGGGCTTCCCCAGTGCCTGCCCCTGCCAGCAGGAGGTTCGGCCTCTCTTTGCTTTTCACTGAGTGCAGAAACAGTTTTTCAAAGTTTGTTAGGAATAAATTTGGCTGATTTCAGTGTTAATTGCATATTTTTGTCCCTGGAAGTGTTCAAGGTCAGGTTAGGGCTTGGAGCAACCTGGTCCAGTGAAAGGTGCCCCTGCCCATGGCAGGTGGAGGTTGGGAGTGGATGGGCTTTAAAATCCCTTCCATCCTGAAACATTCTATGATTCCAACGCTGCAAAGTGGACACGTTGCATTCTTCACACCAATATTGCCCTTTTCCCATTATTTCTGCTGTGTTAAGGTCCATTTCTGGCAGGAGCAGGCAGGGACCATGCCCAGAGCAGCATCTCCCAGCTGGGCTCTGCAAGCTCTTCGTAGGCAACCCAAGACAAAACTGTGAAGAACAAACAGAGATTCACAGCCCAGGTATGGCCTCCCTCATGCTTGAGGCTCAGGAGCAAATAAAGTGAAGGGAAACCACAACAATCAACCAGTGCTGTAATTTAGCCTGATACACATTTCAGCAGAGGAAAATCCTTGCAGCAGCACAGCTCAAGCTGACTGACATCAGGGGTTTTGTTGGATGGGCATTAGGTGAAGGAAGATGGAAAGCATCAACTTCCAAAATTCAGTTTTTAAAGTCTCTGAGAGCAAAGTAGCAGCTGACTTCAGTGGAATAAGGCCACAAAAAAAATTCCATTATTTCCTTTTACAGGGGTATGTATTCCCAGCTGAATGTGGGAAGAGGGAGAGGAAGTAAAGGAGTTTTCCATGTGTGGAACACAACCCATCAGCAGAGGAGAACCTGAGACATTGAACACAGCCTGAGGAATGCACCCCCTGAAAACAGGCAGTACAATTGAAGAGATTTCCCTTCATTTTTTAAATTATCCCTTTTTCCACAGTGCCCAGCCCTCCCTCCTTTCTCATCACACTCTTCACTACACACTGTCTCCTTAGCAGAATAAATGGCTGTGCCTCAGCACCGAGGGATGGAATGGCTGCTTTGCTAATGGGCTCTCCTTGCACGCAGCAGCCAAGGGGTTAAACAGGTCCTGGCAGCTCCAGGAGCTGAGCCCAACCAAGACTGGGTACAGGCAGAGCAGCAAGGATGTCTCCAGCCTGGACATCTTTCATGGCAGTGGCTTTTTAGTGCCCTGGGCCACCCACAAGGTACTTGAAGGGCCAAAGCACGTCCTGGTGGTGTTTGCTCTCTGAATTCTCACTCTTGGAATAAAAACGGGACCACAAACGCTCCTTGTATGTCTTACATTTCTCAGCACTGTGTAAAACACCAGGTTGAACAGCTCCTGAAACCGTGGCCACTGCCAGAGCTGCTCTATGTCCCTGGCCACCTGGGACGGGGAAGAGACCCCTTTGTGGCTGGAAAAGCAGGGAAAAGCAGGGAAAAGCAGGGAAAAGCAGGGATTTTCCCCAGATGCAGCTGCTGTGAGTGGGACACAGTGGGGTGCAGGGCAAATCTCCAATTCTGCTCGGGGGCTCTGGTGCCTTCAAGCTCTGCCCCAGTGCCTGCTCCTGCTCTGCACCCACACTGTGGGAGCCTCTGGGTGCACACATCTGCCCAGCCTGAACGAGGGAGGCTGTGACAGCTGGGCAAAATGAAAACCTTGGATCTGTGGAGAGTGTTTCTGGGTTATGTCTGTAATGATGACAATGTGCCCTCCTCCACTGAGCACTCACTCCCTGTCCATTCCAGGCATTAGGCTTTCCTACCTGTGCCTGTGTTACCACATTTCCTTATAAAGCACAGTCGCTTATTGTAACACTTCCATTTTATTTCATTTTTATTTTTCGATGACTGCAATAGATTTACATAGATTACATAGATTTTCTGGAGGCCAGACTACCCTATTTTTTCTGTTGGAATGGCAGTTTTGGGAAGCAGTGTGTGATAGCAAGGGTGCTGTCAGGGGCCTGGAGAGGTGGATGTCCTCTTCCCAACCCTGGCACTACCCAGCTGGGTGACCCTGGGCAGAGCCCTGCTACCACCCATATCAGCCTGCAAGGTAAGAGTGATAAACTCTGTGAGTGTGTAGTGAGGCCTAATTAAAGTGGGAAAGCACTTCAAGCTCCTCAGCACCAGCAGTTTTAAATAAAAACCACGATAATAACAAGCTGGTTACAGCATGAAGGAGTCTGGAGGAGGGACAGTGACACATGGCAGTGGCAAGATGGCTTAGAGAGCTCCCTGGGACCACCCACACCCCAGCCTGGAGTCACCATGGATCCATCCCCAGGTGAGACCTGAGCTCCTCATGTTGCTGTAAAAACTTTTTCCTTTTCCTTTTCCTTTTCCTTTTCCTTTTCCTTTTCCTTTTCCTTTTCC
The DNA here is from genome assembly GCF_052056855.1 of Sturnus vulgaris. Lineage (NCBI taxonomy): Eukaryota > Metazoa > Chordata > Aves > Passeriformes > Sturnidae > Sturnus > Sturnus vulgaris. The sequence continues at coordinate 7,982,612 of NC_142262.1, forward strand.
TTTTCCTTTTCCTTTTCCTTTTCCTTTTCCTTTTCCTTTTCCTTTTCCTTTTCCTTCTTTTAACAGGGACTGCCTGAGCCCAGCATACAGCTGCTTGGAAAGAAAGATTTTCCAAGCAGCACTGTAGGGGGGAAAAAAGACCTGAACACAGCTGAAAACATTTCCTTGTTGCTCCTGCAGTCTGTGAGGTCTCTTGTCCTGTGTTTTGACGATACAGATTTCCTCCTGGGGCATGGCTGACAATCCTCCTGCACAGACAGCTGGCCCAGCCCAGTTGGTGCCCTGGTGTGATCTGCAGTGGGCAGGCACGGAGGGGCAGGGATGCCATCCCATTCCATGCCTCAGTGTGCCCCAGGACGAGCCCTCAGGGCTGTTTGTCCCGGGGCCAGGCTCCAGCAGCACAGTTATCCCAAGGTCCTCGATTACAGATGCTCCATATCTGTGTTCTCCTGTATCCTTAAGATAAACATGTCCTTCACTGTAGTCACCTACTCCATCATACACTCCTATCAAATGAGCCTTGCTGGCTCGTAAATTACTGCACAAACCATTCCAAACAATAAAGGCAATTTTACTTACTGAACCATTAAATTTACATACTTAAATTAGACTCAACCAGACGTTGAGAGGGGACGTCTCGCGGCCAGACAAACAATGAATTTAGGGAAAGAGCTGCCGTGTACTTCCCCACCTCTCACATGAAATTAATGAGGTGCTTCAATTTAATCATCATTAAAATTACATCTTTATTTAGTTACTTAGCAGAGTTTGACTCACTGCGTGGCGTGGAACATGAGGTAATGCCTGTGACATCAACCCTTGCACAGAGGGAGGCAGGGGGGAGCCCCATCTCCCCAAAATGCCTTTACACCCACTGCAGCCAGAGTAGGAATGCCTGCCATGATCCCAAACCATTCTCCAGGGCTTATCATTAAGGTTAGACAATGAGGGAAGAGAAGCAGCAAGATAGAGTAAATTGAGAAAACCAGGCTTAGTTCAGGATGGGTTTAAGGCACGCAAACACAGCCACGTTATTCTTTAGACAACACCAACAAACAGGAAGATCTTGCAGCATAATCAGTCTCAAAGTTCAGTGCATGTGACAGGGAGAAGCCCCTCAGCAAAGGAAGAGTTTGGAACAAAGGCACAGTGACGTGGGGACAAAGACACAGGGCGCCTGCTCTCGTGTGCACGTGCAGTTTGTTTTGCACTTGCTCCCACACACAATTGACTCATCTCAGCATCTCAGGATGCTCCTGGGCAGTCACAGGGGGAGATGGAGCCCCGGGCTCAGGGACAGGGTGGGCAGCACCTGGGGCAGTCACAGGGTGTTGCAGACCAGGTCTGGCTGTCACCTCCCCGTTTGTGCCGGGGTGCAGCACTCAGCCCTGTGCTGTCCTGAGAGAGGTGAGAGCTCAGAGCTGTAAATTCTGATCAGGGAGGGCTCTACAGCCACGGGCACTCACTTTGCCACCAGAAACTCATCAGGAAGTGACAGGGATTTCTGGGAACATCAGCAAAGCCTGTAAGGGTCTGTGGGGACAAAAGAGGGACCAGGCAGAGGGGACAGGCTGCACATTTGGGAAGATTCAGTGCCTGGGGACCTGCTGCCTCTGCAGTACTGAAGATCATGTAAGACAGCAGAATAAAGAGATTACAGAGCCCTGTGGAAGTGCTGTAAAGGAAACCAGTCCCCACTGTAGTGGACAGAACACATGGATGGAGTAAGAGATGGAAAACTTCTGAAGCAGGAGCCCAGTGCCAAAGGTTGCTGTTCTCCCAAGGTCACTCAGGATGTCAGAGGCTTGGTGAGGTCTTCCTCAAATCAGCAATGGGCTACAACAACACAGACCTTCTTGCTACTAGAAAATATTTTCATCCCAAGGACTGATTCTCTGCTCCCCACTTGGGCTGTGCAGCTCAGTGCTTTCAGTGCCTCACTCTGGTTTGGTGTTGATGAGAATGAGCAAGATTAGACCTTACTGAGTTCACTCTGAAGATGTGAAACACTGGGAATCCCCATGGACACCCACAGCTCTGCATGGATGCAGCATGGCCACATTATTTCCATCTGAAAGTCTTTGCTTGTCTTTGACTCATCTGGTGACTCTCGCTCCAGCAGCAAAAGGAGATGAGCTCCCAACAAGCCCAGCTATGGATAATATGAACTGTGGGAATGGCAGAAACTGATTTGTTGGGGCTGCAAACACTGACTGTGTATTCAGCTGCTTTCTGTGAGCTCTGCTTCCCCTTTGATCCCTGTACAAGTCCTGCACTGGCAGATGTTATGTGCCACCCTGCACCACAGTGAGCAGTTAGAGCAGCTCAGTCCCCAAAACCACAGCTCAGGCAGGGTGTGAGGGGCTTTGTTTGGCATCCCTTTTGGGTAGCATCTTCCCTCAGACAGGCAGGATAAATATCAGTTATGTACAGCAGGAAGCAGCACTCACACCTGAAAGCTTGCTGCATTAAAAAAGAGAAAAAAAAAAATAAACCCACAAAAGAGTAAACATCAAACTGCCAACTGCTTTTTACCTTCTGTAAATCAAAATACACTCTGGAAGTAAAACCTCCCAAATTACAGCAGGCGAGATGAAACATTAACCCGCCAAGAGTGGGGATGGCAGTGGCAGGGATGCACAGACTGGAGCCAGAGCTACAGTTTGTCTACATTAAAAATGCAACATCAGCAGAGGTGTCTGAAAGAGTCATTTATCAACTCCTGGATTAGAGAGACATCTTAAAGTAAGTGCACCATTTATACGCACATATGCACAAATTGTCTGCCGGGGAAGGAGAGCAGAGCTGCTCTCTTTGTGCCTTGGAAAGTTCTCTCCAGTCCTCTGGGTAAATGTAGGGCCACAATGACATTAGGCATGGAAAATAGGAACCTTGCTCATGGTAACAGGGGGTACAATTCATGTGAGCAGCCAGGATGGAAAGTAATCTAATGCTGCAATTTCAGAGAAACAATATAGAGTCGCTCACATACATCATGATTAATGGCTGGATACCATAGTGTGAAAACCATTTAAAAAATGGCATTTTTGTCACTGACAATGTTACACATATAGTAAAGGTCATACATGATAAGAGCATTATCCATATTTCTTCTGCAAACATGCTTAACCTTGTAGAGCACAATTCCCTGGAAGATTGGTGATCCATCTCCAGCTGCAAACTGTGCTCTTCAGAACCTGAGAAGGCCAATTTCACATTTATATCATTCCCATCCACACACACACAGGCGCTGTGAAGTCTGCATGAGCCTTTCCAAGCAGAAAGGGGTGGAAATGTTTTACAGCAGCACCTGCTTGGGGCTCTCCTCCCTGCACCTTGTCACCTGCTGTCACCTGACACCAGAGCTGATGCTGGGCCCTTGCTGAAGCCATGCTGGAAACAGTTTCCTGTAAATCCCCTCTCCAAAGTCTACTTGAGGAGCCCCTTTGGCACCCTCTGGCCACAAGGAGGTCCCAGCAGTGGGTCCACACTCCCAGTGGGGTTGTCTCTGCTACCTGGCAGTGCTCAGCTCAGCAGGAGAGGGGCAGCTGTGTCTGCAGGGAAACCTCATCCCATTCAAGGATGACCACCTGGGAGGAAATCTGAGATGAGTCCACAGAGCACACATTTATCTTTTTGAGAGCTGCATTTAAAACACACAGATCCTGCCAAAGGGTTGGCTCAGCCCACGGAAGAGAGTGAGATTCACCAGGTGAATCATTTCGGGTAAAACCCAGTCTGACTCAGCCCCCACACACTGTGTGGAGCCCACAGGGCTTGTCAGAATTTCTACAGCTGCAGCTGCAGCTTGCATTGTCCCCTAAACTCAACAAATGCCTGTGAGCCTCACTGTGAGCCTTGCAGCTCTGGGAGCTTGGGTGTCCAGGCTGAAATTTGGAGGAGCAAAAAAGTTCACAATACTTGTAGCAGCAGGTTGTGTGACCCTCTCTGGAAAGTCCCCAGAAAGTGGCACTAAGGTGACCAAGTGCCATTGTCTGCTGGCTGGCACAGGTGGCAAGGGGAACTTTTTCAATATGTAGTCATGTAGCTGGAATTGTAGAGTCATAAAATCATAGAATCACAAAACCATAACAGAATCCTAGAATCACAGTCATAGAGAGAGAGAGAATAGAGAATCAGAGAATCATGGAGTCGTAGGATCACAGAATTCTAGAATCATATAGATTGATATTCACAGAATGTTTTGATTTGGAAGGGATTTTAAAGCTCATCTCGTTCCAATCCCCACTACCAGGGGCAGGCACCTCCCACTAGGTCAGGTCGCTCAATGCCCCATCCAGCCCAGCCTGAGCAGTTTTACCTACCCATGTTTGTGTGAGCATTCACTGCTGGGTCACATCTGTCCCTGTCCTGCCTGCCAGGGCCCTTTCCCTGCTGGTACTGAGCTCTCCTGATTAACCTCAGCTCCAGCTGCAGTTCAGAGTTGTGCTCTGCACTAACAAGATCTTAAAGGCATTGTATGAAAATTTCATTATTTCTACAGCAAATAAACCCCTGCTTGAAACAAATATTTGTGTAGCAAGATGCAGTGTAGAGCTTGTTGCACCAGGTTGGACTCTACTTCAAAGCACCTCTGCCATGCCTCAGCTGGGGCAGGGGGTGGGTACCAGGACGGGGGCAGTGCTCACTGGTGCTGCTTCCCTTCAGCAGGGCACAGACACAAAAATGTGCCACAGCAGCCCCTGGGACAGGCTAAGCAGCAATGCAGCTCAGAGCCTCCGCACGCCGGATCTCTGCTAACAAATAATTGCCACTATAAAAAGTGCAGAGATGCTGTTAAACCTCGCCGGAGCAGGGTGAGTGCGAGTTCAGAGGCTGCAGGCAGGATCTCCCCCCATCCCCAGCTCCCTGCTCCCCAGCAGATCTGCCCTCCTTTGGAGAGGAGAGCATGATCTCACTGCAGAGGAATTTCCTCTGTGGGAGACACTGGAAAACGCTCTGGTGCCTTGTGACCACCTCCTGGAGCAGAGCCTTGCCCCCAGCCGGCTGCCAGATGGGGCTGGAGCACCCCAAGGCATCCAGGGGGTGACCACATCGCTGGGAGTCACTGCCAGCCCAGGGATTTGTGCTCGCCTTGGAAAAGTGTGACCCCAGAGCTCCCAGCAGCTGGCAGGGCTCAGCCCCTCACAGAGCCCAGGGTAGCAGGGAGGGATGGAGGGGACGGAGGGGACAGAGGGGACATTTCCACGCTGGCATTTGCAGCTTGTCAGATCAGCTTGTGCTTTCTTCTGTGAGCAGCACAGCGAAGGCTTCCCACTGCGCCCAGGGTGGGAATGCTTTTCCCCAGAGTAGTTTGCAAAGACTGGCTGGACCAAATTATTCTTCTCATCATGAATGCCTCTCTCTGAGCCACCTTACCCATGCAGATACTCAAATGTTATTAATATGAATGAATGCATCTTGTCTCGGGGTGTCTCATGGTAGAAGCCATTTCAGAAACACTGGGAGGGTGGAGGGAGGGAGAGAATACAATCGAGCAGCCCTGGTTGCATTTGTCCTATTCCTCAGATGACAATTTCCCTCTCCCAAGAGCACCGCAGACTAGAGGCACTCACAGATTATACATCACTCAGTCTTTTGCTTTGCAAAATTAGCTTTCTTAGCGAGGAAACAAAGGATTTGCTGTATTGGATCAGGCTACCGACATTGCTGCTGCTGCATCCAAGCTCTGGCACTTAAGAAACACGGCAGCTCTCCCTCCTCTGGCTGTGCTGGCCAAGTCCCTGCCTGGGGAGCTGCATACACAGTCAGAGATTGCTTCCAGATTGCCACAAAAATTCATCTGATGCTCAGTAGCAGGTAGTTTAACTTCTCTCCTAATTTTGTCATCTTACAGAGCCACAAATGGCCAACATTATTTAGTCCTTTTAAAAACTCAGCCAGAACGTTTATCTCAATAAGTGCCTTCGGCACAGCCCTCCATAAAGCCGACTGCACACCACATAAAAGGAGGGTTTCTTTTTACTCCTTCAGAATTTACTGGCCTGCATGGCTTACTTTACAGCTGTTAATACAATGAAAGCTTTTGTAAGGAGAGGATGGTGCTGGGGAGCGGGGCAGGAGCCCGCAGAGGAGAAAGATAACAGTCTGTGGCTAATGCAGGGCTCCACATGCCCGGCCCGACGGGAGGACCATAACTCATAGCACATTTAATGGCACAGGCGAGGAGAGGGGCTGTGAGCATTCCCCAGAGGGTCACACTGCCATTCCCACCAGCTCTGGCAGCGGGTGATGGAGCAGGGAGGCTCCTCTGGGGCTGCACCCGGCGGGGAAGGCAGCAGCAGCTTTATATCCTTCCCCTCTTATGCAAAGGAGGGATGGAGGGGGCTCTTGCCTGCAGAACCTGCAGCTCCCCACGGAGCCAGGGAGAAGAGTTCACAGCCAGGGAGAAATATTAAAGGTGATGCAGAGCGTCGTGTCTGCAAACACGGGCTGAACAACCTGGGAAATGTCAGTGTCTGACACGCCAGCAACAGCCTCTTCTCTGCTGACCTTTAACTCCTCCTGGCCCAAACCAGAGCACACCAGGCACGCTGCTGTGTTTTACAAAGCCTCGGATCAAACACGCAGCCCAAGGCATGGAGGTTTCTTTGGGGATGAGCAGACGTGGGCTGTGCAGCAGCAGCTTGGCCTCGTCTCATCCTGGAAATGCTGGCACTGAGGTGGCACTGAGACACCTCCCTTCTCCTCCACACGTCTGCTCCAGGGCCTCCCTGGCTGCAGCACTTGGGGTAAGGGAAGGAAACCTTCCCAGCTGCACACAGACGGGAAATCTTGGTGTTTCCAAAAGGCACAAACCCAGACCCTGAAGCACAATCAGCGTCCTGGCTCTGCTGCCCATCCCTGTGCCAAAGGCAGGGCAGTGGTTTGGAGCTGGGTGAGAGCCCCTGTGCCCACACCACCCCGGATCACTCCACTGCACATGGGCAGCAGCTGCTCAGGGACACTCGGGAGGATGTGCAGGGAAAAGCCTGGAGCCCCTGGGGTGCTCCGTGCTCGGGTGTGTGCTGACACACACACTGTGTGAGCCTGCCCGGGTCTCCACGTGTATTCCTCTCCTTCCTCCCCACAAACCCAGAGTTAACTGCCGAGAATACTCTCTGCCATCTTTTGTGAGCCGGGAACCAGGAACGCTGCATAAATCATTATTCTTGCTAATTACCAGGAAACATCAAACAAGACAAGCATTTTACTCCTCATCACTGAATTTTGTTATGCTAATTAGAGTTGTATAAGCTGTTGCTATTAAACCTGGAGAGTCAGAAAAACATTTGCATTAATACCCACAAAGCTGCATCAAAACCTAGTTATTAGTATTTCAATGAGGTTCAGGTTACAGGGAAGCTGCTGCCATTTCAGGGGCTGGTTTGTTGTTTTTAAATCCTGCTGTGAGAGAAAATATAAATAAATGCAGGGTGAGGCCTCATGCAGACAATACTCCTTTTATATGGGGAATTAAAAAAAATAAGGCAACTTTGATCAGGAAGAGATAGAAGCGAGGGGGAGAGGGAAGGCAGAGCAGTGCAGAGATTTCGGTGCACATGGGGCTGCTCAGCCAGGAGCTGGGAGCTGCATTTTGGATTTCTGAGCTGCTGCTGCTCCCAGGCACTTTGCTTGATCTGGGTGGTTTGGGTTTGACCCTCTGGAAGGCAGCTGGGAAGAGGAGCTGGCTCCTGCCTGTCTCCACGAAAATCACCCGAGTTTGCTTTCACCTACACCTTGTGCATCCCACTGACACCGGGAGGATGGGCACAGGATTTCTGGGTACAAAAATGCACACACAGAGCCCCATGCCTGAACCTTGTGGGGAACTAACAGGAATTGGCAATTCCTTCTTTTTAGTGCCAATCACAGCAGCCGAGTGTTTCATCTGAAGATCTCACAGCGCTTCAGAAAGGCAAATTATTCCCTCATGTGCCCCTTTAATACAACAATTATCACCATTTGATGCATCAAATACGTCTGAAAAAATTAGGGGAGTCCAAACAGGTGGCCTGGGAACAAGGGAAGGGTATTTTAACCCCTGAGACCCGGGTGCTGGAGTTTCATTTTGGTGAGCTGTTCATGAAGGCACACTCACACTGATGATTGCCATCATGTGGAGGAGCTCATATTGAGCTCACATGATGTAGCAGCAAACCTTGTCCTGCACTGGGAGGCTGTGACAGGTCAATACAAAACAGAGGGAACCCGTGGGGGAAGGAGCTGGACACACTGCTAGAGGTCTAGGAAAATTACAGCCAGGGAAATCATTCCCAGGCTGAAGTCTCTCCTGATTCTCTCAGATCCTTTCCCAAGCTGATAACATGTTCAGCTCCAGTAGGGAGTCTTTTTCCCAGGACGATAGTTTTGTCAAAATAAAATGGAATTAATAACATAGATTAACACCTGGTGCTGACTGTGGGACCCATGTTGAAGTACTGTCCCAGAGGCATTTTCCCAATTATCCAATGAGCTCCTGTCTTGTCTTTGTTCAGCAGAACACCCTGTAAATCCAAACCGTGTTCTCAATACAAAAACTTTCTTTCCCCAGAGAAGTTCTTGTTGCTGCCATTGCTTTCTCTAGAGTGGTGGCAACAGGGAATAACTGAGGTTGGGAGCATCCTTATCCCAGAAAATGCTGTGGTTGTTGGAGCTGGGTGAGAGGCACTGTCCTTCTCTCCTGACACTCGGGGTGGGCCCCATCTATTTGCAGGTTCCCAGCCCCTTGGCTCAAGCCACACCACTCCCTCAGCCTGGCATTTATTCCTCAGTAAGGAGCAGACCCTACTGACAGCTGAGTGCAGCTTAAAGAACACATCTGAGCTGTCTCTGTGACCCAAGTGCTGTTCTATTGACAAAAAGGACAAGAAATCTGTTTTTAGAGTCCATTTGTCAGATTGCTGGCGAGGGAGAGCCATTCACTTTCTCACTGTATATTTCTATCAAAGAAATAAAAAAAAAATTAAGGAAAGAAAAGTCTGTGTTGCCTTTTCCCTGGCTGGGGGGAAGCTCAGGTGAAGTGGGCAGTGCTGTGCCTCACTGATGATGAATTGTGGCAAGAGTGCCTGTGCTCCATCATTTGCTGATGTGGAGGAAGGTGGATGCACAGCACAGACCATCCAACAGCTCCCTGTGCTGGCCCTGAGCTATGGGATGTTCCTGCTGGGGCTCCCAGCCCAGGGCCACGTCCTGTCCCCATCACTGACCCCAGCACTGACCCCATCAGAGACCCCATCACAGACCCCATCCCTGACCCCATCACAGACCCCATCCCTGACCCCATCCCTGACCCCATCACAGACCCCATCACAGACCCCAGCACTGACCCCATCAGAGACCCCAAAACTGACCCCAGCACTGATCCCATCACACATCCCATCCCTGACCTCAGCACTGATCCCATCATTGACCCCATCATTGATCCCATCACTGACCCCAGCACTGACCCCATCACAGATCCCATCACAGATCCCATCACAGATCCCATCCCTGACCCCATCCCTGACCCCAGCACTGATCCCATCACTGACCCCATGACTGACCCCAGCACATGCTCACTGTGAACCCTCAGCATCCTTCCCAACTTTAGGGACCACCTTCTCTCCACCCCATTTCCTGCTGCATGCAGGGAAATATCCCAGAGCTCTCTGGCCTGCAGAAGGGGATGTCAGGGCCTCATTCCCTCTGTCTCTACCAGGACCTGTGTTAGGAGAAGAGCAAAACCAAGGCAGGTGCCAGCACCCCCCAGTCCCTCTCTAACACTGCATCCTCCCTAACCACAGGCAGATTAAAAAATCCACGTCAGCCATGCTGAGGAGAGGAGAACTCTAAGAAGGATGAGGAAAATGAAGGCACTGTGAAATGCAATAGATGTCAACTTCTACTTATTTTTTAATTTCATCTCTTACAAGCTTTTAGGAAGCTAACATGATTAAGTTCTTCACACAATTTATTAGCATCTTGTTGGAAATCCAGCAGTATATTACACTGTCTGAGTAATCCAATTAGTAAAATGTATTTATTTAACCAGAATATTAGCTGCACACAATCCCAAATGAAGTAAAGTCCCTGATCCTGGGGTTCCTCTCACTTCCTGGAATTCATTTACCAGCTACAGGAAGGCTTACTCTAATGAAATAAATATCAGCCCTATGTTTTTGGAATAATACAAGAACACTAATCTTGCTGCTCAGCTAACTGCTGGGTTTTTTTTTTTTTCTGCAGCAGCTACTGAAGGCACATGGATTTCACAGCAGCATAAAGGTTTTTCTGGCTCTTCCACCTACTTCTTACCCCAAACCCAAGAACTTCCTCAAACCCCCCCAAGCCCACCTGGTTTCCCATTTTCTACAACTACCAAATCATTCCCCAAATTAAGCACACTCTTTTTTTTTTTTTTTTTTAATTTTTTTTCCATTCAGCAACCCATGTGCAAAAGCGAAAAAGCGAGAGCCTCGTACCTCTTTACCCTGATTTGAAAGAACTTTGAAATAAAACCACTGTAGGAAGCAAGGGCTCTCCAGCACTTTTTTTCCCTCCTAATGAAGGAGCTGAGTGACAGCCCCCGAGGCAGGAGGTGTGGGGTTCCTCAGCAGCCTCCCTGCCACGCTCACCCCGTGCTGAGCTACAGGGGCTGTGCTGGGGGTGCACACAGATGTGTGACAGTTTTGGGGGCTGTGAGTGTTTTAGTGATTCAATTTGTTTTCACTCCCTCTCTGCTTTAATTTTGTTACTACCTTGGATGCTCCCAGCTCCTGCCAGCACAGCATCCCCACCCAGAGCCCCTGGCCACAGCCTGGCTGCCAGCACTGGGGTGGCTGTCCCAGCCTGTGGCATCTCCTGGAGGGGATGTGAGCGGTGCCAGGCACCTGCCAGCAGAAGAAGGGACAGTGCTCAGTCCAGGGAACACCCTGTGTCTCCAGCTTATCTTCATAAATTGGCTTAATTCATTATTTTCCCCCGTGAGCAGCAGTGGGAGCAGCAGCACAGGGTGGTGCAGTGAGCTGAGCTCTGTCCCTGTGACCCCGGTGCTGGGACAGCTTTTGGAACTTTCCTGGCTTTGGGTTTGGGCTTGAGGGGAGCTGCAGATGGAGCTGGGGACCTGCAATACCCTCATCTCCTCCTACCCAGACAGGGTGTGGAAATAAAACCCTCAGGGTAGTGCAGCATCCCTGGATGTGCACCCCAAATTTGGGATTTTGGGAGTCAGTAGACACCAGATGCCAGCAGGAAAGGGCACAGAGGGATTGGATTTGCTTTGCTTGTTCAGAAACCCTTTTCCTCACACCTCATGGAGCCTGAGCATGTTCTCCATCTCCAGCAGCACCTGTGACATAACTCTGAAAGCCACAACGGCAGAGCTGGATGGAGAAGGGAGGGACTAATGGCCAGAGTTAATAATAGACATCATTTGCAATGTGCCTCCAAAAAAATGAACGTCCTGAGGCAAAGGAGCTAATTTTGTGTTTCCTCTCAGATCCTGCCTGAGCACAGGGAGGGGAGGAGGGGAAGTGTCTGTGCCGGGCTCAGAGTGCCAGTCCTGTGATGCTCATTCACATGCAGAGAATTTGAGAGAGATCCTCCCATTAATGCAAACAGGAATTACCCGTGTAATCTTGGGATTAGTGGAGCCCAAGGAATTATTTACATTTCCTAAATGAGGGAAACTGTATCAAGTGGGTGAGGCAGAGACAGGAGCTGAGGTGTGGGAGAGTGACTCTCTCCCTGCAGGAGCCAGCATCCTCTGCTGCCTTGAGAACGGGTTCACCCAGGGCTGCACTGAATATTCGGTGTGTTTGGACAAAAGCTGCTGCTGAGGTGCCAAGCAGACAGACTGGCTTGGGATCATGGCCAGGGAGGGAAGCACCAAACTCCAGACCCCAAATCTTTCCTACATCACAGGGTGCAGCTCCTCATCCTCCACCGACGACTACAGCAGCAAGAGGAACGATTAAAACCACTTCAAAACTCTTTTATTTAATTTCTCTTGCAAAGCCTCTCTCACAAGCACCCAAGTCCCCCTTGGCAGACCCTGGTGTGACTGCTGGGTGGGGACACAGACCTGTCCCCTCCCGGGTCACACAGAGCATCCCTGTCACTGACAGCACTGCCACGCTCTGAAATGGGGCTCCGACCACCCAGAGCATTCACCACACAGTGATTTTCATTCTTCTCTCCTCAAAAGCCACACTGAGAGGCAGCAGAACCCCCAGAGCCCCATCTTCTCCCAAATCCTATAACACCCACCGTAATCACAGCAACAACAACAACAGTTGCAATAACCCTCCATCCTTCACACACCAGACGAGGAGTCAGACTCCATTTCCAAACTAAGACATCTCGTGTGCTATTCTCCCTCCCCTCCAGACTAATAGCTGACAATGTATGCCTTCCACATTAATGATAAGGGTTCAAGGGGAAAGAGACTGCTCTCCTGTTTCGCTGACATTACACTCTCCTATGTACCCACCAACATACCCTAAGGCAACAGAACTCGTAATAGGTTCCTCTAACTGCCTCCTGCATCAAATTTGACACCGGGTGCTTTCTTCTCCTTTCCCATCGCTCACCTTATAACTCTGTCATCATCATTGATTTTGACTTAAGGAGAGAAAAAAACCCAGCACCCAACCCTCTCCCCCTGCTCCAGCAGCACCGGGGTGGTGAAGCACAGCTGCTGCAGGGACCTGGAGCAGGGAAGAGGGAGCCAAGGGGGCTGCTGCTGTTTTTCCCGGGTCTCAGTTGTGGAGGGATTGAGGCAGCACGCTGGGAGTGTTTGCAGCCTCAGGACACTGCTGCTGGCTCTGGGGATGCTTCCCATTGCAGGCAGCACTGTTCAGGTGCTCAGTGGCTTCTTGCTCTGGGCTCATAATTCCTCTGAGGTGAGGATTGGTTAATTTTTTAAGCAGAACTCCTTTTTCCTTCTGTCTTTCTTCCACAGAAAAGATAGCTGGAGTGATCTCTATCTCTGGACTGTGTCACCCTATACACTGAGCCCTCCTCTGTGACCTCCCCAAATTCTCTGCATCCCCACCTGCAGCAGAGGTGATGCTGAGCCCAGCAAACCCTTGGGACTGGCAGTGGGCAGGGGAAAGTGCTGGGTTCACCACGGGGGGGTGAAGGACCCTTCCCAGTGGCAGCCCCAGGGTGGTGACAGGTGTGTCCCATGGGACAATTCCAGCTCAGCTCAGTTATCAGAGGGCCAAGACCATTCCAACATCAGACACTTCCCAGCACAGCCCTGCCAGGAGAGACCTTGGACCAACTCCCAGCACTTTCCTTTTGCAGCTGCATCCCAAGATCTGCCTTCCAGGTGATGCCCAGAGGAGCTGGAACAGAGGCTAGACAGAGTTAAGAGGGATAAAATGGATATTTATTGAGGGGCCTTCAAAGGTCATACCCTGGCAGTGCCACAGTCATGGCCCCTGCCTGGATAGCTCCAAGACAGAAGAAAAGAGGGCTTGGTCATGAGATCTCACATTTTTATAGGTTTTAGTCCATTTGCATGCAGAAATCAACTGTCCAATTAATAGCTTCAAATAATGAAGTTTCATCCTCCTTGCTTGCTTGCCTGCTCTCCTCTTTTCACGTTGTTTATGTTTAGAGTCTGAAGTTTGAAGAAATTGTCCTTGAGTCCCCAGCTGGAATGGGACTGTTTTATCATCACCACCGTGTGAAAAGATCCTAGTAACCCTTAATATAAAACTAAAAGCTGCACACCCAAGCAGAACAGGAAAACTTAAACTTAAGGCATCACAGGGGGCTGTAAGTGTTGGAAGGGGAAGGAAGCTGTCAGAATTCCCCAGCATGGGGCAATCCTTCTTCCTGCAGCCCAGGCAGAGCCTTCCTGAGCCACACGGGCTAGCAGCCAGCTCCTCTGTCTGCTTTCCTCACAGATCCCCAGCACTGAATCCCCAGAGTGTGGCTGACCCGCAGCTGGTGTTTTCTTTGATTTATGTCAGAGCCTATTTATGTCCTCTGCTTAAAACAATCCAGTCCATGTCAGCAGTAAATGAAACTGTGTACCATCCAGCAGCTGTTTGGCTGCTACCTGAAATGAGTTTCACTCCAGTTCTTATCATGAAGAAATCCTTTTAATCATCAAAACTGCCACAGCTGCCTTGGAGCTGTGATGGTGTGGTGATTTTAACAGAGGGAGGCACATTGCAAGCCAGGGCCATGGAAAGAGCCCTGGAATTGGAGGTGATTTTCTCTTCCAGGGCTGCAGTCACTTTGGGCACAGTGACAGGTTTAAATGAGGGTCTTTGGCTGCAGAGACTGGTTTGGTGTGACCTGGACAGAGCAGGGTTTATCTGGGGCAGAAAGGGCCAGACTGGGCACAGACATGGCTCTGGGGCTCTCACCAGTGGCCCAGGCAGGTTCCTGAGGATAAAAACACCAGTGGTCACTAAGACTTGCTTATTTCAAAGATCCTGCTACTCATCTGGCCAATGGGGCCCATAAGGACCAGTGCAGGAAAAATCCAGATGAGATGGGCTCTGAATCCGTGCTGCAGCCACTGCACCCTGACAAGTCTCCTAACGAAGGGTTTAACTAACGAGGCTGTTAGCAGAGAGCGGGGATGCTGCACGAGAAGCAAGGAATATCTGCCCAAAGCTATTGTGAATTCATTAAGGAGGATGGCAAGAGCTGGGCTGCTGCGTTTGGGGACACAGCATGAGGCCACATAACCTGCTTGTCCCACCAAAAACTAATGATCACAGCTTGAGGAGCGAGGAGCAGGCGCCTGCCACGCGCTGCTTGCGAACAAGCTGCAGACCAAAAGCAATTTGAAGGAATTATTTGGGAAATAATTGTAAATAATGAATGAATGAATGGAGAAAACTGCAAGCTGTTTACAGATAACTCGCCTGCAGAAAGGAGCTGAATTTGCCGAGTAGATGATTCACTATTGATTATTTCCCCTGCTCTAGCTGTAACCTTATAAAGCATTAATTAAGACAAGTCTTCACAGTTCAGCATATTCTAATCAGCTGCAGGTCTTGAGAGCTCAGCAGTGCCCTCCTGGAAGGAAACCTAGAGGTTCACACCCTGCCTGGGTGGGGAGGAGGTGGGGGGACCCTGAGCAGAGCCCAGCCCCACACCAAACCCAGCCACATTCCCAGTATCTGCTGTGAATACTCCAGCAAGCTGCGAGCTGGGACTGGGAGAGCCAGGGCATGGCAGGGGAAGGCTGGATCTTACCTGGCTGCAGGATTTCAAACAGGACAGCTGCCCCTTGGGATAAACCCTTTAAAGGCAGCCAAGGCAATCTGGCTCACCCCCTGAGGCTGCCCTTACATGACCTGTTGCCAAGTCTGCCCCCATAGCAATACCTAAACATGCCCCAAATACTTAAACATGCCCGAAGTGGCACTCTGCAAGTGCCCCTTGTGCCACCCAGCTCCTCAGGGGAGCTCTGCACTGCTCCCCCAGCCTCAGCTCAGACAGAGCAGATATTGGGGGTACCCAGAGGCACAGAACTCCTGGGGTTATGAGTGGCATGGAATGTGGGGAAAAATGGGTCAGTTTGGGGAGAAATTCTCTGCTCCCATGGTTTGGGAGTTCACAGCAGGACTGTGATCAAGTGTTAGAATATTTGTCAGGAGAATATTGTGGCAATTCCAGAGATGAGCAGCTTATTACAGTGTGCTGAGCCCTGGCTACTGTTGATTAAATGCATTTTTCAGACAGGTTTATCAGCTGCACCTATCCCTGGATGTGCTGAGCAATGGCAGGCCCATGGAAATGCAAACACCCTGGCAGAGCCTGGCACCCCTGGGCATGTCCTGCTGACACGAGCACAGCTCCAGCCCCTGCTGAACCAGCCTCCAGCTAATGAGGCACAGGGCTGTGTCTGGGCAATGCACAGACACGAAAATCCAGCAGAGCAATCTAATCCAGCACAGCAAGGCTTCTGATTCCAGCCCCAGAGCAGTAAGGGATGCTGAGCCAAAGGGTTGAGCTGTGCCTCTCCTGCTGTGCTCCCCAAGGTGGATCTGCAGCCTCGATTTCTTGGCAGAGCCACTGAATGCTCTCCCCATCCCATCATTCCAGGACTGCTGGCCCAGCTCTTGGCAGGCAGGGATGTGCCTGCTTTCCCCACATCCTGGAGAAATGATAACTTGGCACCTAACTGAAGTTAAAATACTCTGCCTTTCAAGCAGCTGATTAGCTCAGCATTGCCCAAAGCATGTTTGCATCATTTCTGGATGTCTTGGAATATGGGAAGAGCACATTAGAATCTGCATTAAGCAAGCCCAGTATTCGACTGATTTTTGTTCTCCTAACTTTGTTTCTGAAAGGAAAGCTCAGGCAATACAGTTTTAACTGGCAATGGAATCCAGAAAACCAATGACTCTGACTTTTCTATCTCATTTCCATGTCCACTGTGAACTTTCCCAAGGCTTTCCCAAGAGCTGTCCTCAGTTCCCATGGGAATGGTTTGCCAGCAGAGCCACCAGACCCTTTCTGGCCACTCAGCATCACATCATGGCCAAGCCATGACCAGCTACATGGGCCACACACAGCCTTAATTTCTCCTAATTTATGCACAAAAATTAACAGGAAGATTCCAGTGAAAGCCCCTCTTTCCCCCCAGCAGATGCAATCAGCCACAAGCTGTGTCTCACAGGGCTGAGCTTTGAGGGAAAGTTACACTTGACCACTAACCAAGGGAAGATAGCAGGAGAGGAATTAAAAGTTCAAACAAAATAGAGCATAATCAGCTGGATTTTAGCAGCATGACTAGGTTCCTAATGATTTCAGTGCTTTACAGACTGTTTTGGGCATGTAATGAAAATTATTTCATATCATCGACTTTGCAGGAAAATTTTGTCAAGATTGCAAATATCTGAAATAACCATTTGAAGGACACACAGCACAACCAATTCCTCCTAATTCAGGTGTTCAAGCTGACCACATGCAAGCAGATAATAATAATACATCACTCACATTGTGGGTGCATTGCTTTTTACACACATAAACATGGGATGGAGCATCTTTCCCTGCCCAGCAAATCCTTTAGAAGCATCCAAAAATGGGGAAGAAAATAAACCTGAGGCTGCAAAGTGCTCTGCCAGCCCTCGTGGCAGCAGTGGAGCTGAATGAGGGCTCTGCTCTGGCTTTGGCTGAGCCACAACCAAGCCAGGCCAGCCCATCCCCTCCCAGGCAGGAACTGCACAGCTCAGCATCAAACACACAAGGAAATGTTTCTCGTGGATATCATCCAAAGGAAAATCCCTACCTGCTCTAGAATCCTTCAAGGGCTGCTTCCCAGTGAGGGCTTAGCTGATGGTTTGTCCTTTGCTGGAAGACATGAAAAACAAAGAACAAGTGCTTGCCAAACTGCAGTTGAGTTAGAAAGGATGAACTGCTCCTATATAGGGAGAAAAGATGCATTTTGTGTTTAATTGCTTTACTCTCATTCATTTCATTTTCTCCTATCACTCACTGCATACCACGCTCACTTAAAGACTTGCAAAATTCTCTCCACCCAGTTTATTTTATTTTGCCAATCATCAAAATCTTCTCTCTCCATGAGCAAATGTATTGCTAATTAGGACAGAGGAACAGATTAAACTCAAATGAGTAGGTCTCCTTGTTGATGCTCTTACTTTCCCTGCCTCTCTCCAACCCAAAAATCAATGCAAATCTTTTGGGGAATTCAAGCAAATTTTCATTAACATAGATATAAATGTGCTCCTGAAAAAAAAAAAATCAGAATTAGAAACTGTGTGAGGAAAGGGGATTGAGACAATGAGAGATACAGAAAATGGGAGATGCAAAACACACGTGTGTGTTATCCAAACTGAATTTCCTGGCCAAATCTGGCTTGGCTGGTGAAGGGCAGAGGTGTGGGAAGTTGGTTTGTGTGTCCTCTCAGGCACCTCCAGAGAACATCCACACAGAGCAGACAGGCTCAGGAGAGTTTATGGTGACCTATAATGATGCTGCATCTAATTGTTTTTATTTATAAGAGTTTCAAGGGAACCTGGAGCATGAACCCTGCAGAAGCTTCACTGAGCTCACACCATGCTTTATTGCCCCACTTGTAAAACTGAGCACTGCCATCAGGTGTGATCCCATTATTTAGGGAAAAAGCCACTGTGCACATGTCCAAACATGGGACACCTGCAGGAAAACCCCTCTGGCTTCTGGCTGAGGACCTTTGTCACTGTCCCCTCACCATGAGAAATGTGCCAGTGGTCACTTGGTCAGTACAACCAACCTGCTGGCCCAAGGAGATGTCCAGACCTCAACCCTGCCATGGAACAAACACCTGGGCAAAGGAGAGAGCTTTCTGCACCAGATGGACCCCCTGGTCTCTTGGAAAATCCAGTTCTTAAGCTTTGCCACAAAGAGGCTTAAAATTAATTAGCAGATTTTTTTTTTTAAGAGTTCTGCATACAAGCAGTGTGTGAGAAAGGACATTCATCAGGAGCTTTTCAGGGTTTACAGACCACGATGAGGATTTGTAGTTTGCAAGACAGTTACTTTCAAAACTGGCAACTTCAATGGCTTGCAGATGAAAACATTCCCAACTTCCCCAGAAAGACAGTCAGGAAGGGGGAGGTTTTCTCATTTTTTAAAGGTGACCATTTTTACCAAAAATTGTCTGTTGCTTTTGGTCTTCCAAGGAGCAAATCATCACAACCTCCATCTGGAGGGCTGACTCAGCTGCTGCTGACCCTGGGCAACTCCTGAGACTGTTCTGGAACAGCATCTGCCACAGGTGCTCCAAAAACATGGGGAGATGGTGAGAAATCTGCCTAGTTAAGCAAATCACTAAAAAAAAATATTCTTCAAACACTTGCTCCCATATTGATGAATTTCTTTGCCTTGACAGAATAATTCTCAAAAGGCCAAGTGTTGGTGGGGCTTTGCTTGAAGTGGAATTTTGAACCTGTGGTTTTCAAGAACTGCACTTTTCCCCCCCAAAATCAGCTCACACAAGGTGCATGCAGGTGATGGAAACCCTGCCAGCACAGCCCACCTTCCAGAGCACTCAGCCTCACCCAACCTCATCAGGGGCCAATCAGAACCACCCACAGCATTAATTCACACCGATTTTGTGATTAATGCTTCACATTTCACATTAATGCACTAATAATTTTGGAAAAAAAGAAGCAGATACAGCATTTGGGAGGACACATCACCAGGCAAAGTTGTCCATCCACTCCCCAGGGCAGCAGAAGACCCATCACTGCTGGGAGTGAAGCACCCCAATACTGTTTAAAGTTATTTATTGTCTCAGCCATGTGCTGCCTCCCAGGAGCTCACAGTGCCTGCCAGCACCTGGAAGAGGAGGAAATGCATTAAAAAACATGGCTGAGCAAATCCTGTGCAATGCACGGTGGCACTCCTTGGTGTTCCTCAGCATTTCCACGAGAAGGAAATCTGTCAGGCTGCAGTGTTTTCCCAGGGAAAAAAAGAACCAGTTTGTGCTGCATTAGCAACACTATCCCTCACTTCCTTAGCCTTTAGTAACTCCTACAAGTATTAATTAATTTACAAGCCCCTGGTGACCAAACCCAAACTGAACAAGCTTTTCCTTGTTATAAATCCACCCTGCACGCACACGACAATCAGCAGAGTCCCTGAGTTTGTTAGGAAACACTCTAAACTCAGCCTTGCCTTTATTATGTGCTTTTTCCACCCTGCTTTACTGCTCGATATTTCTGGGGAGATTTCCTTTGGAAGGAGGCTCTTGTCAGTGTTTTTGCTGATGGTGTTTGGGATCAGCTCTGAGCAGCACCGTGTTTAAAGCTCTGTCAGTCTGCCTGCTCAGCCATGCTCTCCCCTGTCTAGCTGCTCATGCAGCACCAAAAAGGAGAAATTTAAGGAGAGCTAACCTAGTTAGAATTTGAAATGATGTTTGGAAGACTCAAGGAACTGGAAACACAGGAAAACCTTAGCAAAAAGGGACATAATTTGTAAAAGAAAAAAATAAACTGAAATTCGTGGATTGCAGACCTCCTCCTGCTCCAGGTTTGGTCTGACACGGCAGAGAAATTTAAGTTTTATCCTTTAAGATACTAGGAAGGAAAACCATGTCTTTACAGAACTTGAGATTGAACCAATATTTGGAAAGAGAAGTTCCCATGAAAAAGATGCATTCCCAAGGCAGAAATCATTCCCCATTCCTGCCAAGGCCCTAGAAAAAATATTGGGAATACCTGTGGCAACCTGCAGCACCCATATTACTGACCCAGCTCTTAAACTCAATGTCCTATTCTATCCTAACAAAGGATTCCTGTACAATAATCTGAGGATAGGAGAGATGGGGGTATTTGCTCTAAGGAAAGCATAAAGAAGATATTATTACCAGGCTAGACTACATCCAACTCTAACTGTTCAAATATTAAATCCATTTTTCACCATCAGGAGTGTTATCCAACAACATGAGAAATACAAGCAGGAGAAAATATTCTCAAGTGAAGGAATTGATGGCCAAAGCCTCAAAGTTTGGTAAAATGCTTTTCCACTTCATGTCCTACAAGCTGTCAGCACTAGGATGGAAAACCACAGAGCAGTAATTGCAAAGGACACTTCTTCTTTCTTACACTGTCTCTGTCTGTAAGGCAAGAGGATGGCAAGTTAATTAATTATCTCCAGCATCAGTTTACTTGAAGATCTTTTTTTCCAGCAGTGCATCAAAGGAGACTGATAGAAGCCTTGATTAGAGGGATAATGAAGGAAATCTCTAATAGATTATATCATTTCTTGCCCGTCTGCAACCATTCGCTGCTTCACAGGGCTGGGATTCACGTCTGGAAAATATCACAAGCATGTAAATCCACCTCCGATGCAAAATTTATGGAAAAATCCGAATAATTGCATGTTTACCATATTTCTGTCAAAGGTCTGGGAAAAAAGATATCAGCTCATCTGACTTGCTAGAGAGCAGAGATTTTCCATGTGTCCTGATAGGGTCTCTGACTCTGTGAGGATAAAGTCATATCAGACATGGAGAGAGAAAATTTATTAGATAATAGAGAGCAGGAAGAGAGCAGAGCACACACTGATGTGGGTACTATGTGGGCAGTTTGATGTCCACCCTTTTATCTGTCCCCAGAATCCTTTTCCTAACAATGACCATCAGCAGGGGACATAGGTGAAGTGTTTTATCTGTTTTTTTTTTTTTTTTTTTTTTTTTTTTTTTTTTTTTTTTTTTGTTTGTTTGTTTGTTTGTTTTTTTGGGTTTTTTTTGTTTTTTTTTTTGTTTGTTTTTTGTTTTTTTATTTTATTTTATTTTGCTTTCACCTGCAACCCCACATCTCCCCCAGTCCTTGCTCCCCCACTGCAGAGGAGGAAACTTTGGGAATTCCTGCTGAGTCCCAGCTCTCCATCCCTGTCACACCAGTGCCCCCCAGTTTGCCTCTGCATTTGCAGTCCCTGGGGGATGTCGATGCCATTTCCCTGTTTCCCAGGCTGTGCACAGGCTGCCAAATCTCACAGTGAGGGGAAATGAAGTGTCAGGCTGTGATACAGGGCTGATCCCTATCTCACACTGATAAACCCCAAGCCGTTCCCAACGAGTCCCTGTGGCACAGTTTAAGCAATCCATTTCTTTTAAGATGAGACTGAAGATTCTCCCTGGGTGCTGTTTGAAGCTTAATAAATTGTTGGTGGCAGCAGTGGCTCTGACCTTTGGATACTCAGGTGCCCCAGCACCAACATCTTGAGTGAGGGGTTGGAAAAAGAGAGGGATTATAAATTCCAGCAAAGAGGCACAGAGGAGGACCAGGTCAGCCATCAGAGCCATCCTGCCCTCTCACAAGCATCTCCAGCACCCTGCTCTCGTCCTGGCCAACAGGTGTGAGGGACAGATGCTCCAGCCCCTGCCTGAGCCTCTGCTGTCCCCCACAGCCAAGGGCCAGAGTAAATGGTGCCACACTAGGGACCAGAAGCAACAGCAGAGGGGGACCAGAAAGTGTTTTATGGGGTTAAACATCCCAGTTCTGAAGTAAAGCAATTTCCTTCGGTCTCCTGCCATTTCCTTGTGGGGGCTTATCATCTCCAGCTGGGACAATATAAAGGCCCATTTAATCGAGATCCATTTAACACTGAATCACGCTAACAAGATTACTTAGCCAGGGCTAATTCTGCATTTGCTGAAGTGCAGTATCCAGGGTGAGTAATCTCTGTGTGCTGATGGCAGGTTCAGAGACAGGTTAGCCACTGGCTTAGCATCCCAGACAAAACATGGAAAGCACATGGGGGACCATGACAATGAAATTGCAGCCCCTTTAGCCCATTGGGCTCTTTCCCTTCCCCTCCTCAGTGTGATCAGTGTGGAGTGGGTTCACTCATTACCCCATAGGATCCTAAAAGGGGAATTATTTTCTTTGTCCTCACAAGCAGCTGAACAGGCAATACAGCAAAATCCTCTTCAGTCATTATCTGTTAAGTGCATGGCATCCTTTTGTGAGTTAAATGACACAGTATTTCTTGCATGGGACTGAATTCAAAAGGTTTTGCCTTCCATCAGGAGATAACTCAAGATTTGAGTGCTAATTGAATACATTTATATGCACACAAGTGATAGGCATTCATACAATTTTTTAAAGTAGATTCTCACCATTCAGTCATTTAAAAATATAGCACTAAGGGCTCTATTATTTATGATTATTAAATCACAAATCTGAGTAGCAAAATACTTCACTCAGGGAAAATGTGAAGAGGCTGTTTCAGAGGAAAAAAAATCTCCTTTCCAGAACTCACAGAACATCATCGCAGGAGGATGCTGATAACCAATATTGTTTTACAGCTAAGGCTCTCCAAGTGACTTACTCAGGTAAATGGATTAATCCTAATCACCCCTTCAAATGTTCCCAAATCCTCCAAATGGTCAGAGTCGAGGTTCTGGGGAAGATATTGACTTTTTAGCAAACACTGAGTCATTATGCCATCAGTGCAGGGTTTGGGACATCCCCACTCAATCCCTCCTTGCTTTCAGGAGATGGGGGTTGCCTCTTCAGGGGGGATTCATCTCACCTGGTGTCAGAGGTCCACAAGACAAGTGTCTGTACTGGAGTGAGTCTCTTAAATGTGTAAGTGGAGAGAAATTGCAGTGATTTGTCTGACCTATTTTAGGCAACCACCTCCAGATGAGAGCAATTGCCTGCTGGAGGTGCCCATTTCTCTCCATTGATGGTAAATGAGATCTGAGTGCTCGGTGCAGATGCCGAGACCTGGGTGCCATCAGGTGAGATGGATCCTATCCACAGTAATTGCAGCCTTTCAAAAGAAGAGGCTTTTTTTTTCCCTCCCTCCCCCCCCCAAGGAGTTTATTTTAACCATTTGAGGAATTTTTCAAGTTTTCATTTCTATCCCTGGTGTCTTTTGGTTTTTTCTCCCCCTTTGGGCATGCAGTCCTCAAGCTGTGGTGAGAGACCCCTGGGTCTTTCCTTCCACAGAACAGAGCAGGGCTCATGGTTTTATTTTGCAACCCAGCCCAGAACCACTTCTGCTCAGGGCTCAGCCTGTCAGAAATGGTTCTCCATAGGCTGTGTGCAAGCTCTTGTGTGGTGTGAAGGACAAAAGCTCAGGCAGGGCAGAAGGAGCAGAGATGACAAGATGACCCCCAGAGGTCCCTTCCAACCCCTGTGAAACAGCCCTGGTTGTTTCATGATCCTGTGAAAAAGGAAAAGCCCTCCAGGGCAATATCTTCCCACCAGGTATGGAGATCTCCATGCTCAGGGTGCTGCTGGGGACATCGAGCCCCTCAGCCCTGCTGGGCAGGCACCTCCCAGGAATTTAAAGATATTAAAAAGTTATCTATGGAGCTGGGGGCCTTTAAGGTACAGCAGGGGCTGGGCAAAATTCTTCAGTATCATCATTTTTATTCAGATTTCTGGGTTCACTTGAATGCAGCCCACTTGAATGCTGTTCTCCAGAAGTGACCTGGACACTCAGGAAAATGAACACCCCTGCCAGGGGCTCCCAGTCCCAGCTCTGCACAAACCTGCAAGTGTGTGGTGCTGCTTCACGTGCCCCTATCCCCCCATTCCAGGAGGAGATGGAATCCTTACATCAGGGCTGCATTCTGGCCAGGTGCTGGGGTCACTGGGGAAACTGGGGTTCTGCTGAGACTTTTTATTCTGTTTTTAGTTGCAGTCTAGAGCTCAGACCAGACATTTGCTGCCTTTTCTTGCTCCCTGCCATTACTAAACCATGCCCATGGTCTCTGCACCCAGGAAAGGGAGTTTGCTGCTCAGCTCTACACAGGGAATTCACATATTTGACATCCACCACCTCAGTGCCTGGGAAATGACCAAACAGATTTTGAAGTCTCATAAGTGAAACAGGCAGGCATAAAGAGAAACCTGAGTGTCTGTGGTTTGTTTCCTTGAAAAACAAAGTGTTCATTCAAAACATTCAGCTGCCCTCATGACTTCATCCTCAACATCTGAAAGCACCAAAATCTTAAAATCTACCTCAAAAATATGTTCAAGTCACACTGAAAATTCAAGGGATTCCCCCTAGCAAGTGCTCAGGTTTTCTCCAGCTGTAAAAAAACAAAAGATATCCCACTCATATTCCTTCAAAGATCAGTCCACTAGCCAAGGAGTTGGATTGTGCAGACACCTCTGTGCCTGGACACTTTGGAAGGAGTTGAGAGTCTTGAACTCGACTTCTAAGAAGGAATTTCCAAGCATTTTCCAATTTTAATGGTGCCTGAAATAATTACAAATATGGTAAAGACACAGACTGGCACATCACAAATTTGAACCCAAAGCTTTCTTTTCTCAAGTTACCTTTTCTGAACCACTCAACAATAATCTGCTGGCTGCAGGTTCCTCCATTATTTGTCTTGTTTTGATATCATGCCATTATCTCTAATTGCTGGGGTTTGAAAGGCTTCAAGTCCTGCCTGTGTGTGTTCCAGGCAGGTACCAGGTGTGACAGCCACCCCTCCATGTCACACCTGGTGCCTGGGCAGCAGTGCCTGACCATGGAGGCAAAGTGTCTTCCTCCCAGCAATAGGACCAAGCAGACTCCATGGGAATCGTTATTAACTTGCCTTTAATTACCAACTAATTTCCTCCCGCACAGCCAGTAATTTCAAGCCCTGTGGAAAGCACAAGGAAACAATAACAAGGCACTTCCCAGCAAAGGGAGTGTAAACAAACAGGCAAAACACAGAGATTCAAAGGAGAGTGGTGTATTTAAATACTCCAAATACAACAATCTGAGACATTTTCCTGCAGAAAAAAAAAAAAGCAGAAACCTTTTTCTTTTTTTTTTTTTTTTTCCTTACTAAATATTTCATTTTTGAGGCCATCCAATTTGGCTAAGTTACAGGGAGTACCTTGTGGGTGTTTCTAACAGGAACTGCTTGCACCTAAAATATGCAGAGGTTGCCACCTCTGTGTAACAAGCTGGTGCTGGAGGTTGTTCAGGCTGCTCAAACCGTGCTCAGCAGCTGACAGGCAGCAAGGAGAGCTGGAGGAGCACGGAGCCTTGTTAGTGGCAAGGTTTTCCCAGCTGAGCTCAGCCCTCAGTGATTGGCAATTCCAAGCACGGAGCTCGTCCCTCTGGAGCATCCATATGTTTCTTCCCCTGGAGGAGCCATGAATGTCAATTCACCCCTTGGGGTGCGTCAGGCAAAAAAACCTCCCGAGGGTGAAAGCAGAGCTGACAGCAGCCAGCCACAGGTGCCCCAACAAACTTCCACCCACCATGCTCTGGCAAGGCTTGGGGAGAAAACAGGGCTGTGTCTGCTGTGATCCCATGTGCAGCACTGCAGAGTGCATCCCCCTCCCCAAACCAGCTGCTTGGAAATGAGAATGGGGGTAGTGATGCCCAGAGGAGCTGGAACAGAGCTACACACACAGTTAAGGGGAATAAAATGGATATTTATTGAGGGGCCTTCAAAGGCAGTGCCAGTGCCACAGTCGTGGCCCTGCCTGGATGGCTCCAGGGTGGAAACCAAAGAGGGCTTGGTCATGAGATCTCACATTTTTATAGGTTTTAGTCCATTTGCATACAGAAGTCAACTGTCCAATTAATAGCCTCAAATAATGAAGTTTCATCCTCCTTGCTTGTTTGCTTGCCCTCCTCATTTCACATTGCTTATGCTCAGGGCTTGAAGTTTGAAGAGATTGTCCTTGAGTCCCCAGCTGGAATCAGACTGTTTTGTCTTCATCACCCAAGCACAACAGAAAAGCACATCTAAGCAGAGCAGAAAAACTTAAAACTTAAGGCATCAGCAACACACTCTCACATCCCCTAAAACTGGGATTTTTCCCAAATGAATGTTTGTGCTGGTAGATCAACACCATGGATCTCCCCAGAGGTCTTGGCAATGCCCTGGGAGTGTGACAGTGAATCGACAGCTCCATCCCATTCTGTTCACCCAAACACAGTGCAACACATTTCCCTCCCTCATGTCCATTTCTCATCTCAACACTTCCTCAGAGCTTTCTGCCAGTGGCTCTTGACGGGCTTTCCAGAACTTAATTAAGCTTCAAGACACCTCAGTGAAGTTGACTAATGTAATTAAGTGAATCTCGCAGATGAGTAAGCTGAGGAGAGGTGAGATCAAACAGCAGAATGAACTGTTATCTGATGGCAAAGTTGGTCACAGGGCATGGAGATCTCATCCCTGACATCCTACAAAATCACTGCCTTTCCCTTCCCATAGCTGTGGCTGATCATGCCATGATTTTCTCCTGGAAATGGTAGTTTGGGCCATTGTCTTAACAAGAAAAGCAGTTTCTTTTGACAAAAAGGAATCATGGTAGAGCCACTGTGTCTGTGTCATACAGGAGTGTTTCTTGCAAGTATCAAATTCCCAATTATTATTATAATAATATTAAATTGGGGTCTGAACTTACATATTATACTCCTGGAGGTGTTCAAGGTCAGGTTGGACAGGGCCCTGAGCCACCTGGTGTGGTGAAAAGTGTCCTTGCCCACTGCTGGGAGTTGGAATGAGCTGAGATTTAACTTCCCTTCCAACCCAAACCATTCTATGATTCTGTGATAATTCTACATGTACATGAAATGATGTATTTCATTATTAATTAAGGTGACAGGAAGCTGTAGTCCAGTGGCTTCCAGCAAACAAACTCTCAGAAATTACAGTAACTATATAGGTTGTATTCAAATCATTCTCAGATTGTCTGGGTGTGCCCTAAATACAATTTCTGACGAGATTTCTTTCTTTAATTTCAAAATAACCTGGAAGAATGATTAAAAGGAAAACCTGAATCTTGCTAGAGCCTGAAGCATGACTTGTGCTGTAAGTTTACAAGGGTTAATATGGACTTGAAGATGAACACGCACCTAAATCCCTCCATGACTGGAGCCTTACTAAGCTGGACCATTCACTTTGGGGAATTTTTCCTGTAAGTTGAAGACATATAGGGGTGTATTTCATTAGAATGAAGTATTAGGGTGCAAAAAGGAATAAGATGGAAAATTTCTCAGCTTGGACTCCAGATGGATCTGTGTTGTATCACCTTCCTATAGGGACTGTCCTTCACAACAGCCTTTCCCAGGAAGTTCAGCATATTCTCAATAACTAAAGATCTCTTGCAAAAGATTTTTTTTCCTCTGTACCCTTAACCAAATGAGATTATTCTGCAGTGTCCTAAAAATCCTGGCCACTCATCACACAGGGAGCTCAGCCCCGAGAGGCAGCAGTTCCAACATCATCTCCCATTCCAAACTGTGCAGAAGCACTGGAGAAGAAATCACTCCTGTCACAGCTGTCATTGAGCTCTGAGCCCCTGCAGGGCTCTTGCTTGGCTCTGTGCTGGCCTCCAGGCCTGCCCTCCTCACACAGGCACTGGGACTGTCTGGGAATTTCACACCACTGACTTCTCTTCCCACCCAGGCACTGGTGA
Organism: Sturnus vulgaris; assembly: GCF_052056855.1. Taxonomy (NCBI): domain Eukaryota; kingdom Metazoa; phylum Chordata; class Aves; order Passeriformes; family Sturnidae; genus Sturnus; species Sturnus vulgaris. The sequence continues at coordinate 8,010,472 of NC_142262.1, forward strand.
CAGCATCACCTGACACTCTTCCTAAATCTGCCAGAGGGGAAAAAAATCCACACAACTGTGGGAAAATTCAGGTGACACCACTTTCCTTTAAAACTCTTGTTTCCCAGTGCTGGGACTCCATGGAAAACTATGAAGTGATGGCAGCTCTTGGGACCTAAGCCACGCTGATTTTTTCTGTTTTGCCTCATCTGTTTCTTTATACTTCTCCATGTCCCGAGTGACTCTGACACAGGAATTCCTGCTTTTCATTTTTCTGCTGTACAAGATGTCAGCAGATAACAATCCATGCTTCACTGCTGCCATTCCATAATTGAAAGAGCCAGCCATACATCAGGCTGGGAGCCTGCAAACCCCATCAATAAGTGTTCCATTACTTGGGCATAATTTCCCACCAAGCCCTGGATGAGACCTCACAGGCAGTAGGGTGATATCGCTGAACCCACACTTTGCTGCAAACTGGTTCAGATAATGTCTACTAAACCATAGCCTATTGTCACAAATTAGTTTCTCAGACAACCAGCATCTAGCAAAAAAATGCACTTAATATGCAAAGCTGTCTGTTCAAATCTATCTGTTTTCCAGGGAAGCCACTTCAGGGAAAAGAGAGCTGAAGTCCAAAATAACAGCACACGTTTCTTTCCAAGTCAACATATGCAGATCTACACCTTTCTCCAGGAACAAATTTTTCCTGTGTCACCAAGAGGGTGTTTTTTTTTGCTTGACTTATCCTGCATTTTCAGCGTGTAAGAGAGACCTTCACAGCTTCTGCAGCCTCACAGATTGTGTGAGGGCACTGTGAAACTTGCTTGGCCTCTCTTTTTTGATTTAATTCTCTGCGCTTTTCCGTGGCACGTTAAGAATCAGCTTCCTGGTCCATTTCAACAAAATCCTATCAAGTCCCAAGAGTTTCCCCTTTAAATAAATACCAGGGGCTCGAGTTTTAATTACTTTCTGCAGAATCCCCTTATCAGCAGCAGCTTTGACAGGCACAGGCTGTGTGTTATCTGGAAACACAACTGAGATCTCTAACTCCTTCCATGTCTTTAGCCCTTGAAGCTCATCTCATACCTATTACATATCATGCCCAGGAGCACTGCCAGGGTGCAGGCTCTGAGACCTGGATAGGCTCTTCCTCTCCAGAGCTTCTTATCCCACAGGCTCCTTACACCCTTCTCTGTTGCCAGCACAAATAAATTGCTGATAATGAAGCCGTGCTGGCTATCTATCTGCACACCAGGCACCTTCCAGAGGTGTTATTTCTGGCACAGAACATCATTTTCATTCCAGTTTGGTCCATAAGCTTTGGGACTCTGCAAACTTGCCTGAAGCTGGTGTCTAGAGCAAGGAGTCACAGTGAAGGTTGTGAAGTGCCTGTTCCACCAAAGGTGTGTGGCAGCAGAAGTAGAGCAGTGGGGGAATTGGTGCCTTTTTGACGTTCAGTGCACCCACATCTCTCTGTTTCCCAGAGTAATTGCAAAAACTAGTATAAAATATCAAAACAGAAAAGCTAATCATGAGGCAATTTGAGTTCTGCATCCAATTCAGGTCCTTTAATACATTATCTCCATGGGATCAACCATCCTGAAGTCCAGAAAACCCAGAGGGAGTGTGTCTCACCCCAAAATCTCCAAAATCTGTCTGCTGCAGTGCAGGCATGATGACTTATTGAAAGATCTTCATTATAGATCTATTTGAATGCATTCTCATTTTTATCCTTGTAATCCCCAGCGAGAAGCATTGCACTGCCCAGTGAGAATTATGGTTGGCTCTTTCACCTCCTGCACTGTTCCCTTGTCCCCTCCATCCCTCACCTGCACAGTTGGAGTCTTGTCTGATTTTCAGCCTCCAGAAATCGCTGGAGAGAAGAGCTGTAACCTAAAGCACCTGTACTTATGATCAGCTATTTTCAAAGGCTCAAAGGGCTCTGTCCCTGGGCAGGACAATGCCTAAACCCGGCTGCAGTGCTCACTTGCTGCTTTTATGCACGGCAGAACTCTCCCTGCCCCGGAGGGCACCCACCTCCTGCCTTTTTACCATATTAATAGTCCTCTTTTCCTTCAGTTCACCTTCATGCCAGGAATGAAGTAGCCAAACTTCAGGGCATGGAGAACAAAAGCAGGCAGCAGACCAGCCTCAAAGCAAAAGTTGACATAAAACCCCATTAAACCTCATGGTTCAACACAGACACAGTGAAGGGGGGACCTCCCAGAGTCCTGTGCTCGATTCCAATAACCATCCATAACTACCCCTAAGGATAGTTTCTAAAGAGGGGAGAGCAATAAACAGCACTTCCCCTCTTCATTACACAACTCCAGCAATAACTATGATGAATGGCAAGGAACAACTGGGTTTCATTGCTGGATTTCCAGGCTGTGGTGTCCAACAATGGGAGCATAATAAAGACAGATGGCAGTGGATTAACTCTTCTTGCAGTGTGGCCAGCGCTGGCTGCTCAGCCCTGCTCGTCCCAACCCAGCAGCAGCCCCAGCCCTGGGCAGCAGCAGGAAAAGCTCCTTGTGTTTGTGCAGGGTTGGGACCAATGGGGATGCTGAAAATCAGAGGGTTTGCTCAGACCAGAGAGCAGAGCTGAGCGATGTACACCAGCTCTGGTGCTGTGCTCTAAACATGCAGAGGAATCAAAAGAAATCCGAGAGAAATCCGAGATATCCACAGAGTATTTCTGTCCCTTTTTGAGTGATGGTATTAATTCCTTGGCTTGTTTTAGTTTGGAAACCTCAAAAAGAAAAAAAAAAAAAACAACCCAAAATGAAACAAACCAGTAAGAAAATTTTGCTGCTTCAATGTAAAAGAGATAGTTTTTAATAGTTGCTGTATTTCCACCCTCCAGTTTTGCCCATTTAAAATCATAGAATCATTTGGTTTGGAAAAGATCTCTTAGATCATCAAGTCCAACCAATAATTAGCATAAATAAGGGATAGCTAGATAACTAACTAACTAACTAAATAAATAAAACAATTCAATTATAATAATACTATAGATAATATTAAAATAGACTATTTTGGACTCTTTTTCAGTAGGCTTAATACAAGACTTATAGGCGTGTACTGGATATAATTTTAAGATTCCCATGAAGTTTTGTGTCAGTTCAAGCAACAGAGAAGAAATAATAGAGTCTAGGAGAGCTGAGGAGTGAGGAGAGCTGGGCTTTGCCCACAGCCCTGGCAGAGCTTTGCTGGGTGCAAATGTATGAAATTAACTCTGAATATTCAGCATTATATAGATTAAAAAAATATATAATTATGTATTATACATACTATATAATAATATATTATCAATATATAATATATAATATTAGAATTATACAATTATATAATATATATAATATATATGTATTACATATACTCACTGAATATTCAGCATTAAATGGGTGCATGCACTGCCAAAATTAACAGGGGAGTGGTCTCACCACAACTAATTAATTGAGTTTGTAAAGCATTTGGAGACCTTCAGATGGAAGGTGCTAAACAAAGTGAAAATTATCATCATTTCTGCTGAAGTGAAACTGCAAACCCAGGTCCTGATGCTGTTTGCAAGTCCACTGCAACCCAGTTTAATTGCTGCAGATGTATTTGTTATTCAGGAGCATTCACTGGGCTGAATCGTTTTCAGATGGAGTTTTTGGGAAGCTTGTTTGATTTGCCCACTCATTATCTGTTACTCGGGATGTGTGATGGGCTACACAAAGCAGAGTGTTGCTGTTCCTGCCTGAACGGCAGAAAGTTTATTAGATGGGGGAATAATGAATAACCAATAATGGGTACTCTTGTTTTTGTGTGAAAACAGATGAGTGTGTGAAAAGCTGTGTCTCTCCCCACTTTCCTGCCAACAGATCCCCATTGATGATAATGTTTTCCAACAGGGCAGGGCAAGCAGACTCTTGATACAGCCAAATATCTGGTCATTCACAAAATCTAGCTGGACTGTCTTAGCAGAATCCCCACACGACTGCCTGAAATACAGAGGTGGCTGCTCTGGGGCTGACCTGTTGTCTTTACAAAGATAAGATTATAAAAAGTTTAATGTGCCTGTCTATGAGATGAGTGTTTAGCAGCCAGGTGCACTCTGGGCTTTTCTCCCTGCAGTACAGGGTAACTCCCGCTCTCTGGGGGTTTCTCTACACCTCCTCATCTCGACAAATCCCTTCTGCCTGCAGGACTCCTGTGTCGCTGGTGGGTTTTTGGGGTCCCTTTGGGATCCCTGCGATTGCTTCTGCAGCCCTCAGTGACGGAGCACATTCCCCAGCCTTGCCCAGATAGAATTCTGGCTCGTGGGGAGCTCTCAGACCAGCAGGGAGAAGAGACCAGCATATGCAGAGAGGCACAAATCCATGGTTTATTCTATGAAGGCATCCTATCTACATATACCCACGGCTATTGTTTTACAGGGGTTTTTATATCTTTTAAGGGTTTTACAGTTTGCACCAATTACCAAGGGAATTCTATATTCTAACCAATCCCTGAAGGATTTTACATTCAAAGCTGGCCTATGGATACTAAAAGAAAATGAGCCACTAATATTGAAAATAGGTAAGAGGGTCTACCAAGGGGGTGAAGCTGGATTCCTTTCTGTATTTGTCATTTCACAGCCATTTCTTATCTCTAAGCTATGGTTTTCCAAGCAGCTTGTTCTGAGGATGCAGGGAGACTTTCTTTATTTTCTGCTCCCTCCACACTCCTGCAAACCCCATCTCTGCTGCAAACCTCAAACCCCTGGCAGTGAGCTGGGCTGAAGTCCAGCTGTACCAAGCACCCCAACCCCACATCCCCCCGGAGCTCTCCTGGCTGCTGAGAGATGGAAAGCTCAAATTTACACAGAACCACTTCCTCGTTTCACTTTTTGCTGACCGTGTGACTCCCGGTTGCATGTAATTATTTTGGTATGCTGGTGTTAATGATGTGTCCAGTTCACTTAGCCTGTTCATCAGTATTGCTGGTCATTTGCTGTTCCTTTGTTTCTTGCCTCCCAAAAGGTCACTACATCATCAGCAAAACCAAGCACAATTCATCCATTATTTATCAAGCCAGGTTTACTGCTCACCTGTCCCTGATTTCAAGGCCACTCCATCCATGCACCTCCCAGCCCACACCTGGGCCATGAGGCACCGACTGGCATAAAGCAGCTCCTCAACAAAAGAAATGGTGAATTGCTGAAAGTGAAGCTTGATGTGCTGCAGACAGGGATTTGGTATCATTTTAAGCCTTTTTCAAACTCAGGCCTCCAACCCCTCTCCTGCTTTGCCTTTTATTGACTGGAAAACGATTTATAAGTAAATCTATGCAATAAAGGACCTGCCTTTTGTTATTTGGCCTGAGTTGTGACCTGCTTTAACCCTCCATCAGCGAGGGCTGCCTGCATCTGTTACTGCCCCAGCCTAACTGGCTGCTGAGTGCTCACCACAGCTTCCTGCACTGCGTTATTGACATCTTCCTCTGGAGCAATATCACAGAATGGCATCCCTGAGGGGCCCTGGGGAAAATCACAGCTCTGCCCTGGACCACCAGCACCTTCCCAAGGTGAGTGCCCCGTGCCCCTGCAGGAGGGATCTGCATCCTCAGAGCCTCTCCAGCACACCGGGGTGCAGGTGATGCAGAATTGCAGAATGTTATCAAAGCTCCAGCTGCCTCCGGGGAGTCTTTTAAATCGAAGAAGAGCAATAACCTTAAAAAAAAAAAAAAAAAAAAAAAAAAAGAAAGAAAAAAAAAAGCCACACGGGACTTATTACAAAAGGGAAATTCTAACCTACAAATAAAGGCAGTAAAGAGGCAGAGCTCTGCATCCCCATCACACCTGGAGGCTCAGATGAGCTGCAGAGGGGCAGGGCGGGGGCAGCGCTTCCAGCGGCGCCGGGGAAGATGCTCCGAGCCCGGCGGGGTCACCCCGGCTCTGCTGTCCCTGCTGTCCCTGGGGCCTGGCTGGTGGCATTTGTCACCTCTGCTGCTGACACCGAGCCCAGAGGGAGAGGGAACGGGGAGGAGAGCACCGCCACTCTCTGCTCCCCCCTATTTGTCCTGGTTATCAGACTGGAAAAGATCACCAATTACCCTCTTCCCAACCACCACCGCTCCTGCCAACAAAAGATGAAAAGCACATTTATTTCTCTTAAGTGAGATCTTTTTGTGACACATAAGGACCCTTGTATACATGACAATTACTTGTAAAAAATGTCTCTCTGTCTACAGCACATCTGTAAATGGATTTAAGCCCATATAAAGGATGTAAAAATGGCAATAACCGCCCCAGTGCAGCTCCCTGGTAGCTCTCAATGGTGTTTTTTTCACATATATAAAAGCCAACACAGAACAAAAAGGCCTGTCAGCAAAGACAGGTAGGCTCGCCTTTCCACACCTAACTAGGGAAACTTAATTTTATTTATTTTTATTGACAATTTCAACAACTATTTCTCAATCATAAAAGTAAAAAGCACAGGCTCAGCTAGTCAGCCCATCATTTCTATTTAGCTTTTTATTTGTGCGAGGAACTCTTTGGAGATGCAATATCTTGTTTGCAGAGACACCCTAGTGGCAACACGACATTACTCAAACTACCGAATGGGGCTTGTGCACACACTGCAGCCTCTTCCTCCTCCAGCACTTTTATGAATCTCCCCCTGCACCCTGGGGCTCCTCTGCTCCCCCCACGTCCCCAGCCTCCCCCATTGCTGCCAACTCCTGGCTGTGATATTTGGGGAAGACGAGCAAAACTTGGTTTAAAAACAAATGCTGTCATTGCCTAGCCGGTGATAATTAACCATTGCTGGTTTGGGCTTTTTTGTTTGTTGTTTTTTTTTTTTTTTTACAGATACCCCCTGAGGTTCTGCCTCGCTGACCATCACAAAGGGTGCTGGAGGATTTAGCCATGCCTGAATTACAGATCTGACACTCGTCCTTCCCTGGCCCAGGGGTTTCTGAGTCCCAGGTTTCACAAGGAGTCAAAGGAGGAATGAGAGCATTGGGATTTCCCAGCAGAGTTGTTGGGAGCTGGGTATCTAATGTGCAAATCGATGGGAACACTCTGGCTTTGGGTGCAATGGTGCTGTTGCAAGGCCAGTGATGTGCTTGGTCCCTGGTCCCTCTGCAGGGGTGGGTTCAGTGACCCCAGAGCAGTGGCCAAGGCCCAGGGCACAGAGCAGGGGGGATCCCTGTCCCATCACATCCAATCCTTTCACTCCCAGCTAATTTCCATGTCTAATTTAAAAGCAGGGACATGGAAGGTGGCAGGGACACCCTGTGTAACAGCAGTGGGAGTTTTGCACCACTTAATGAGTGGTTTGTCTCAGTCTCTTCTGCCTTCACTGAGAGCCAGGATTAAAAAATACACAGGAAACTGAATTTCTTGTGTTCGTGCTAGGCTCTTTATTAAATCTTATCAAAAAGTACAGAGGGTTCAGCAACACTTCCAGCTACCTGCTAGAAACGAGGAAAATGGAGAAAGATCCAGCTGCTACAAGGTCTCTTAAAGCTAAACAGTCCAATAGAGAATTAACACCTATGTTATTTATCCTTTTAACCCAATATCTAGATTCCCATGACCCTCAGTATGACACTGACTGTCCAACCAGAAACTGCTGCCTGAAACCATGAAGAAGGAAGATGAACACTGAGACACCACCCAAACTCCTCCATCTCGTCCCATTCCTATTACTATACTATAAAACCCTCAAATTTAAACCCTTTACCATGTGAAAGCACATGCTTCTATTTAACTACACACCCATGATTTTAACTCCATCACTCAAATTTGGGAGCCTTCTCTAAGGCCTCGGGTCCAAAGCAGTGTTCTGCAGGGGGTCAGTGCCAGAAAGCACAGAAAGCTCAGAAAACCCCAGGTTTCTGGGATCCAACAACCCTGCTTGAGGACAAGGCTTGCGTTGCCTTCCCGGGGTGAGCACATTGGAGCACGGGGACAATGGAAGCCGGGTTGTGCCCTTGTGCTGTCACACAGAATCCGTGCAGCCCCAGCTCCTGTCTGCAGTGCAGCAGCAGCTCTGGTGTCAGGTGCCTGCCAGCCAAAGGCTCCCCTCTCGGTGGCACGCTGTGAAAAGCATATGCAATGAGACTGCACCTTCTGTTCACACTCTGTCAGTAATCCCGGGCAGGCAGGTTTGCTGTTAACCTCCCTAATGGAAACTCTGCTCAATGCCTTGCTGCCTTCACCTCCCTTCAGCATTATCTGCAAAGATGCAGACTGTTGATTTGTGGGCACATCTTCTAAAGTGAGAGCTGCAGAGGCTCAGAAGGGATGATGCAGCCTAGAGCTGCAGAAGGAAGGTGGTTGCTTGCCCAAACACAGGCCAAGGCAGTTATATATAAATCCTACAGATGAAATAAAGCTTTAGCTGGTTTGGGGAGAGGGAAAAAAAGAATTTGTCTCAGCTTAATTACAAATTTACTTCTTTCTCTTTCCTCTCTTGCCATCCCTGCCTCTCACCCTCTGATAAAATGAGGGTAAAAAGCCCTGCAAATGGCAATATCCAATATTCATTAGTGGCTTGTGAGAGAGACAGAGAGACACAACTCATTACTGGGTTCTTCACCTTTACCCTTGACAATGGTTATTTACATAATAACCTGACCCTTAGGTTACTCTTCATTAACAAACACATGTGCAAACATAGAAGCAGCTGGCTACAACTCATAAATATATATTGTTAACCTTGGCTTAGAAGACTTACTTTCACTTACTAAAGAAAAAAAAACGAGAAAAGGAGACATTATTTTGCATAGCCATTATGTTATAACCTCAGTAAATGGTACAATGAGCCAGAGGCTGCTGTGTTTGAGCTTGCAGGACACGGCTCCAGGCTCCTGCTGCTTCCCACATCCACTCTCCAGCAGATTTGCAAATGTCTTATCCCTGTCTGGAGCATCTCCCCCTGCCCCGTGGGCACTGTCCCAGCTGGGGGATGAAGCAGAGACCACTGGCTCTGGGAGGGGAGTTAATCCAACTCTTCCACCCCCCAAATCATCTCATGATGCCTGCTGAGCTAGGCCATGGGGGATGGAGTGCAAAGCTGGGATGAGGTAGGGCAGGACCCCTCCAGAGTGAGTTCAGCCAAGATGAACAGTGCCATTTAATCCTCTGAGCACAAGTTTCAAACTCCACACGGAAATATTCCTGTGCAAAATCATGGAGACCAGGATTTAGAGCTTTCCTTCATCTTTCTGAAGGCATCTAAAACAGTTTCTGAGCCTTCTTTTCTACATCTGACTCTTGGAGCCAACCTCCATAACTTGGAGGTCCTGTACCACATTCTCAAAATGCAGTCCCCGTGACTTTGGTTCAGGCAGAGGTTTATGGTTTTCCATTTTCCAGGAAATACTTTAGTGGCCACATGTCAGACAGTCACTCCCAGAATGACAAAGCTCCACCAACACCACACATGGAGAGCAGCTTTCATTTCGGCCTTGGCTTCACACACATCTGATCAGAAGGTGCCACACAGAGGATTTGTCACTTTGCCAGGCGCCCCTTGTCTGCAAGCTGGCAGGTGACAACAGAACCAGGTGCTCAGGCTGTAGCAGAGAGCCAAGAATCAAACATAAAGGTTTATGTTTGTTTTCCACAGCACAAGTTGCTCAGAGGAGCACATTCCCTTCACCCTGCACATGGAGATGTCACAGCAGATCTGCAGGACCAAGGTGTGCTCCTGGCAGAGGCCAGCTGGGATCCCACCACCAGCTCCCTGCAGGTGCAGGATGGGCTCCTGGGCCCCACTGGGGTCACCCTGAGCTTCAGCTCCTCTCAGCTGTGATAGAAAAGGACACATTTGAGTGGAGAGAGCAGCAGCCCTGGGTCTGCCTCGAGCCTGACATTTGGGAAACAAAGGAATTGCTTACTGAGAACTTAAATGAGGATAAGGTGCCATTGGAACAGAAGTATATCTACTGTTTACAGAGTACAAATGTTAATTGTGTTTACGAATCCAAACCTGAAATTAACAACTCAACGTTTGCAAAATCTCCCAGGAAAGGCAAACCCTGCTGTTCCAGGCACTCTGTATTATCCAGCACAAATCATTCTGAAGCCTCTTTACCTATTCACTCAGTATTTCCAAACCAATTACTAGCTCAGAGTTTGCAAAGCAGGCTGACACTTGGGGTTTCAGACAGGGACTTCCTTCAGTCCCACTACCAATCCAACTATGTTTTAATTTAGTGAAGAGGGAAAGCATATAATTTTTTAGCTCCAGGGAAGCCAGAGGCAATCACAAATATCCCTTGAGCTGAGTCAAATTCCTCAGTTTAAAGAAGCAGCCCATTCTATTGCAATAATTGGACTTTAGTGTCCCTTTCGTTTAAAGGAACAATGGCTGATCTGGAGAGCTGATGGCTTGGACAGTGAGCACCTCACCTTTGGGACCTGAGCCACAGACCTGACTGTAATTGGATGAACCCAGAATAGCAACTGCCCCACTTGCATGGAAATAATAACAACAACAATAATAATAATCATAATAATGATGATGATGATGACGATGATGATGATGAAATGGATGAACATACCAGAAATGCCTCCACAGCTGGGTGTTTGTCTGTCAGCAACCCAACATCTGGATAATGCTACACCAAGACAGACCTTGGAGAAACCAAGCCTCAGGCTGATGAAGAAGAGATGGATGGAGGTTGGAGTTTTTGGGAAGGCCGTGACACCAGCCAGGCCAGACATTTAACCCCACACAACACCTCTGCACCTCTTCAGAGCCAAAAGGAAAACATCTCCAGCTGGAAAGGCTGACCTGGAACAGAGACGAGGCAGAGCAAAAGGAATAAAATAGGAATTTATTGAAAGGATCCACTTTGGGCAGTGCAAGAGCCTGGCTGTGGCTACACCCAAATTAAATCCCAGATGGATTCCAATCACGAGTTTTACACTTTTGCAAGTTTTGGTTCATCTACACATTGGGGTCAGTTATCCAAGCACAGCCCCAGGCTATGAAGTCTCAGCCCCCTGGTTTGCCCCCTTTCCCTCGCTGTTGTTTCTGATTTTTGGGTACTGGGTGTCCTTGATTTTCTGGCTAGAAAGGAATTGTTTTGTCCAGCTACCCTGTGAAGAGAACTCACTAACACCTAATATGGAGTTTCAGAGTTACACACCAAGCAGCAGAGAGTCTGAAAAATATAAAAGCTAAAACCCAAGGCATCAGAAGGAGTGGCCAAGAGAGATATCCTTGGAGGGTGAACGAGCAGAGGGGACCTACTGTTCTGAGAACTCTTATTAGAGTGGAAACTGAAGAAATTAAACCTCTTGCAATATCAGGCTGATCTCCAGAGTGAAGGACTCACCTCAAACACCCCACCAAGCAACAACACCTGCACGGCCCAGCTCTCTCAGCAGAGGCTTTAATTGCCCCAGGAACCGTGATCACAGAGGTCTGGTGCCATCCCTGCTGCCTCACCAGGGAGGGCACGGCAGCTCTCCCCAGCCTGCACCAACAAACCACACTTCCCCCTGCGCCCAGCAAATGTCAGCCCAATATTAGATGCGGCAGTGGCACTTATAAATCCAAGTTAGAAAATGCCATCATGTATTTTTAATCCAATCGCCTCGTCACCGCATAATAAAATGAAAGGATTGCCGAGTTTGACTGGCATTTGTAAGTAGCATGTGAAAGGGGCTAATAGAGGGAGAAAATTAGCTGCATTTATCATCTTAACTACATTCATATTACACTCACGATCCAATTGTTTAAAAATTGGGCTTTTAGAGCAGGTCCTTTTGAAAGTTTAAGCATTCCAAACAACCGCGATTTATTCTCAGAACAAACATTACCTTAGAAAAGATTTATTCTGTAGCTTTTGTGAATTGTAAAAGGGATGGACTTTGTTCAGTGGGTTTCTGGTAAGTGCAGTCAGCACCAAAGACAGTCAAAACACAGGATTTGTGTTCTTCACCGAGTGCTGATGTTTAGGGGGAAAGAAGTGTAATTGGAACCCTTTTAATATTTGAAAAAATCCTACAAAATCTTCCCTCTTAAATAGCCCTGAGTTTAACAAAATTTCCAAAACATTCAAAAGCTGAGGTGAGAGGTTTTCTTAAATTTCGTTTCACCATTTTTCTATTACAATTTTATATTATTGCTTAGCATTTAAGTAGTGGCAGCAAGTGGATTTAATGACATTACAATGTAAGGCTTGAAACCCTGTAGTAGTTTTGCTTTTTACATCAGCCAGATTTTCTGTTACTCAGCCTTGACTGAAATATATGATCTAATTCTTAGAAATTCCCATTTGTGCTGTAATCAAAAGTCATAATTGAAAGAAAACAACATGAAAATCAGGAGAATGAAAGCACTCACCAAACTCACTGTCATACAGCTGAGCAAACCTGATCTACACATGTAGATATTTCAAAGAGTACTAAATATCTTTATCCCATAATTGAGTAAACAATTAAAAACATAAACAAAATATCTAGTTTTAGGTCGTATTGTGATATCAGAGGTTATTCAATGTGCTCTCATGACATAAATACATATATAAAACAATGCCATGGCTCTGTGTGAAGTTAATCACCACAAAATATCACAATTTTCTAAACTAATGCTGTGTTTCACAGGGTTTTTGCATACTGGAAAAAAAATTTAAACTTTAATTTTGTTACTATATCAAAACAATGCAAACTTGAAATGAAGGAAACAAAAGTTCCTCCAGGATATCTTGCAGGTGTTTGTGCAAAGCTCCTGGAACCTGACCTGGGTCCCACAGCTGAGTTACCTGTGGCCAAGCCATAGCATGAACATACAGAAAATCTCCTCCTTCCACAGAAAACTTCCACTCTAGTATCCTCCCTGCTGTTCTCCCATCACAGTCCCCAGGGCAGTTTCCTCCCCAGTTAGTTTTTATCAGTTTTGATCCTAAGGGTGACCTGAGAATTGATTCTGTTGCTGAGATGTCTCTGCACACCGGCAGCAGGAGCATCAGGAACCAAAATTTCCCTGCCCATTCTGCTGATGTGAGCTCTGGGGAGTGGGAGTTGGGTTTGCCCAGGAATGGTCTTGGCAAATCTGGCATCCCAGCCAGCTGACAGTCCAGCAACCTGACATGGGCCTGGGTGCTTGAGAACAGGTCACAGACTCTTCTGCAAGACTTGGGGTCTCCCCAGTGTGATGGCACCTGGGGGTCTGGAGACAAAATCCTCCAGCAGTTACAGCGTGGCTGACACAGGGTCACCCTCCTGGGGGGCTGTGATGTCCTCCTACCTCCCTCTGATATCCCTCTCTCCTCTGATAGCCACCTATCTCCCCTCTGGTGTCCCTCTCCCCTCTGGTGTCCACCTCCCCTGTGATGCTGTGGGTCACTCACTCCCTCTGTGACCAGCACCCCCTTTTCTCACAGACATGTGGAGCAGAGGAATGCACTAAAGGTGTCAAGAGAGCCTAGAGGAGGGTAAATCCCAGGGAAAATTCAGGAAAGAAGTGACTGGGCTCAGGACCGAAGCTCTGCAGGGCCCTGCTCAGGCAGGAATGGCCCTTCCTATTGGAGAAGGTGGCAAAGCCCCTTCATTTCTCCTGCTCCTTGCTGGAGGAACGCCACATCCCAAAGGCGAGCTCCTTCATCCTGACCACCTCCATCTCTGCCAAACTCGCCCCTCGCTGCTGCACTGCCCCGCAGCCTGTCCCCTCAGCCTGTCCCCTCAGCCTGTCCCCGCAGCCTGTCCCTCCAGCCTGTCCCTCCAGCCTGTCCCCGCAGCCTGTCCCCGCAGCCTGTCCCCGCAGCCTGTCCCCTCAGTGTGTCCCTCCAGTCTGTCCCTCCAGTCTGTCCCCGCAGCCTGTCCCTCCAGCCTGTCCCTCCAGCCTGTCCCCTCAGCCTGTCCCCCCATTCTGTCCCCGCAGCCTGTCCCCGCAGCCTGTCCCTCCAGCCTGTCCCTCCAGCCTGTCCCTGCAGCCTGTCCCCGCAGCCTGTCCCTGCAGCCTGTCCCAAGCCCGGCTCCCGCAGCCCCATCCCGCTCTCTAACGGAGCCTGCAGCGTTGAGCGGGCGACAGTGGCAGTGTGCAATTAGCCCTGAGTCATCATCGCCCGCACCCATCCGTCCTGCCGCGATAGAGATGTCGCTGGCAAGGCGAAGCATTTCAGAGCGGCTTGCTGGGAGGAGTCCCTGACCCACTCGGTAATTACTCATGCTAACAGCTTAACTAACATGCAAATTCCTCCGCTGACTGACAGGTAAACAGTGAGCTGGCCTGCCCGGATTTGGGGAGGGGGGGGGGAGCGGAGGGGACACAGTGACATAGATGTAAAAGCTCGTGTCAAATTCCAGATCTAACGTGGCTTCAAAGTGCGACATGATTCATTAGCCTTATTTCATGGCTAGGATAACAAAGTTGCGGTTGCTGCGTTAATTGAGGAGGGAGGAGCGGGAGGGACTCGCTGGCACAGCAGCTCCGGGGCCACCCCTGGCACAGGGATGCTGGGCACCGTGACTGGCACCTGGGTTTCTGTGCCTTTGAAGGAAAGGGAACTCTCTCGTCCTCTGCCAGATCCAGGCAGAGTGCTGGAGAGGCTGGATGATGCTCCAGGGGCTGTTTGTCCCCCAGCATCCTCCACCCCTCCCGGCAGCAGCGAATGCTGCTCTGCCGCTCGAAAGCAGCAAAAAGAGGAGGCAGGTTTTGAGCAAAAAAAATCTCAGATTCTTGTAATGCCGATCTTTGCAGCTCTCTTCATCCCTCCCTGTGTCCATCAGCTCTTCCCTCCCTCTCTCTTTTAACACCCTGGACACTGTGGCCAATCCCAGGCTCATAAAACGAGCCCAGCTCTGGGTTAGATGCAGAGGCTGAGGCAGCGCTGGGGCTTATGGCAGAGGAGGTGAAAGGGAGGAAATTGCAAACCTGAATTTAAGTCATGCTTTAGAGTGATCTAACACAGCCACTAAGCCCGACAGCTCCCTCATTTCCTGCTCCTCGCAGAGTTTCTGCCCTGAGGTTTGTTGATGCTGGCTCACGTCCAAGAACCTGAAGAAATTGTACAAATCCTCCTGTGCCATGGTGCAGCACAGCCTCCAAAGGCTAACAGGGCTAGGAAAGAGCCAGACAGGCGAGAGCACTTCCATCAGCATCCTGAAAATGTGGAGGGAGCCTAGAGCAGGACAGGACCTCACCCACAAATCCCAGCAGTGGTGCCTGGCTGCCCAGCACCAGCTCAGGTCTGTGGAGGAGGATGAGGATGATTTTATTCTTGCTGACATTGTGCAGGGGCTGGAGGTAGCACAGGCTGGGTGCTGTGGATCTGAGTGACCACAGTGACAGAGCCAAAGGCTGCTGTCCCCCTTGAGCCTTCCCCAACCTTCCCACCCACATGGTGAGCTCAGGCTTCAACAGAGGACAGAAAATAAGGGGCTTGCTCAGGGCTGCATAGCTCAGTGCCCCATTTGCCAGCCCTGTGAGACCCCGAGACAACAAACTGCAACTTAAAGATGACTTAAAGGAGAAAATATCCAATAGCAGGAGAACACTAAAGCCATCCCACCCTTCACCTGCTGCCTGCAGAGGAAAGGGGCACCCAAACAGCAGCCAGTGGGATGGAGCCAGGCAGGGGCCGAGCATTCCCACTCCCTGGGGGCTGTGGAGGAGCTCTCCAGAGGGGCTGCTGGGCTCAGGGGCTGCATGGCACTGTCACAGCCACCAGCCTCACCTACCATCCCTGGAGGGATTTAAACGATGTGTGATGTGGCACCTGGGAACAAGGGTTACTGCAGGGCTTGGCAGTGCTGGGTTAGTGGTTGCACTCAATGATTTTATGGGGCTTTTCCAACCTGAACTATGGTTCCATGCTCTGCCAGCCTGGTGCCAGAAGCCCCTGGCACTGGGCTGGATCATCCCTTTCCCTGTGTGTTTATTTCTTTTGAGTGGCTGTCAAAAACATCTGTCATACCTCAGGATTTGAGGGGGATGGGGAGAGGGGAGCAAGCTGCCCTGCTCTCGAGGCTCCTTGCCACAGCCATCATCTTAATTTTCATTTTATTTATTTATTTATTTATTTTGGTGCAAACCTCCGGTGTCAGCGCTCTGTGCAGAGCCTGCTTACAGCTCCAAAAAGCACCTCTATTATTCTCAGGCCATTTGGTAGCAGTTGCCATGGAGATCAAAAGCAAAATGGCATGCAAATCAACACGGCCCCGCGCTCGATAACAACGGGAAAAGGGCAGCCGGATAAAAAAAAAAACCCACTTGAAATGCTTCAACCTGCATTGCTGGCTGTGATTAGATCTAGAAGGCAAGAAAAATACCCTAATGGGTTACACCAAAGGACTCGAAAACACAGCTCAGCCGTGGCCTGTGTGGCGGTGTCAGTGTGCACCCCCCCACGTCCGCACACATTAAAGCCGAGCAAATTCTTCATGATGAGAAATTCAGGCAATGATTTCTCTCTGTCCTCTTTTCCTTCCGTGCCACCCGGGCACAGCCACCCGGTTCCCGGTGTTTATGAGGAATCTGTGGCACCACGGGACTGTAACCCAGGGATGATCCCTCTCCAGGGATGGGTGACACAGCTGCACTTCCCAGCCTTGCTCTGAGTGCTGGGGAAGCAGGAGCTGCCTTTGCCAGTCCATTTGTGCCCGGCTGAAAAGCTGATTCCTGCCATTGCTTCCCCACTGCTGGGAGCCTGTGGAAAACAAGGTCCAGGCAGGCCGGGCCAATGCACCAAATGTTAAAATCCAGCACCACCCACCTGTTTGATTCTCAACTTCTACCCCGAGGTGTTGCAAGCAATGAGAGGGATGTAGGGCTGTGAATGCAAGCCTTCAGAAACCAGATTTCTGGGTATCCCATATCCCTTCTGGTTATGGGCTGTGCACCCTCAGTGCAGGGACGTGCAGGACCCCAGCCCTGCCATGTGCAGGAGGAGGATGCTCATTTAACAAGCAGCTCCTCAGTGTTTTGTTTTCTCCTTATTGTTACAGGCAAACTCGTGCCTTCACACAAATCAACCCTGCTTTGAAGACAGAATTACTCATTTTTCACAGGCCTGCCCACAGCATTACAACTACGCTACTTAGTGCTTCAGAAATATGAATGAATTTATTATCTGCCACAACAGGCAGCATTCACACCACAGCCCTTATTTGTACAGACACAGAACAAAGACTTGGGAGAGAAAAGCATCAGGGATTTGAGACAAGGATATTTGGTTTTTTTTCCCAGGTAGGTAGCAGCACTAGACAGCAGTGCATATGCCCAGGGGACATGTCCTGCCAGCTTCATCCCCAAGCCAAGAGCCCAGCAACCCAAGCCAAAAAAAATGGGAACACATAATTGAGTGCCCATCAGTGGAGATTTTGGCCAAGGGACTTCAAATGTGTCATGTAAATTTTGATTTTCCAAAGGCTCAAACTTAGAGCAGCCAGTGCTTTTCCACAATGTGTCATGTAAATTTTGATTTTCCAAAGGCTCAAACTTAGAGCAGCCAGTGCTTTTCCACAAAAGTCAGCTCCTGTCATATTCCAGGAAACTTTTCTCAAATATTTTGGGTGTGTTTATGCCCAAGGACCTCAAAGACTGCTGGATGTGACTGAGCTCCAGCAAAGCAGCTTGCAAAGGAAAGGCTGATTCCTTCTATTCAGCTGCAAGATTTGTTTTCTGGAAGAAAACAGTGCAAAGGAGAGGGAAGGATTATGGACACATGAGATCCTAGGAGAGACTGGAACCACAACAAGAGGAGAGGAGGTGCCCTTAGCTCAAGGAAGAATTCCCACCTGCAAGGGGCCACGGGTTCTTGTTGTCCAAGGGGGAACACAGTCACCCATTTCCTGCAAGTTACCTAAACTTTGCCAAGTGCCATAAATTCCTGCTCTGTTTTAGCAAGCTCTTTATCAAACCCACATGCTCCTCTGGCCTGTGAAAACTATCCTGGGACAAGTCAAACATGCAGAAGTTGCTGCCTTGAAGGCTGGTTGTTTGATTGCCTTTTTTTCCTTTTTTTTTTTAATACTTTTTTTTTTATTTTATTTAAAGCCAGACTCACTCCTAGCAGGATTCAGGCTCAGTGTGTTTCAAACTCTCCCTCCATCCTGCCTTTGGGCCATTAATTTTCAGGCTGCTAAAGCTTTTACAGCAAGGTGTGAGTTTGTTCCAAACAGCACATTTGGAGTAATTCAGAACTGTGTGCTTCTAATGCAAAAATCTCATCTCTCCACCTTACACGAGCCAGAGAACTTCTCTGAGCAGTGTTGGAAACAGATTATTTCATAGAATCACAGAAAGTTTTGGTGGGAAGGGCACTTCAGGATCATCTTGTTCCAGCTTCCCTGCAGGGACACTTTCCATTGGACCAGCCCTGTCCAACCTGGCCTTGAACACTTGCAGGGAAAATATTTCTGGGAAAAATCTTTCACCTTCAGTCATGCTTTCCTCCCCTCTGCAGCTCCCCAGTGCCACGAAGCTCTGCTGCTTCCCAGATCCATCCTGTGCCTCCTTGCACCACCCATCCCACCTCCTCCAGGGCATTCCAAAACCCAGGCCAAGCCTCCCCTTGCCACTGCCTCTGCATTACACAAGGAGCTAATTGGGAACCCCTCCTTGGCCTCCCCTGCAGCGTGGTGGTGTGAGGAGCACACACCTTCCTAATTACATTTATTCTCAGAAATCAAAGGGAGAGGGAAACAGTTGAGTAAAGGTCACATTAATAACACAGGCTGAAGGTCTGGGGATGTGTATTTTTCATTAGAGACACATTTGACTGAAGGGGACGGTTCATTTTTGGAGTGACAGAGTTTCTCTGGGAAGCCATCAATACTGTTGGACAAATTTAGCTATTTTTCTTGTCACAGCTTGCTGCCTGCTGGAAACATGCTTCCTTACCCAGAAATGTCAATACCACTGCATGCACTCAAGCTTTTCCACGACCAAGGCATCAGAGAAGAGGCATTTCTGCCTCCATCACAGCCTTGAAATTCCTGCCAGACTATTTCTGCATCCAATGGCAACTCCCACAACATCCCACACCCACACCCCAGCCATCCCAGGGCTGCTGCAGCTCCAGGAAGAGCCTTCAGTGGATAAAACTGCCACTTTACTGGATCACTGCCACCAAAATAACAATCTGAGGATCATCTCTCAAGGTGCCAGGTCCATTTCCATGCACTGGACTCTTCATCTTTGTTGTCACCTCTGGGACCACCCAGCCCTGTGAGCCTCAGGTGAACTGAAGGGTCTGGGCAATGAAAGGTCACTGCAGCTCCATTTTTCTGAGCACAAAATGGCAATGAGATGAGATTTAGGAACCTGTTTATTGGGTTTGGATGGCTGATAATGCAGACAGGAACACGGTGGCTGGTTCTGCAACACCCCTACCAAATCCCCTGTGCCACACACTGAGTTTTCCCTCACATCTCAAAATTGCAGCTTCCTCAACATCTTCTTTTTCCATTTATTCCCTTTTTTTTCCCAAAGCACCTTTTCTTCA
Source organism: Sturnus vulgaris (assembly GCF_052056855.1). NCBI lineage: Eukaryota > Metazoa > Chordata > Aves > Passeriformes > Sturnidae > Sturnus > Sturnus vulgaris. The sequence continues at coordinate 8,029,891 of NC_142262.1, forward strand.
AGCCCTCAGTGCAGCACCCCTTCAGCCCAGTTCAAAGCTGGGTGACCCTGAAGTGGCGAGGAGCTGCCAAAAATCTTCTGGGGAGCTGCTTTAACCCAGTGGCTACTGCAGGCAGGCAGCTCTGTCACAGCTGTCTGAGCAATCCATTTGCCAATTAAGTTAATATACTCAAATCCCTCCTATCCACCAGAAAGGGCAGAGTAAATCCAGGTGAGAGAAAGTGGAGTCTTACAAGTCTCCTACGTGTCACACAGCGGAAGAACAAAGGAATAGGAAAGAAATATATGGGAAAAAAGGGGAAATCCACAACTAATTACCAGGAGGTATCAGGGGGCTCGTTTATACCTTGGCCTGCTGCTCTGCAGGGAGGAAGGGGCAGGGACACCCAGCAGTGGGTACAGGTGTGGCTTCCTGAAAGGAACTTTTGGGAATGGGTCTGCAGTTTTTCTGGAGGACACAGCTAAAATTCCACCACGGACCCTGTGCTGGGGCCTGGGTGTGCAAGGAGCTGAGCTGTGGGTATGGAACCAGTCTTTAGGATTTAAAGCTGTTCCTGGAGCCCCTCTGAAGGAGGGTATTAAGGAGAAACTGGCCCCTAGAGTGAAATATTTCAGAGTGGAGGAGCAGCTGATGTGATTAAACCCTGTGCTTTTTCCAGCTAAGTCAGTTAATAAAAAAAACAACCCTCAGTTAAACAACAACAGCAAAAACAAAAATTCAAAAAATTAAAAAGGGAAAAATTTTTCTTGTTCTTATCCATCCAGCCTCTGCCATGGGCTGATCTTGGTTGAGCTCATAGCTCCTGACCCACACAGACACCACTGAGCAGCTCCAAGAGCCTCTGGCTGCTCCTCCATGCCCAGGGCTGTGGGGTGCTTTGGGTCCCATCACACCTGGGGTGGCACAGGCTGGTGATGTCCCTGCTGTCCCCCACTGAAGGAAACATCATCATCCTCCTGGAGAAGCCACCAAGAGAGTGCAGCTGTCTGGGGACACCTGGTGCCACTCATCCCTGGGGTGGACAAATAAGAGCTGTACAAACATGACCCACCTGCAGAGAGAGGCTGAATGAGCTGGGCTTGGTCTGCAAAAGGCTGAGAGGGGATGGGATAATCCAGGCTCTATAATGAAGCCAGCAGGCAATTGTTTCTCGTCCTTAGGGGCATCACAAAGTCATCAGCTTAATTTGCAGGAAGGACTTAAAGGAATTAAAAAATATATATGGTACAGATTTGCACCTATATGTTAAATATATATATATACTTAGTGCCTTTTCACCTGTATATATTAACTGTATAATTAATAAACATAAAGTACCGTAATACCTCAGGATGAATAATAAATACATTTAATAAATATATAATTAATGCATCTTCACACTCACATACACATAAAGGAAAGCCCTTTCTGTCGGGTGGCTCTGACAAAGTCCCAGAAGCTGCTGGGGAGGGAGAACTGTGGGACTCGCTGCTTTGAAGGTTTTTAAGAGCAGGTGGAACAAGAGCATCTCAGCAGTGGCCCCTCTGAGGGCTGAGAGCATCTCTGGAGGAAAATTCTGTTTGTGTAAATTGTAGAGCTCTGCCCCATCCCAATTTGCTCCATCCCAGACCCTTTTTTTTCTTTTTTTTTTTTTTTTCTTTTTTTTTTTTTTGTGGGCAGGAGTGGGATCAGGAATGGGCTGGAAAGTGAGGAAAATGTTGCCCTGGACTAGGATGACCCTGAAATTCCAGTAAGGGCAGAGAGAAGTGAGAGACAGCAGCTCTCTGCTTTAGAGACTCATCCTCAGGGTGAAAGCAGCCTGCCTCTCCTGAGCCACAGGCAAAGGACCTAATAAAGACTGTCAGCAGCTGATGGGTGACTAAAATAGAGAGCAAGATACTGTAAATAATGGCTGAAAAACACTTCCACACAGGGCAGCGGGCAGGGAGGGGGGAGAAATTTCAGTAAAATATCTCCAACCTATTGGCAAACTGAACAGAAATGAATTAGGAGGATGGCTAAAGCATGGGGCTCATATATAACAGCACAAAGTCCCCTATTTATCAGGAGATGTGACCGATTTGCTGCATGAGGCAGGGACATCTGTCACCTCTATGAGCTGCAATTAGCTGCTACTCTGCTACCCAAAAGAGGTCACCAAAAACTACAGGTTCTCCCTTCCTAAAGGAAAAACTCCTGGGCTCTGCATTTCCATTAAGAGCAATTGTAAGTTTGGGCTTCAACATGATTGAGTGATCTGGAGGAGTGATGGCCTTTGTGGGTGCTGTAGTTTGTCTCCTGGAATACCAATTTCAGTCATTTTAGAGACATGACACAGCTCAAGGATGCTGGGCTCTGCTCGAGGGGGCCGTGCTGGGCTTCAGGGCGTGTGCAGGACTGGGGTGAGGTTTTTTAAATTTGCCTCTCATTAATTAATTTCATGGCTTAAAGCACCTCTGTGGAGAGCAGGTGCTGTGGGAGGCTTTGTGCACAGCTCCAGCCCATCCCCTGTGCTGGCCACAGGGCCTCCTGCCCCAGCACATCCCTCATTTCTGGGCACATCCTGTCACACCAAGCCCCATCCCTGCCAGCACCGTCTGGGTTTTACAACCTAAGCAGCATCTGCAGCTTGATTTTCTGATCATTTTTATTTTCTGACCATCATTGAGGCCCCTTTTCCCCAGCAACTCAGGCAGCTTCTGTGCCACAACGGGCGAGCAAATCTCTGACAAATAATTCACACCACAGGTTTCACTTCTTCTCGGGAGGAGCCAGTGAGCTGCAGCTTTCTCAAGCTGAGCTAAATTTTCCCCCTAATAATTTATGCAAATACTGCACAGCCTGGCAGCAGTTCACAAACTACGTGTTGCAATATGCTGAGTGCAGGCAGGGGCCCTGGGATGTTCCCCTGCCTCACACTTGGGAGCTGATTTCCTGTGCTGATATTTGTGATCAGGCTTTAACCCTCATGTCCTGCAGGTGTCCTGGAGGAGCTGAGGACTTCTGCTGCTTTCCTGCACAAAGTGGGTGGGGAGAATTCTTGGGACCCAAATCCAGGCAAAAGGGATCCTTTCGTGTTCTGAACTGCTAATTCATAGAATCACAGAGCAGTTTGGGTTGGAAGAGACCTCAAAGACCACCTAGTTCCAACCTCCTGCCTTGGGCAGGAACACCTTCCACTAGACCAGATTGTTCCAACATGACCTTGAATGTTTCCAGGGATGGGACAGCCTGGAACAACCCATGCCAGGGCCTCAGCACCCTCACAGGGAGGAATTGTTGTTCTCTGCTCCTTCCCTTCTCATTGCTTCCCTGCCTTTTGCTCCTTGTGGTTGGACACTGGGTTCCTGCCCTTCCTGCAGATGGGGCTGCATCATATCATCTCCTCTCCTCTCCTCTCCTCTCCTCTCCTCTCCTCTCCTCTCCTCTCCTCTCCTCTCCTCTCCTCTCCTCTCCTCTCCTCTCCTCTCCTCTCCTCTCCTCTCCTCTCCTCTCCTCTCCTCTCCTCTCCTCTCCTCTCCTCTCCTCTCCTCTCCTCTCCTCTCCTCTCCTCTCCTCTCCTCTCCTCTCCTCTCCTCTCCTCTCCTCTCCTCTCCTCTCCTCTCCTCTCCTCTCCTCTCCTCTCCTCCTTACCTGCCTCCAGCAGGAATCTCTGCAGCATTAGGATGCTCCTAACTGCAGCAGGGGATGAAGTCATGAGCACACCACGGAGGGAGGGGAAGGAGGTGGGGGATGAAAAGATCTCTTGGCTCTTGGGCTGCATCAGGTGGTGCAAACAGATGTGCTGGGGCTGCTGCAGAGTCCCCCCTCCCACTCCCATCAACCCAGCCCTTGTCTGAGACACCTTTTAAAAGCAGCTCTCGCCACAAATCTTCACTCTGCACATCAGTTATATCAAATTAATTCAATTGAATTAATAACAGTAATTAATTCATGCATATTAGCATAACACCATGCATCATAGATGGAGGCTAATAAATGCAATACTGATTTTCTTAATCGACTTCTTCAGCTGCCATGTGTCTTAGTCAAAGGGATGCTGTGGGGTCTTCCCCTCTTTTCCATACGCAGATGAGGAAAAAAAAAAAGCAGCCAACAAACACCAAAGGTATTTCTGATTCAGACTGTACTTCTACAATAACAACAACAACAAGCCTGGGGTTTGTGCTCTCAATTCCCTGCAGCCCAGCCAGGCCATGGGCTGCACTCTGGGGCTATTTAAAGGTCACCATGCAAGTGTAAGGCTCTGTAAGAGACACTGCCCCAAAAGCAGCGAGAGGAGCAGCAGTGGCCAACGACCACTGTAATAATCATATATCTGGATATTATTTTCTTCCCTCACACACGGTTATTAAGAGATGATGCGGGTCTTAAAGCTAGAACCTTTTGCTCCGAGAAAATTATATGTGACACTTTACATACGGATTAGATAATTAATGTATGTCCTGATTTCTTCCACCGTAACATAAAAAGGGCGAGAGCAGCGCTATAATTCCAGATAATTAAGGAGCGATGGAGTTGCAGTGGCCTCCACGGCAGTGGGAGTGCTGCCCGCTGTCATTAGCGCCGAGAATCCCTCCCTGCTCTCCTCTCCACACCTCACTGCTGGAATCCCTCCCTGCTCTCCACACCTCGCTGCTGGCTCTGTCCTCCTCCCCAGGGGCCACCCAGCTACGGCCCCTGCTGTCCCTGAGTGCTGCCACCAAACCCAGCCCCGTCCCTCTCCTGCATCTGAAGGTGCCAGGAGGAGGCAGGACCCCGAATTTGCAGGAGCCAAAGTGCAGAAGAGCAGAGCAGGTTTGTGCTGCAGCAGGTGAGCCCATCCCGTGGAGTGTGGGCAGCTCCTCACAGCCGGGCACACGGGGCTTGGAGGGAGGGCACCCTCCTGGGCATTGCTTCCAAACCTCAGGTGGCCCCAGCAAAGAGCTCAACCGGTTCATCTCCTCCTTCTCTACTACCAAAGGACATCACGAAGGATAAGTGCCAGCTTGGGCTGGCCACACAAGAGAAATGAGGGCCACACCGGTGCTAAAGTAAGGTGCAAGCTCCTAGGAATGGGCTGGCAGGCAGTCCTGATGGGACCCCAGTCTGGCAGAGGGCAGGTGTCACCCGGGTACCTGTGGGGACTGCAGGGCTCTGCACTGGCACTGGATCTCTGGTGCCTCTGCAGCCCTGGAGAGCCTTTGGAGACACAAGAGAGCACAGCACATCCCTCCCAATGCAAAAATGCTCATACTGAGCCAAATTTGCATTAAGCTCAAACTATTTTTTTTTCCAGCGAGGTAGGCGAGACGCACTCGTTTAGTGTAAAGAAAATGCATGTCGGTGCATGGGGACAGAGTATCTTTTCAGAATATCCTGAAATCCCTGCAGGACCTCCCTGCCTGCTGTGATCAAACATTAAAATCTAGAGCTGTCACTAAGCAAAACAAACACAAACTGTCTGTGCTTTCATCTGCACAGCACCCTGCATCCTGCCTGCTGACTGCTGCTGCAGCCAGGGACCGTGCCAGGCTGGGGGACAACAACAACACCCGAGGCAACCACAGTGGGACATTAATGGGCTCTGAACAAGCAGGTGTTTCCCAGTTTGTTCTTGTAGCAGGAAGCTGCTGGCCTGGTTTTAGCTTGGTGCAGCCTCTGAGGGCTGTGGGTGCCTGCTGTCCCCAAGGAGGAGCAAATATAAACAACCAAGGGAGCAAGGGGGGCAGCCCAGGTGAGAGGTGAGGGGTGTAGGGCTGCATCCCCCTGAACTGCTGGCATCTGTGTGTGCCAAACCTTTTCCTGTGCAGCCGAGCTCTGCTCCCAGAACGAAACAACCCCAAAAAACCCTACAGGCAAAACCCAAGTGGGGAGCTCTCAGACAGGCTCCTCTCATTTCCTGGGGCTTGAGCAGCGAGGGAGGAGTGCAAAGCTGGGGCCCAGGTGAGTGATTGTCTCTTTGGGGCTCCTGGCTCCATCTCTGCCCGCCTCTGCAGCCTTTGTTTACCCGCACGGCTGCTCCTCAGCACATCACTCACCACATCTCAAGTGCTCTCCCTGCTCCCCAGCATCCTGACGATTTTGTATTTAAAACACTAATAATAATCAAACCGTGTTATTTTTCCTCCTCCTGCAGGATCTCCTAAGGCTGTGAAGGTCTCAAACGTTTGACCAGGAGCCTGATAAATGCTTGCCTTCAGCGATGCACTTTCTTGTAGCACCTCTGAAATATGTATGCACATGTTATGTGGTGTGGATGCATATCAATGCCATATCTACCTTTGCATATTAAATCATGGCCACGTCTTCTCTGGCAGTAAAATATGCAGAGCATATGCTAAAGACAGCATCTCCCCTGCCTAAGCACAGCAGCCCTCCCCCTGCACACTCTCCCCCAGCACAGGCTGTGATCCCAGGTATTTCAGCCCCTCTCTTTTGTTCTTCTCCTAAGAGAGTTATTTATTTTTATTTCCTCCCTGCATGCTGCTTTCACTGTTTTAAGGACTCCTGCTTACAAATATATTCCAGCTAGAGCTATACCCTAACTTCTCTCCCCCTTTAGAGGGAGGACAAATACAAGACACCATGGAAAAGCTGTCTGAAATAACCAGCCAGCAGGAGCATGGGATTGCCCACCCTGTATTTACCCTCTCCCACTGCACGGCCCTGTGCAGGCAGTCAGGGATTTCAGACAAGCCTCAAGCCCTGCCATCACTGCTGCCCCATCTCCTGCTTTTACACCTGAGCAGTCAAACCTGGCTGACATCAGATTTGAGTTACAAAAAAGGGAATGAGAGGTTTCTGATGGAGAGTGGGAATATTCGCTTTGATGATCACTGGGATAGGAGCCAGAAATAAGAATAATCTTTTGGCAGGCATAAACCAGCTGCCAGGTGCTGGGATTAGGCAGAAATCTCTTGTCAAGATCTGCTCAATGGAAGGAGCCTTGGTCCTGCTCTTGGCAGCCATGGAATTGTGCTACACAGTGGCTCCACAGCCTCTCCCACTGCAGGGATTCTCATTCTGCTGGTTTAATAAAAATGCTAAAATTTACAGCAAGGCCATTCAAATTCACACACAAAACACACTCACTTCCCCTTGGAAGTCACAAGAAGTGGTTTCCCCAAAGTAACCCCAAGGACCCATATCTGTGTGCAGGGGTGCCAGACCTGAAAGCAGGAATTGTTCACCATGGAAGCAAATGGGGCCTGACTGGTTGCTCTATTGTTACAGATGTAATAAAGTAAATTATTATTAATATTAATAATATCCCAGGCATCCAAACTGACAAATCCTGCAGCCCAGTCCCTGGGCCAGGCAGGGAGCTGTCATCACTCTGTTCACACCAAAGCCCATGGGGCAGTGGCAGAGCAGAGGGACTGCCTGTCCTGCACACAGCTCTAAAATCCTCCCCTACTTCCCTCTCTCTGCAAAATAGGCCAAGGATTCAGGTTCTCCTGTGCCACCCCACAGCCTGGCTGGTGATCAACCCTCCTCCTTCCTCACCTGCTAATTCTCCTCTCCTACCTGGGGGCTTCTGTCAGGAATTCCTCTTCCACACTAACTTGGCTCCCTCCTCCTCCCCCCACCTTTCACTCACCCTAATTTTGCAGATTTCAAAGAAGTGAGGAAAGCTGTCACTGGTAAAGGAAGCTCTAACAGAGCAGAACAGCACGAGCCCTTTTGTTCCTGTAGGAGATGTCAGAAGGAGCAGGATTAGTGAGAGCTGTTTCCTCCTCAGCTCCCAGGTGGCTGCTTTCTCCTGCAGATACTGACCTGCTCACCTTCCCCAGCTCTGCAGCAAAAGCCCCTGGATGACACCTGCAGGGACATCCCAAAGCTGGTCCTGCACCACGCAGAGAGCAGAGATGCTGTGCTCAGCAGTCCCATCCCCATCACACTGCTCAGGGCTGGGGTCACGAGCTGTGCAAGGCTCAGCTCTCCCTCCTGGCTGTCACCACTGTCATTTCCCAGCAACAGAGGGACCAGGCTGGTTATGTCACCACGTCACTGGGCTCATTTCTACCCACAGCCACCTGCTTTTCAATTACCACCTGCCCCAGGTCAAAGAGAGCTTGACCCCTTTCACCCAGTGAGAACATGCTCAGCTGTGACCTGTGGCACAAGAGCAAATCCTGCAGCACAGATTAACTGCACAGGGAGCACTTTCTCTCCTGCACTTCTCTGGAAAGCAAAGTCCTGTTAAAGTCTTTCAGGAGATCCAGGAAAGCCCAGAAGGGATTGAGGTTGAAGTCCCCAAGCTCTCCAGTGGCACTGTGTCCTACAGAAACCACAACGTGGAATAGAATCTCCCTGACATCCTTTTGGAGCCTCGATCCTCAGTTCTGGCACAAGTCAGGTCAGCCAGCACAGGATGTGGAGCTGCTGGAGAGAGTCCAGAGGAGGACACAGAGATGCCCCAAGGGCTGGAGCCCCTCTGCCCTGGAGCCAGGCTGGCAGAGCTGGGGGTGCTCACATGGAGAAGAGAAGGATTCAGGGAGACCCCAGAGCTTCTTCCAGGACCTGAAGGGGCTCCAGGAGAGCTGGAGAGGGACTGGGGACAAGGGATGGAGGGACAGGACACAGAGAATGGTTTCAAACTAAGAGAAGGCAGAGTTAGATGGGATATTGGGATTAAATTCGTCCCTGTGAGGGTGGGCAGGCCCTGGCACAGGTTTTCCAGAGAAGCTGTGGCTGCTCCATCCCTGGCAGTGCCCAAGGCCAGGCTGGATGGGGCTTTGAGCAGCCTGGGACACTGGAAGGTGTCCCTGCCCATGGCAGGGGGTGGAAAGAGCTTTAAGGTCCCTTCCATCCCACCCCATTCTGTGATTCCATGACCCTCAGTGCTGCTCAGGTGTCCCTGAGCTGTGGGGTCAGTACCAGGCTCCTGGCAGACCCTGGGGATGTGGAGCTGAACCAAGGCCAGGAAAAAGGAAGCACGTACATTTAACACCAAAGATGTGATGCCACCTTTCCATTTGCTGGAAGTGCAGCACACAGAGCTCAGGGGGTGCCCAGGTGTGCTGAGGGCAGTGACAGCCTCACTCACAGCCAGCTCTTGGCTCCAGCAAGGACAGAGCAACCACCAGCTAAACCCATGCTGCTGGCACAGAGGCGCAGAAAATCCAACCTAGGGACAAGCAGAGATGAGAAACAGACACTTCACTGCTGCTACACATTTCAGGAGGAGATGGGCCAACTTCATACATCTGTCTGTCTTTACAGGAGGCTAAATTAAGAATCACCATAGAAGAAAACACAAGTCATTGAAAATGTGAAATCTCTGCCAGTGTGGCCAGTGATTTTCATCTCGTGTGGCACCACGAGGATGGGCCTCACCCAGAGGGCTGGCCCTTCACACAGGCTCTGCCAGGAGAGCAGGAATCTCCCCAGGAATCACCTGCACAGCCAGATGTGCAGATTCCATCTGTCCCTGCTGCAGCAGAGATCACAGCCTGCAGTGTGTGAGGATGCAGTGCCCAAACCCATGCAGGGCTCCATCCCTCTCCTGCCTGTTGCTCACAGCCAGCTCTGCCTGCCCTCCCTCCCCAGCCTCCCTCCGAGCTCTGAGCATCACATTTGTGCCCCTTTCACCAGGAGAGAGATTCTTCTCTAGTGCTGGTGCTCCTCTCCATCTTTCAGGGTGAATCATTGCTGGTTTAAGCACACAGCAAAGATTTATGCAGTAATAGATGTGGGGAATAGCTGTGGCTCCGGGGTCTCAGAACAATAATACATAATTCAGAAATTAATACAGGGTAGCAAAGACAATGGGATTTGAAATGAACATCATCGGCCAAAGCAAAAGGAAAACTCCACAGGCTCATCGTGTGCAGATGCTTCCACCATCCACACACCCAATTATAACTTTAGCTCGTACAAAGGGAACTGACTTAAACCATTAAATCTTTATTATTTTTTTCCCCATGGTGGGAGGGGGAGTGGGAGTGCAGATTCCTTAAAGATAGAGAGTTTAAATTAAGCTTTAAAACTGTGACTGAGCAAGATTTAATACTGACAATTAGCCTGGACAAACAGTTAATCGTCCTGCAGGCATAATTTATATATTCTCTGTGCAACAGGGAGAGAATGTCAGCACATTGCACTGCAAATTAGTGCAATAAAAGAATCTCATAACCTCTAACAGCTCTGCTGTCTGACAAAGAGAGATCATTCCTCCTCTCCCCACGCTGTTGCCTAGCCACACTCCCATCACCCTGGGCTGCTGCTCTTGCATTTCAGACCCTATTTCCCAGCTGTATCCCACTGCCCAGACCTTCCTGCCAGCCCCACCACTCGTGGAGAGCTTTGCCAGATCCCCTGGAACGAGCCAGGTTGGAGCTTTGGTGAAAAGAAGGTAAAAAGATAAAAAGGCATCTTAAAGGATGTGGTGATGATTGCAGTCCTGAATTAGCACAGCAGTTAAACACCAGCCTAAGGGCAAGGATAAGCCTGGGCTTGGCTAAGCAGAGCCAGACCCAAGTTCAGGAAATATCTTTCAAGGTGGGCATTAGCCAGTGTGGATGTACACCAGGAGGGCGGTGAGGAGCTTCCAGGTCAGGTGTTTCAGGTAACATTTCCAAGTGACACCAACAAACAGCTTTTTTTTTTTTTCCTAAAGAACTTTTCCAGTGTCTGGGCCACTGTGATGAGTAATAAAAATCCCCAGGATGGATCTCTCTGGATGTTTTTATTTGGTAAGGACACAGGGGTGGAGCACCTTTTAGACCATGGCTGTATCTCATTCTTTATATTCTCATGTTAAACCCCTTTAGAAAAAGTTAAATATTCTCTCAGTGTTCCCCATAGGTCCAGTGGCTATCTCTGCAAGCCATATGTCATATCACAACAGAAAGAAAGCAGGAACTCATAATGAAGGAGAAAAGAAAAAAAAATCCTTTAACAACATAGCCCACATCCAATATTATTATTTCAAGAGTATTATTTCAGTGGAGGCTTTCATAATGACTTACTGACCTAAACTATTAAAAACCATCCCCATGTCTGCAGTAGAACAGATGAAGTACTCCAGAAATAGCTACAATTCAGTGATACATATATTATACACTCTGCAAATTTGTTGAGGAACTTTTATAAGAGGGCTATAGAAAATTAAATTAATTATTAATACAGACCAGCAATATCTTTTTCCTCATCTCCTCCTAATGCCAATACAGGTGGCCTGCACTGTCCCATTCTTCCATGCAGAATTTTCCCTGCTAAAATTCTTTTGCCTTTCGGTGCTAAAGGAGTCTGTGGGAGGCTGCTGTATGCAAAGAATTTGTTTTAAGAAAGGCAAAATGTTAGATCCCTCAAAATCAGGTCCTAACCAGTGGGAGACACAGAGACACTGGCAAAAAAAAAATAAAAAATCTTGTCTTATTCAAGCATATCCTTATTTCCTGTGAAATTAAATTTGCATTTCTTTTGGGGTAGAAGAAAAAGGAAGTGGGGAATTAAAGTCCAGAGAAAGCTAGTGCAGGGATAAAATATAAAACTCTACTGGGACTTCCAGCTTTTAGGCACAGCAGGAAACTCAATACAGATTTACTTAAAATAGGTTAACAAGGCAGTTTGCCATCATCTTCTTTTAGCACTAGAGGACTCTGCTTTCGAAGGACACAATTAAGGGAAAGAAGGAAGAATCAGGACTCGGTGGTGCATTTCCAGCACTGCCTGCCACTGCAGTTGGAGCAAATAAAGTCTTTCTGCTTCATTTTAGTATCAGAAATGTGCAGAGAACAGGCAAGTAGGGCAAACCAGCACAGGCTGTGCTCCACACTTCCCAAAGATCAGGTCCAATATCTGCTCCTGAAGACCTGAGGATGCTTTTGTGGGAACCACAGGCAAACACAGACCACAGTCATCATCACAGGTTTCAAATCCAGCCCAATTTCACATCCCTCTGAGAATATCCACCAGTGCTGAGCAGTTAAAAAACCAGCACCACCAGTAAATTATCTATGGCCTTCCCAGAAAAAAAGCTTTCAGGACACATTGGGAGCACAGCAACACCAGTGTTGGTTTCCTGTGGATTTACACTCTGTGACGTCTGTGAAAGACAACGTGCAGGAATGCTGAAAACACATCAGGTTCTCAATGCCACTCCTCTAAAAACACCAATAGCTCACCCCAAGGAGCACACACACCCCCCTAAATGCTCACATGCACCCAGTGCCAGCTCAGCAGCGTGGCTGTATGGAAAACATGCCCAGACATATTTTTAATAGGCTGTTTAAAAAAAAAAAAAAAACCTTAACTGGAGGGAAAAAAACCAAACATGCAAAACACTTCTTGAGAAGTCATTACTATTTCTTAGTGCCATGGTGAACTGTTTTTTCAATGCAACCAAAATCTTATTATTGCTGTAAGCTCAACCCAAACACTGACTTTACATGTCTGTGCTGACAGTTGTTGATACCCACAGGAAAAAAGGAATTTTGTTTGCATTTGTTTGAATCTTTGACCTAAATGAAAACAGCAAATATTCTTCAGATATATCTACATGGCTTTGTAAGGTCATTTGTTTCTTCCCCCAGCTCAGCCAGCGTCCTCTCTGGGACCACAGGCAGGGCAGGCTCAGTCCTAGGGCTGCTCCTGATGGGCAGGCAGTGCCCTGCAGGGCAGCCTGGCCACTGCTCTGCCTCACCCTTGCCCATATCAGGGCCTGCTGGGCAAGGACAAGTCCCCAGAACAGCTCTGATGTCCTGGGATAAGGAGGAGCTGCAGTCATTCAGTGTCTCTGCTGCTGAGGACCAGGTGAATTTCTGTGCAATGACAGCGACTCCCTCAGCCAAGTGCTGCCATCCCATTATGAAATGCAGATGTTTTTAAAGGGCTATAATTAACTGGACTGGATGCAGAGTATTGCTGATATAAAAGTTTAACAGGCTTTTGATTTTAAATGTTTGCTGTGTACTTCCAGGGGTCACTCAGCTCTGCAGTGCACGATTTCAGTCCTGGCCATGCTGCCCTCAGGGTCACCCTTGTGCTTCGGGTTCAGACCTTGCCGTGGTGCTTTTTCTTCTCCACCCAAAAACTGAGGAGCACCAAAACTCTGTGTGCAGGGCTGTGTCCCTCAGCTCCATCCCTCAGGATGAAAACTGGCTTCAGGATGATGCAGAGAATGAGGCAAGACGGGCAAAATGGGAAGGAAAAGCTTTCATGGGTGACCATGCAAGCTCTCCCTGTCCCTGGGCAGGGCTGGGGCCACACTGCAGGAGCTGAGGAGGCTGAGGGGGCTGGCACAGCTCATGTGAGGGCACAGCTCCTCTGCCACCTGCCCAGTGCAGGTTTCCACCTCATGCCAGAGCCAAATCAATCCCTTTCACCTGGAGCTAGGACTGCACGAACAAGGACATTACAGAAGAGCTTCCTAAACCCACAAACCCACGGCAAACAACCCACCCAAGAATGGACCAGCTGCCTGGATGGGGCACTGTGGAAACACAGAGTCCCTGGGCACGGTGCCTTTCAGCTGGGTTTGCCAAGGGGAGGGCAGTGAGAGGGGCTGACACGGTCACCTGCCCCTCTGAGAGGTGACCTGCCCCTCTGAGATGTCACCTGCCCCTCTGAGAGGTCACCTGCACCTCTGAGAGGTCACCTGCACCTCTGAGCAGCTGGGCTGGGCTCAGGAACTGCTCTGAGAAGAGTCCAGAGCTCAGCCCCACAGAGCTGGGTTTGTCACAGGCTCAGAGCCTGACCATTGGTGTAACCTCAGCTGTGGGATGGCAGCAAGTTTATTTTTCCCAAAAATCAACTGTTCTGGTGTGTCAACAGCTCTGGAACCCAACAGGAACAAAGAGCTCTCAGCAGCCACCAGACAGACACAGGCACTGGGGATCAGCTCTGCAGGGCCCCACAGGCTCACCTGCATCCCACACTGCCTCCAGGTTTATGGGAGGAATAAATAGAGAGGGGTACTTGTAAGGAAAACAGTCACTGAAAATTATTACTGATTTATTTCCCCATGAAAAGATGGCGTTTTGTAAAGCTTTCTGTTCGAGAACAGCCCAAAATGTCAATGAAATGCATTCAATCTCTTATTTATGATAATTATGCATTAGTTTGTTTGTTGTGACTAGAGTGAACTACCAAAATAGTAGGTGAGTAGTAGGTGAAATGCTGCTGTTTTTTGAAGTAATGGCATCTCCTTAATACAGATCAAAACAACTTTTTGTCTTCTGCAAAGAATTATACCTTTTATAACAGACATCTGCCAGTTTGATGTCATGAAATAAAACACGGAGATATGGGAGTTGGATTATAAAAGCATAAGGAAGACAAACTGAATATTCAGAATTCCAAAATTTCATTTTCAATTTTGAAACAAATTTCTCAGAATTGAATAATTCTGAGGAGAGCAATTAAAAAAAAAAAGCTTTTTCACTGAAGAAATGAATGCACTTTCATCTGGAAATAGCTCCATTTCTGGTGAGATACAAAGTCAAAGCTTCAGCCAGACTAAGGTGGAGTGCTGGATGTTAACTGGGGGAACTCAGGGGAGAAGAGGAGGCTGAGGAGAGAATTTATTGCTCTCTACAACCACCTGACAGGAGGTTGTGGCCAGGTGGGGCCAGGCTCTTCTCCCAGCTAACAGGACAAGGGGAAACAGCAGCAGGGGAGGTTTAGGTTGGACATCAGGAAAGATTTCTTCACCAAAGCACGGCTGAGCACCAGAAGAGGCTGCCAGGGGAAGAGGTGGAGTCACCACGATTTAAAACCCGTGCAAATGTGGCTCTTAGGGACGTGGTTTATTGGTGGCAGTGCTGGGTCAGTGGTTTGACTCACGGCCTTAAAGGTCTTTTTCCAGCCTGACTGGCTCTGTGACCATGCAGCTGCATTATCACAGGTGAACTGAAGGCCTGGCCAGCACCAGCCTCAGGATGGCTGTGGCTGCTGCTAATTAAGCCCAGGAGCTCAGCCTGCATGTGCAAAGTGCCTTGCACAGAAGAAATGCCTTTCACACCTAGTCACTGTGCATTATAGATCTGTTCCAACAAAATTATCCCTTCAGCATCCGCTGTGTTGAACGTGGCTTCACATTAGTCATCCCCGAAATAGAAGGCAGTGAATGGTCTTTATCCCCTTAATGAGGCTGGTAATCACTTTATTCCAATGGGTACAGTCTGTAGCCCACATGTAGTTTATAGTACTAAAAGGATCCTTCTCACACTTCCAACTTCCAGTGTTGATTTCAGAAAATGCAAATAATTTTTAATAAAAACGGGGCTGTTTCAACCACAATTGCTTTTCTTATAGTTTATTGCAACTCTCTACAAGTTTAATCAAATTCAAATCTGTTGTGTAAATGCACTTCCTGTCCCTGGTACCTGCTGTTGGTTTATTGTGAAGTATTTTACTGCAAAATGCTCTTCAGTGGTCCCGAATTGTGACACCAGAGAGCAGACAGACCTCAGAAGAAGGATGAGCTCCCCTTTGTGTCCCTCTACCACCAGTTCCTTCATTAATAAATGAAATATATTCTGAAAGGTTTCAGTTTGGCTCTGACACAGCATTTGGACCCATTTGAGGGGCAGGTTTTTTATTTTATTCACAAGACTTCTGATCTTTCAGGAGGTGTAGAAGGATGAGAATACACACAGATTAACGGCAGGGAATTTGCAAGGAGCTGTAACAGAGGAGGGGGAAATAGGTCACATTTTTAGGCTTAGGAACATTAAAGGTGCCCCTTTAAGGAGTTAGTGCTAATGAGCCAGCAAATTATTGAGCCGGAGTCAAAACTGGCCGCCTGGTTCTGCAGATCCGGAGAAGCAATCTGGAGGTGCCCAAGTGGAAAATGATGTGGTTTGTGGAGGTCACCACTTCAGGTCAGTGTTTGTGAGAGCTGCCTGCAACCACCGGGGCTGCCCACAAATACATCACGGCTGGAGTCACTCACAGAGCCTGCGACCTTTGCAGGGATTGCGGAGCAGCTGCAATTGTGAGCAAATAGGCTGGGAAATGGGCTGGGAACGACAGCCGGGTTTCTGCAGGGCTCTGTGGCACAGCACGGTCCTTCCAGCAAACACTGCCCTGCCCAGGCTGCAGGGCCAGGGCAAACCACCCCCCCGGAAAGGATGTTGTCCCCACAGGTAAACCAGCAAATAGACAAGGAGAGGGAAAAAATGGGATTTTACATGAAGGGGTTTCTCCTCTCTGAGCATCTCTAGGGCAGAGCTGGGAAAGGAGCTCCTGCCAGAATAAAGGCACTGGAGGCAGCGCTGCTTTGCAAGCTCCAGTCTGATTTGCTTCTCATTAGAGCACATACATCTCAGTGTTTTTACTCATTAGTGTTTTACATCCCTCAGAAAATCCATATTTTGCACTAGCTGTCTCAGTGTTTAGTCTCTTACATTTCCCTGCCTGAGCTTTCTGCCTGTTCCCTGTCTTGTTAATTCTCTTCTCTATTTTCCCATCTGCCCTGATTCATGAAGCACCTCTGAATGCAGCAAAACCTGCCAGGAGGGAGGCAAGGCAGCCCTTAAGAGCAAGGTAAAGCCATGAACGGATTGGAGTCATAGAATCACAGAGTGGTTTGGGTTGGAAGGGATTTTTTAAAAATGGACCTGAGTCCATGCCCCTGCCGTGGGCAGGGACACCTTTTGTGAGACCAGGTTTCTCAGTGCCCATCCAACCTGACCTTGAATATTTCCAGGGATGGGGCAGCCACAGTTCTCTGGACAGCTTTTTCCAGGGCCTCACCATCCTCACTGTAAAATCTGCTTCCTGATATCTATGGGATATGTGAAATGAAACAACCCATTTCCTCTCAGCTTCAAATCTATGCCCTCTGCAATGGGGACAGAGATAGGGACAGCTCTTCCAGGCTCACCTGGAGCTCCCCAAACCCTCCAGAGGAACCTTAGAAATAGGAGCAAGGAGAAGCCCTCCCTCCCAAACACGGGCTGAACATTTACATTTTTATTTCCTATAACAAGGGATGAGGGGAATTGCAGTGGAAACTGAGATACAGTTAATTACCTTTTAACTGGAATGAAGCACCTTCTGCTCCCAATATCCAACCCAGTTTAATGGGAGGTGTCTGGAGCTGGGCAGCCTGTGTGTGCTCACAGGTGGGGTAGGAGTGCTAACAGGGACCCCCACACCGTCATCCTGCCTCCAGCCTCTCTCTGTACCTGCTTCTGAGATGTGCAGTTAGCATGAAGAAGGGCTTTGGATTACAAAGAGAGACCTCCCCCTCACCTTGTAATTACCAAATTAACACATTCTAATGGGTGAAGTACTCCAGCAGCAGACTATGATTAATGCACAAGTCCAATTAGCCGCAGATTCTTTCCCTCTAATTTTAGCCCACTTAAATAGCATGAGACAATCTGTAATGTCTCTGGGGTGAGCCTCCCCTCTACACAAGCTCCCTCCTCTGCCATTTAATGAAATCTCTGGTGTTTAATGCGAGAGGCAGCTCAACTCTGCCACTCTGCTGGAAGCCTTGTTCTGGCACGGCTGAGGCACAGGCGGGGGAAGCTGTCTCTGCTAAAGACAAAAAGAATACCTCGCTTCAAAAACATCACCTGATGGCAGCTTATCTTCTGTCACACCAGGTGGAGAGGCGGGGACAGCTAAAGAGAGACCGAATTTAAGCTCCCTAAGAATGCTGCTGATGTCCCCAAACCTTACACCCACCAGGAGCCTTGCTGGCTGCAACCCAAATATTTCTGAAAATGACTACTCAGTCACATGGGTTTCCAATCTGGCCCCTATCTAAACACAAATCCCTTACTCCAACAGCACCATAGATATACCAATTGTTAAAGCTCTCATTTCTTGAACAAAACACTTGGATTCTTCTCACTTCAAAGAAAAACAGGACAAATTCCTTGGAAATGGCCTTTGCTGAGCCCCATTTTCAGTGTCAGAGGGGTTTTCAGTTGGCCCCACAATCATTTCACTGGATTTATAGAGAAGGAATCCAAGGACAGAGGAAGAGAAGGAAAATCAACAAGAAGCTCAAATGATTGTGGGTGGCCTGACTGAGCCCAGGAAGGAAAGAGAAAGAAAAAATTGGTTATTTGTGCCAAAACTGGAGGAAATAACCATTTTTAGTAAGAGCCTTTGCCCAGTGATGGAGCCTCAGGAAGGTGGGACAGCCCAGCTCTGAATGCAGCCTTTGAGGAGCAGCCACAGAGCCCTGGGCAGAGGCAGGGTCTGCTCCCAGGGGAACAATCCAGTGGCTGCCTGGGGAGGATCCTGTGTTCCCCCTGCCCACTCAGGGAAGCACAAATGTCAGCTGCTGCTAAGAACTGAGCAAACTCATCAGGGGAATGGCTTCAAACTGACAGGGAGCAGGGTTAGATTGGATATTAGGAAGAAATTCTCCCCTGTGAGGGTGGTGAGGTGCAGGTTGCTCCATCCCTGGAAGCACCAAATGCCAGGCTGGACAGGGTTTGGAGCACCCTGGGACAGTGGGAGGTGTCCTTGCCCATGGCAGGGGGTGGAATGAGATAATTCTGAAGGTCCTTTCCAACACGAGCCATTCTGGGATTCTCTGCACTGCCTGCTGCTCCTAAGCCACTACCTGACAAAGCAGATCTGCTGTCCTGGGAAAGAACAGCTCCTGTGAAATGGCACAAACTTCCTGAGCTATTTGTAATATCCCCCCACCATGAGAAAAAATAAAATATGAGAAATACTCAATTTTCACTCTCCCAAATGGCAAAAAGAACAGGTTTCAGCCAGGATGCTCATTGCTGGTGCTCCCCAGTTTGGTTGGGGGTTTTTTTTGCACAATATTAGCCAACAACAAAAACTTCCCCCCAGCCCTGTGGACACTCAGAAATGTGCAGAGCCTCCAGACTGGGAGATCCATAACATTTGAAGCTGGTTTGTGGACTTCACCCCCCGTGACAGGGAGAGGAGGACACAGCTTCTGCAGGAGGAAAATGCAAGTGACACTTGGCAGGGTCACAGAGCAAGTCTGTGTCACAGAGAATCGCTCCCCCAGCTGCACTCCTGATGCTCCTCTCTCCACCCAGCGTGGGACAAAACTCTCTTGCCACCATGGACAGACACATCAGTGTCTCCTGCATCAATCTTTTTAATTTCATTCGAACACAAGCTCACATTTTTATTAATAAAATCCACTGAAGTAGCAGCAGCAGGCTCTATACTAAGCCACTCCCAGCACTGCCCTTTTTGGCCATCTTTTTCGAAGGCATAAAGAAATCTAGTAAAGCTTTCTAAGCAGATGATGTTGTGTACAAAATATTAATGCTGCTTATCCCTAAATTGATATTTCTTTGAAGACTTCTAATAAAGCCCAGTTCCTCCAGAGCCTTAACCATGACAAACGTCAATAAATGTTATGAGTCCCTGAGGCTGAATTTTAAAGGAGCATTAAAGATTAAAGAATGCACAGGTCAATTACTGAAACAAGCAAACGACTTTAGGAGTAATTACATATAATTTTGCCTTGTTTATTTTGCATTAGTTATAAGTGTCCATAATCCTGTGTCCCCCCCAGGGTCTCTTATGATTTGGGTTGAAAAATTCCTTCATCTCTTGTTTGATTTTAAGCACAGTTGCTGGGGCCAAAAAGTGGTTGTAAAATGATTTTTGGTGCCATCTATATATGTATACACACACACAGAGCCCCTCTCTGGTATCTCATCTTTCCAGCACACACGTTCCTGCCTGTCCCGAGGCCCCTGGAGCTGTGTCCCCATGTCCCTGCTGGCACAGCCCGTTTGGCTGGAGTACACCAAGCAGTTCTCCCTTTCAATACCAGCCATTCATAAATGGCTAAAGATACTAAGTGGTGTTTTATAATCTGGATTATTCGTCCATGAAGCACTGGCACCTCCATGTAAAATGAGTTTGATGAGAGAGGGCTCAGAGCCTGAGCTGCTGCCCCATCCCTGGGTGTCCCAGCTGCTCCCCCCCCTCCCTGCCCTGTGCACACTCATCACACTGAATATTAACATTTCAATGCACTAGGGCCCCATGGCTCCCATGGAAAACCCATGCTCTAAGGGCTGCCATCATCTCCATTAAACCTTGCCCAGGTACCAAGCAGGAACTGTTGGCCAGCCCAAGGCTCCCCCAAACCCCAGAGCAGGGCAGGACGGGCCCTGGAGAGCCCAGGGGTGCTGGGAGGGGACCAGCAGGAGATAAGAAGAGCTTGAGCAAGGATTTCACCCATTTTCATTTCTTCTGTGCTCTCAGATGGCACCAGATTAGCAAAGCATTTACATAGCCCTTATGAAGTCCATTTGATGTTCGGGACAGAGTCAGCATCTCTCATGTGGCTGTTCTGCCTCTAATGTCATTTTATAGTGTGCCTGCCCATAACAAGGGTAATAAAATAAATTTGGGAGGGGAGGCAGAGGTTGAGGAGCACATTATGGAGGAATCTGGCTCTCTCTGCAGCCAGCAGGAAGAGGAAGCTCAGTAATGGACATGTCATAATCTTTCTGTGCCAGTTAATATACGTCCAGCGTTACACTGATGTTTTATTGCACTCCACACATTCAGCAGAAGCCCATTTCTTTTAAGTGATTTTGATAAGCTGATTGATGCAGCCCCTGTTTTTCTCATATGTGTGTGTTTGTAAGAACCAGTCTGCCTGATGCCATGGGCTTCTATCTAATAAAGGACCTCTAATGTACTTATTTTCCTCGACCATGACTTTCCTCCACTTTCCCCTGCAATTTACTACTTTAGAGAAATTTAATCTGCTGCTGAAATTTACTGTATTATTAATGGAGAGTCAGTGCACAGCCTCACTGTAATTAAACTATGCACCAAAAAAAAAAAAAAAAAAAAAGAAAAAATTTTCAACCCACCCGGTGTTCAAATAGCACTGAGGGTTTCACTGGAACTACGTGCAGCCAAGAAGTGCAAAGCCAGGCAGGATATCTTTGCTGGTTATGGGGCTCTGTGCTGGCTTTTTGCAAAGCTGAGATGGGAGGCAGATTGCCAACCTCCCCAGCTCCCAGGGCAGCAGAGGCAAATCCTCATTGCAGGTGTCACCCATGCAAATTCTGGGCTGAAAGAGAGACTTGCTCCCTCCTTTTGGTTTAACTAAACACCAGGAGAGCCCCAGAAGATTCCCAGGCCATTGTTTGAAGTTCTCTCACTTTAAAGCACTCAGAGAAAACAGGGCTGCACCGATTTTTTTTAATTTTTTTTTTTCTGGGTGCCTCTTTTCATTTGTCAAACCTCCAGTGCAGGATTAAGCCATAAAGAGAATATTTGGCAGGAGACATGCAGAGGCAAGAGAGGCAGGGACAGCATTTCTTGGGAAGAATGGGAAGGGTGAGGAATGCAGAAGGAAAACAATGCAATGTTATCTCTGCTCCTTTCACGGTGGGTTTGCTCTCCGCTGGTTTTTCCCTTGGACTCTCCAGCCCAGCACACCTGTGAAAACAGCAGCTGCTGGCAAGGGCTGGCCACGAGCAGAACAAAAGGAAGGAGAGGAAGGAATGCCGGTAATTGCTTTTATGCAGGAGCTCCAAAGTGCTGACAAAAAGTGCCAGTGTTGCAAACCTGCAAAACACTCGAAATTCCCAGGGAAAAAAAAAACCAAACCTCTGCTGCCTCATTTTATACAGCTCGCTGAGCAGTTTACACGTGATGTAACCCAAAATTTGGAAGGGTAAAAATCTGGGGGTTTTAACAAAACTAGGCTCATCTCATCAGCAAAAGAGGCCCTGATGTGTCAATTTTAGGAGTATGTGCACATCCATGAATACTCAGAGCACCCCACAACTCAGCTAAAAAAAGATACAAAGCTCAAGCATGTTTTGGCAAAATCTCCACTGATTTCAGATGTTCAATGCTAATATTTATCTGAGAAGACTGAAAAATTCATTAATTCAAAACTATAAAAGGCTGCAGTTACCAGTTTCCTCAGCAAAGGATCAGAGCTGCATCCCGAGAGCAGGATCAGCCCTCCCTTGGCCAGGCTTGGGTTCTGCTGTGTGTTGAAGACAGACAGGAGATTTGCAGACACAAATTCTGCCTTTTCTTTTTCCTTTCCTTTCCTTTCCTTTCCTTTCCTTTCCTTTCCTTTCCTTTCCTTTCCTTTCCTTTCCTTTCCTTTCCTTTCCTTTCCTTTCCTTTCCTTTCCTTTCCTTTCCTTTCCTTTCCTTTCCTTTCCTTTCCTTTCCTTTCCTTTCCTTTCCTTTCCTTTCCTTTCCTTTCCTTTCCTTTCCTTTCCTTTCCTTTCCTTTCCTTTCCTTTCCTTTCCTTTCCTTTCCTTTCCTTGTTTTTTTTCCCTCAATGTGTAGAGCAAGGTTTTCCCCCAAGTCTCCTGGAAGGTAATTGAACTATTTTGTCCAAACTAAAGGAAACCCACACGTCTGATAAGAGCTGAAGTAGAGTCTGTACAACTGCAGGCCAAGATTTTTTACTCAAAATTAGGAACTGTTATGACAATCTTAATTTTATCTTGTTCTCACCAGCTCTGCCCACAAGACGCTGCTGCATGAGGTATGCAGGTACTAAGGAAAGGCATTTGCAGGTTTTTTTTTAAGCAGAAAAGTCATCAATGTGATCTCCTTGAACACATGAAACTATGCAGTGGACACATGGAGAGGAGGAACACAAGAAATATCCAAAAACTGAAAGTCTTTGCATCCCTTCCAGAAAGATTTTTCAATTCCTTTTGTGGAAGTAGGTGGAAGCTGAAAGGACATTTTGAAAAAAATGATAATAATTTTTAAAATCCTCATTTGTCTCCCTTAGGGTTGAAAAGAGAAGGAAATTTGATGACTGAAAGCAGCTTCTTGACTTGGTAGTGCAGCTCCTTATTGGTATTTATTTGCCAGGCTGCAGTCCCCACGTTTCCTTCACTCATTTGGGAAGGTTTTGTACAGTGTATTTGTGAAGGATGATTGACTACAGGGAGTCTTTGTTGTACTATCTGCTGTAATTATTTTAATTCAAACACATTCCCTTATAGGACTGACATCATAAACGCTGTTTTCTATAACAAATAGCTGTCAAGGCTGTCAAGCAGATCTGCTTACTGTTTTATATCATTACGATATTTAATTTCAACTCTGCGTTCTTTGTCAAATGTTCTCAAGATTTCCTTTCCCCAGCAGCAGATCAGACAGACGCCTTCGGTTTCCAGCAGATCATTCCTGAGGGTGAGGTCAGGGAAAAAGAGAGAGGGAATTTGCAGGGATATGCCCACATCCCAATGGGAACTCCTGGCCAGTGGGTGTACACGGGGTGTTATCATCCACCAGGCTGCTTGGGGTTTTTATGGCATGCTCAGACTCCAACCTTCTTAGTAATAAGATCACAGAGAAGCCTTTCTATTATCAGGTTATAAACAGGCCCAGGAGCTGATAGGAACAGGCAGCAATTCATTCCCAGCTTCTTCCTGCGTTTCTCATTGATCTGACTTCCAGCCTTCCTTGTTAAATGAAAAGCTGTGGCTCAGAAATAAACACTTCATAGCCCTCGAAGGAGAGAGGCTGTGGTGTGGAGCAGAGCCTCCACCAGAGCCCGGTGTGTTTGGCTTAGAAAAAGTCAGATTTTTGTGTCTGTTGCTGCTGTAGCTGCTCTGTCCTGACCCCCAAAGCAGCCTGGCCAGCACCTGCTCCACTGAGCCACCCCTGAGCTTGTTCCTGCCACAGGACAGAGTCACAAGAGCCACCAAGAGCCCCAAACACCAAACACACACAGTTTTGATCGTTCTTCATTGAAACACAAATCATTTTGCAAAGTAACAAAGCTGGGAGCCGCTCTGTTCCGGGAGAGGTTTGGAACAGCGTGTCCTCTCCCCCGGGGAGCTTTCCCATTGATTTGGAAGGCAAAGCACACACGGGACAGGAGGTGCCAAATGGAAATGCAAGGAGTGCAAAGCAAATCCGGCCTCTCCAGCACTGCAGACACTGAACCTGTTCTCTGTGGGCTGGGCTGTGACATCTGACACGGGTGATACCTCCTGGCTGCTCTCCTGGAACACACACCTGGATCCAGCCCTCCAGGAGCTGCCTCGCTGCCTCTGTGCCCTGTGCACCTGCAGGTGCAAGCAGAGAGGGGCACAAGCACCCATCCACCTGCCCACAGCCTTCCAGGGCAGCAGGAGAGTGAAGCAGAGAATTGCTGGGGTGCAGCAGCAGCCCAGAGGAAAGGAAGATCCTCTCCCTGCCCAGAGCAGGCTGCAGACACCTGAGAACTCCAGACTGTCCCAGCTGCCCTCAGCTCTGCTGGGAAAGGTCCCTGTGTGCCCAGAGGGCTCCCAGCTCTCCAAGACAGAAGCCACCTTCATTCTGATTATTCCTACCACATGCAGAACAATGCAATCCTAATTCTAGGCTATTGGCAGAAATCAGAATTAATGAGAAGTGAGAGGCAGACATGGCTCTTTCCACACTGAATTCAACTTTCCCACACAAACACCAGTGCACACAGAGCCACAAACACAAACCCTGCTCCCTCTGAAGGACTCAGCACCAGCACAGCAAACACATCATTTGTTCAGCTGCTGGGGTGTGGGACCGCAGCCTGTTAGGAGCTCTGCTACTTGGAGCTTATCATTTAATTAAAAACAACACACAGGTTTGGGGGACCAAGGCAGTGATGCACACTGAGCTGCTCTCCTCTCCCTCCCATCTCCCTCCAGCCCTCCCTGCCTGCCAAGTGTAGGTGTATAACACTGTAACCTTGCTTTCCAGCACACAAGTGCCATAAACCATCAATAAATTTTACTGACTTTCCTCTGACCTTCATGAGGACTGGACGAGCCACATCTCACACCAAAGATGGAGCTGTAAATATTTTATCTGTGCAGTAAACACAGTGCCGACAGCAGCAACTCACTCATGTCCTGGGGACTGCTCTGTGAGCATTCCCGCTGTGCTGAGATGGAGATTTATTTATCTGCTGCTTCAGGAAGAACCTGGGCACAAAGGCAGAGCAGCTCACAGAAAGCCATCCTTATTCCCAGCAGTTCCATGTCACCAGCAGCCGCTGCTGCCTCATTACAGAGCCGTTCCCTGGCTCCTGGGAAAGGCAGGGAGGCAGAAGTGCTAAATGCTCCTCCAGCAAGGCCCTGAGCCAGAAAAACCCTAAAACATGCTGGAGTTTGACAACATGAGATGCTATGGGGTTTACATCACCTGGGGTTTGTTCTCTTGCAGACCCTGGTGTTAAGGTTTGAGGGGAAGGTTCCGAGATGAAAATTAATTCACATTTCCCCCAGCCATGGAGATCTTTTACAAGTTCAGGAGTGTTCACACACAGCCAGGTTTCAGCACAAGCTGAGCCTTCACCAGCAGGAGAAGGGGCTGTGCTCACCCTGCTTTGGGGGATAAGTGCATCCTGGAGTGCAGCACCTGCAGCCTGCACTGCTGCCACCCACAGCTGCTGCCAGCCTCGTGCAGGACACAGCCACTGTCCCCAGGACAGCACCTGGGCTCTGGGATGCTGTTTGATGGGGATCCCCAGCACCTGTAACAGCAAAACGGGGTGCTGTGGTCCCAGTACACTCTGAGCTGGTGGCTGCCCTCCAGTAGAAGGTGGCCAAGCTCTGCTTAGCCCTGAGGATCCCAGCAGCTGGAGCTACCCACCTGCAGTGAGCAGCCCTAGAGGAAACCCTGTCTTTCAAGGCATTTTTGTTAGGGAAATAAATAAACCTCCTTTCTGCCGATCCCAAGGGGTGTGGAGGGTGAGGAGAAGGGGGGCAGTGAGCCTGTTACCAACCAACTCCCCTGCAAGGGTGAAAAGCAGCTCACATGGGACACAATCCATCTCCTTGCACCTTGCTCAGGGTTTAAATCTGTCCCATGAAACATTCTGTTCTGTCTAACTTTAAACACTCCCAAAGACATGTTCCTTCGAGGCATTCCCACTTCTCTGCATCCCCAAACAGTAACTGAGCACCACGGTGCCCAGACTACTGTTACCCCTCAAAAAGCCCAAAGCTCCTCAAGACCTTTGCTCTCCCTCATCACCATGTGCCCTCTGAGTCTCCAGCACACCCACCCATCCTCCAGCACACCCACCCATCCTCCAGTACACCCACCCATCCTCCAGCACACCCACCCACCTTCCAGCACACCCAGCCCACCTTCCTGCACACCCACACATCCTCCAACACACCCAGCACACCCACCCAACCTCCTGCACACCCACACACCCTCTGCACACTCGTGCCAGCCCGTCCATGCTGTTACTCTGCAATATTTCTTAAGGCAAAACCACGTCTACAAGACAATCCCCAAGGATCCGTGCCTTTGTTTTGCAGCACGCTCTGCCAGGAGACATGCACGTGAAATGCCTGCTGCTATAATTGAGGCAGGAACAAGGCAGCTTTCACTGACAGCCTCTGCTCCTGCTGCCCCAGCTCCATCCCTCCTGCTGCTGGCAGGGGATGGCACTGCTGAGACACCAGGGTAAGATGGGCCACTGGCCTGGCTCCCCTCTCTCCTGTCTGTCCTCACATGTCCCTCCTGATCCTGCTGCCTGCATCTGGCCCTAAATCTTCAGCTTTTCCCCAAGTGAAACAGCCCAGCTTGCCCTGGCATGGCCTGCTGCTTTGCATCACCCTCATCCCCTCCCTGTGCAAAGGGGGAAGCAGAAGCTTGTCCTGCTGAGGAGAATCTCACTGCAGCAGCTTCAGAGGTCAGGGCCAGCCCAGCCTGTCCTGCAGCAGCTCGTTTGGGGTCGTTTGCCCCATTCACACCCCTCTGTGAGCACACACACACAAAGGCAGGGCGCTCACACCCAGCCAGGCTGCTCAGTTTGCAAAGGGTTACCTCGAGAGAGCCAAGGGTTCGTTTTGTCTGGCAAAGGCTCCCAAGCACCACCACCCCCCTCCCGATTTATTTCTGCAATTGTAATTAAGGCCCTGACAAAGTGGTTTAGCTGCCTGAGTCTTTTGTTCAATTTATTGATTAGCTATTTCTCAGAAGTTCATTACCATCCAGAGGCTGGGAATTGGGAATTGGGTCTATGTGGTTTTTCAAGGCTTCATCTCTGCTTCAGATGATTAAATGCAGCCACAACACATCCATCCTGCATTGAACAGCTCTGCCCAAGGTCAAACATTCATGCAAAACAGGAGTGCATATCTGCATGTCTAAATATCATCTGCATGAATTTCCAAGTGGATGTTTTTAAAGCCTTCCCAGCAAGTAGGAGAAAAAAAAAAAGTATTTATGGAGGTAAGGCAGGTCATATCTTAATGCTCTTAATACAATATCCTTTAATTATAGACTAATATATTAAAAAAATATCTCAAGATCAACTCCCTCAAAGGAGGAATGGGGGAGGTGGGAAATTGCTATTGGCACAAATTGGCAGCTCCTGCTCAGGAGCAGAGGCTGAACGACAGGGTGGACAATCCTGCAAGGCAGAAACACCGAGGAAATACTGGATACCACCATCCATCTTATACTGGGGGAAACAAAAGGCTCCAGTACACAATGCTGTCCATCAGCAATCTTCATTAAGTTCACTATTTATCACAAGCACAACATTCCACACCCCCCCAACCTGCTGTCTTTCCTTGAAAGATTTGCCAGGCAAATGAGATGCAGCAGGTTTCATCCAGATTTCCACAGAGCATTTGTCATTAGCTAAGCTTGAGAAGACAGGATTTAGTAGAATCTGTGACATGGGTGAAAGTCTCAACAGCAACTGAAGGGCACAGCACGAGAAGGAAGGAAATTATTGATGGAGAAACCAAATAGCTCTTCTTATTCAAAGTTTTTTTAGTGTTTTGACCACAGCATAGTTAAAATAAACACACACAAGGAAAGGTGCAGAGGGGGCCAGGGCAGCAGAGAGCTGGAAGGGACACAGGTCACACCAGGACAGCTCAGGAGCAGGGTCAGGGCTGGGTGGCCAAGCAGACCAGTGGCATCTTGTACCAGCACTCATGTGGCCACAGGACGGGGCAGTGAGTGTCCCACCGTGCTGGGTGCTGCTGAGGCCACACCTCACATCCTGGGCTGGTTTGGGCACAGCAAGAAGGACATTGAGGAGCTGGAGCTCCTGAGAAGAGAATGGAGCTGGAGAAGGGGCTGGAGCACAAGTTTCAAGACTGTGCTGCCCTTTCCTGAGCCTCCAATCTCCCTCCAAGGGACACAGTCTCCCTCCTCCTCCTCCTCCAGGTGCTTGCTCTCCCATCTCCCAGGGTCAAGAGCAGACACAGAGTGGATGCACTGGGGATAAACAGGAATTTCTGCTTCTAGCTGGGGATTTCACTACTTGGAAGACCAGTATGATACCTGGAGGCATCATTTGGCATTTCCAGCAGACAAATGCACATCTGGCAATTCTCATCCCTTCTGTCCAAAAAAGTCACTAAAAGAGTCCCAGTCTATGAAGGAGGGAGGGAGATTAAAGCAGTTTAAAGTGATGCAGATATTTAAATATGACAGAAGAAACTGCTAATAAATGTACTGAGGTGTAATCCTCTAGGTGAGGAGCTAAGGAGGAATGTTGAGGGCCATTAGATGGACATGGAGATAATACAGCTCCAGTGCAGAAAATAAATACAGAGCTGCACCCTGCACATCTCTGACCTGCAGAGAGAGGGAAGCCCAGCAGCCTCTGCCATTTGGAAATATTACCGAGATATTTTTCTGGAACATTAAGAAGTTTGAGCTTGGCATACATCTGGGACAAAGTTCTAAACCATGTTGGGTCTGCAGCACCATCCAGCTCTTTAACAGCTGGCACAGGCTCCTTTTCCTGGGTGCTGCCAAGGGAGGTTCCTGCTGTTCCCTCAATATCTGCTCTGCCTTTCACAGGCCAGCTCTGGGACCTGCTGAGAGGCACTGAAAATAAAACCAATCCCACTGAAACAAAACAAGCCAACTCAATCACCTGCACCAAGAGAGAAGGGGAAATGGTAAAAACTCTTTTAAAAGTTGCTAGAGAAACAACTTCTCATCTCAGCACTCTGCTCTTTGAAGCTGTGCTCTCCCTTTTCTAAGCCTGTCCCAGTGCAAGAAGCCTCTCAAAAAAAACCATTTTCAGCTCAAGGACAGGAGATGAGTAGTTTGCTCAGTTCCTTAAAAAAAAACCCAAAAAACAAAAAACAAAAAACAAACAAACAAACAAAAAAAAACCAAAACAAAAGCAGCTTTGTTTTCTTCCCTGACAATTGAATTCCTATAAGATAAATATAATTTCTATTCAGACAGGACCATTTCCTGCTCTCCTTTTGAGTCAACACCTGTGTGTGTGGCACTGCAATTATTTCCTCAGTGACACACTTGTCACCAGAGTTGCTCTGCCTTGGGTGCCAGCTGGAGCACCAGGGAGCTCAGCAAGCTTTAATGGAGGGACAAGGTGCTGGTTATGGGTAATGAGTAAGGATAAAATAAGGGAGGGGACGATTCTCCCCTCTACCTCCTGCATTCTCCCTTCTGAAGATTTTTGTCTCCAATTTTGTCCCCTTGCCTTGGGGTCCCTTTCAAGGGATGTAATTGATATAGTCACTGAAAATAATGGAATTTATAGCCCAGGCTCAACACTATAAATTCAGCTATTACATTCCTGATGGGAAAATGAAGAACAAAATGAATTGAGACAGAATATTTGTCTTAATAATTGTCTCTTTTCTGTGCCGTATGTGTTTAATATGTCTGTGCCTATATATGTGTGAATATATACATGCACACAGAACTGTACTTAGAAAAGAGGTTTTTAATTTGATTTTTGAGGGGGTTTTGGGGTTTTTTTTAATTATTAAATGACCACATCAGCACATCCCATGGCCAGGCAAGCACATTAAGAAGCTGTTTGTAACAGAGCAACAAGGTGAATTTCCATCCTGGAGCTGTCTGATGGGGGAAGAGCTGAACTTTGCAGAATCCAGACACCACAGAAGCAGCCAACTGCTCTGCACTGCAAAACCTACACGGCCTCTTCTTGGGGCTTTTGGCTGTTTTTCAGATTTATTTCATTTTTAGCCAGGAAAGTCAGAGCTGAGCCAGCACTTCTCTGCTCAAAGCCACTTCCCTGAGCCTCTGATAATGTTTCCCAGTGAAACCTTCTCTCTTCTCCACTCCTCCTTTCCATCCTGCTCCAACTTAGGAAGTTTTGAGTTGGGTTATCCCAACCTTATCCCATCCCACTGCAAACTCACCACCACCAAAAAAAAAAAGTGCATGTCCAGGCTATGATCATTTGTCATTTAGATAGAGTCTATGATATGAACCATGGCAAACACTGTAATGACTAATTTCAAACATTTATTACAACACTTGAGAGACTTGAAAGCTCTCCCTGCTCTTGATTTTAATAAATGCAGTCTTGAAGCAGCCGCTTATCAAAGTGACACAAATTGTGTGGTAAATAGATTATGGCACAGCTGAAATACTGGAAAATGAGATCAGAAATGCTACTATCTCCCATTTAAGGCTTTGTAAGATGCTCTGATCGAGCGGATTCCAGAAAAGTGGCACGGGCAGAGCTGGTGGAAGTGGGAAGAAGCCAAAATGCCAGGGGATCAATGCAGGGCCAGCCTGCTGCTTATCACCCCCCCCCCCCATTTGCATATGTACAATTTCTTGCACATTAAGGAGTTTGTACACCAAAGGCAAGAGATACCAACAGGCCTTGAAGTCAGCATTTCAGTGCCAAACTGAGATAGAGGAGCTGGGAAGGAGTTATCACACCAGCAGCCAGACTTCCTCACGCTGTTCCCTGCTCATTGTCTTCGTGGAATAAACACAACTCTCATCAGGACTTGCCACGGTACTAAAAAGGGAAATATTTTGACTTGTTGTCAAATTGCTGCAGATTTCTGCGTGCAGATAAACGAAAGGCTGAGTTAGTATTTGTTTTCGTAAAGTTCTGAGAAACTGAGATGAGAGCTTTGCTTTTGGAAGATGCTTTGACCAAGAAAATTGGTGAAAGTCTGGAAAAGGGTTGGTTTGTTTTAAAAAAAGCATTCCCAAAGGGCACAGAGAAGGGAAGTGTAACAAGACACATTTTTCAGCCAGCCACACAGGGACTCTGCAAGGCCAGCTGGTAAAGGAACATAAACACAAGAGACAGGAAAATTACCTCAGAAATGTAAGAACTTTCTCACCAAAATAGGATTCATTTATAGAATCAGCTGCTGCCAATTGTTTTCAGGGTTCAAAGAGGGAAAAAAATAGCATTGGGTATCTGTATGATGGGATTTCTCATTCAATATCAAACACCATGGGTCAGATTATTTTTATATTTAGAGCTCTCTTCTGCTGAAGCCACCAGGACAGATTGCTTGAGAGGGAAATGCACCCCGTTGGAGTGAAATGGGAAGTACCAGAATTTGGGGGCTCAGCTCAGCTCAAGATGAATGGCAGAGTTACCCTCGAGGTTACCCCAAACAGCACAGACCCTTCACCCCAACCAAGGCTGTTTACAGCTAAATTTTGAAGATCCCTCTGGCCACTGAGCACTGGACTGGGTGCAGAGCTGAACACAGAGACACCACTGGCCACCAGCAGTGGCACCTGGGCTCCTAATCCAGTATCTAACTTGGACATTTAAATCTGATGGAGAGAACACCCCCCACTGTGCTAATTTTGGAGGCTTTTTGCCTAAATCCCCTGGGCAATGCATCTTTGCCTCTTTATGGCTCATTCCTTTGAAAAGATGCTGCCTAAGAATAAGGCTGCAAGTTTTGAATATGCAAAGCAGGAATATTCCCTATCAGATATTCTTTTGCTTTATTCATATGATTGAAACTCCTGCTATGGTTCTTGCAAATCCAAGGAAATGTGTTTACAGTCTCATCAACTGAAAAGAATTGGATTCCCACGTTGCGGTTCAGGGGATTTTCTGGGGTTTCTATCAAACACAGCAACTCTGGCAGCACAAGGAGACTTTAATAAGCACTTGAATTGCAGTTTCTTATTAGAATACACAATTAAAACCAGAAGAGGAGGAAAACACACACACATCCTTTCTACCTCCCTTCTGGATGTCAGAAACTCCAGAAAACTGGGGAGCAGGGGGAAACAGATTTATCCTAACTAGCTAGAGTGTTCATGTGTATTTCCTTCATCCTTGGTGCTGAGGAACTTCCATCCTCAGCCCTGAAACACTGGCTGTGCACACCAAGGTGGAGGAGATGCTGGCAGAGGAGTGGGGAGTTCTGCAGCAGCACCAGTGCACCTCCACTGCCACCACAGCACCTCCACTGCCACCACAGCACCTCCACTGCTATCCCTGCACCTTCACTGCCATCACAGCACCCTCACTGCCATCACAGCACCCTCACTGCCATCCCTGCACCCTCACTGCCATCCCTGCACCTTCACTGCCATCCCTGCACCTCCACTGCCATCCCTCCACCTCCACTGCCATCCCTGCACCTCCACTGTCACCACAGCACCTCCACTGCCATCCCTGCACCTTCACTGCCATCCCTGCACCTTCACTGCCATCCCTGCACCTCCACTGCTGTCACTACTGTCACTGCCATTCCTACACTGTCACTGCCATCCCTGCTCTGTCACTGCCATCCCTGCTCTGTCACTGCCATCCCTACATTGTCACTGCCATCATTGCACCTTCCCTGCCATCCCTGCTCTGTCACTGCCATCCCTGCACCTCCACTGCCATCACTATTCTGTCCCTGCCAGCCCTGCTCTGTCACTGCAGCCACGATCATTGCTCCTACTGAGCCACAAAGGGAGAGGAGCCACCTCTGGCTCTGCAGTCCCCATGGATCAGGGTTACAGACACCTTCCTGGGGGACAGTTATGCCCAAAGCAGCTTCTTGAAGCTCAGATTCCCCATGCAGAGCCTCTCCCCTCCTGCTGCAGCACGAGCAGGACATGTATTAGAGACTTGGTCAGCACAGGGCACAAGCCATGAGCTTTCCCTAGACCTGAAAGAAGCTGCCTGGCAAAATATGGGCAGCTGGTGGCACAGCCAGCATGGATGGGACACGTGTGGCACAGGACAGGGCAGTTTAAAATGCAGTTAGTAGGGTTTAACCAGGGGCAGCCTGATTTTTCCTCTGTGCACAGTTCCTTTGGCCAGCAAACGTACTCGTTTCTCATTCCTAACCAATGTCCCCAAATGAGATAACCCAGGTTCAGTGGGGATGGCTCAGAAAAAATACAAACCCTAGAACCAAATAGGGACCAGCTTGGCACTATAAACATCCTATGAAGATGCTGAGTTTTGCTTCCAGTTGTCTTAAGCAGAGCAGTGGGAGTCCCACACCCTCCTCCCAGTACAGCACTGGGGGCTCTTGCCCACCCCAGCCAGGAGCCACCCTGGGCTTTCCAACCCTGACATCCATGCTCTGGGTCCCACAGTCTCAGAGAGTTTTCATGCTCAGTCAAGGGGAACTCAGGCCCCCCCAGGAGTGACATCCCCCAAACACACCCCATTACTCTGGCAGTGTTCCTCTATTTCTGCTTTACAGCCTGTGAACACAGCCAGGGGTATTTTTGTGACAGAAACCCACAAGCATTGTTGCGTGACAGAGGAGCAGCTCTCAGACAAGTGTAAGAACCCCAAAGGTACTTTCAGTGGCTTTCATCTCTAAATCTAGAGCTGCCTTTAGGTGGCAGGTAGCTGTCACCCCTTTGGTGCAGGGGACTGCAGCACGGAGAGGAGCCCCAGGAAGGGCAGAGCTGGAGCTCAGGTTTCCCAGCTCCCCATGCTACCCCCTCCCTTCTGCTTTTCACTTTCTCTCTCCTCAAGTCATAAACAGAAGCAATATTTCTGACAGGTGTTTCAAGCCCTTGCTGTGCTCATTTTTTCCCATTTAAGGAGTCGCTGGCAACAATTCACCCACCACAGCTTCAGACCTGAGGTGAGTTTGTGACCCAGTCCCGTGCTGCTGTTGTGCCCAGCCCAGCACTGCCCATGGCAGGGTGGGCTTTGAGCACAGGCAGCAGCCCTGGCAGAAGAAAAGACGTTGGGATAAGGAGAGAAATGCTCACACTGAGATGTAGCCATGGCAACATAGTTCTGCAGAGCAGGAGGCATATCTGCCAAGGCTCAGAGATTTGCCATTTGATCGCATGGATTTCCATGCTCTGGATGCGATCACATCACACAAAATCCAGGTCAGGCTTGATGCCTTGAATAATTCTTTACCCTCAGGGGCACAGAACTGATGTAGGAAGCTGCGTCTCATGGAGGATATGGTAGGATTAAATAGATTATCTTTTTGGCTCCCCCCAAAAAAAAGGTGAGCTGTGCGAATGAAGAGACCCCCAGTTCTGCTTTTATTGCCCAGGAGGCAGCAGGGAAGAGGCAGAACCTCAGAGCTGTGCATGAAATCTGTGTTTCCTGGGGAGGAGACAAAGCAAAAGTCTCTAGAAGCAGGGTAGAAACCTTCCAGCTAAAAATCCCTTCCCCTCCTCCTATTCACCTTCTCAGTGTTATCCAAAGACAGGAGTAACCAACCACATTTCCAACCTCACAGCAGTCCCAGCACCAGCCTCCAGCTTTTCACCCAGGGCTGCCTCAGAGCAGCCCATCTGGGCTGGGCAGGATTTGTCACACCAGGGGTCCAGCCCTTCCCCTGGCCCCAGCAATCACAGATGTGATGGACAGTGCCCATCCAGCAGCTGTCCTGCTTTGGGGAGCCAGCTCCTCTCCCTGCACCCCTCTGCAAGCACAGGGACCAGCAAGGAGCAGAGCCATGAGGTGCCAGAGGAACAACCTGCACCAGCACGTGGTGGGGGCAGGAAGAGTGTGAAACCCCAAGGGGCAAAGGCAAGGAGAAATACAGAAACCACAGACCCTTCAGGAGATTTGTGCCACAGACTGGATGGCAAATATTTTCCCTGGGGTTCTGCCACCGAATCAGAGCTGCAAGACTGGCAAGGGCTGTGTTTGCTCTCATCTGAGCCTGTGTAAATCATGGAAGCCAGGTCTGAAGCCCAGAAAGAAGAGGCAGCTTGAGAGCAAACAGCACAGAGAAGATGTGCCAAGTGTCTTGATCCGAGCAAGAACTGCTGCAAACTCCACACTCCTCTCTGGGTTGGTGGGGAGAGGACATGGGGAAGGAAAAGGCAGAGTTCCCTGTCCCACTGCCCACCCTCCTTCAGTTCATGTCACACTGCTCAACCTCCTTTGCTCTGATGCAATCTCCATCACCTGGCCTGGGACAGGACTGGGACAGCAGGAGCCATGGCTCCCTGGAGCTGCTTTACCCCAGCCCGACCATGTGTGCATTCAGATCTTCATATCTGGGAGGGAGGCAGGAGTCTCATTGGAATAAGAACTCAGGTGTGTTAAAAGAAAAAGAAAGAAAAAGAAAAAAAGGGAAGTGAAAAAAAAGAACCAAAGGTTTATTTCACATTTGGAATTTGTTTTTCCCTTTTGCACTAGCAAACCTGAAACCCCTAGAAATCTAGATGTTCTTCACCTGGCATCTTTTAAAGAGTGTTCCCTTCCCTCAGTAGCTTGAGGGCTTTAACCTTTTGAAAACAACAGGTTCTGAGACCTTGAAAAGAAAAGCCAGCAAGGCAGAGCTCATCCTCCATTAGAGCAGAAACAGAGAGGGAGGAGGGATTTTTCCCAGTGATCCGAGTCTTTTGGAGAAGTTTAATTCACTCCCTTGTCAGGTCCTTTCTGTCTTGCCCTCCCCACGCCCAGCTCCCTCTGAAGCAGCCTTCCCGTGCCTTGCTTTTCACCTCTGCAGGCTTGAGCATGAGATAAACATGCCCTAATTATTTTCCTCTTGCACAGCTGAGCCCTGCAGCCCTTCATTTCCTTACCTGAATGCTCTCGCTTCAAGTGGGTTATATACGACAAAGCCTCTCAAGTATATTTGTTGTGCAGCAGAACTCGGGTGTCACACAAGCAACTCAGACCCCTCTTTTCCCCAGCATGGACTAATAAAGGACATGAATTACTGGGGCCTTCTTACAGTCTGGGAGCCAAAAGGCTGAGGGAGGGGAGAAATAAGGTCACAGATCCTCTTGCCTTCAGACAAATAGCACAGACACCGCTCTGGCTGATAGAGATTAAAAATTGCCTTCGTTTTTGTGCTTAGTTTTGCAGAGGGTCACCAAGAGCTCAGTGACATTGCAACTGCCAGAACATGAACATAATGTGCTCCTTCCCAGCAGCATCTCCTTGTGGGGTTCTGCAGAGTTCAGGGAGCAGTGGGAACAGCACTGCACCTCCTGTCCCCAAGGGTGAGTGACTCTGCCAGAGGCTGCTCTGAGCACAGGCAGCTCAGCAGCGAGGTTTGGATGTCTGCTGACCCTCACTGCACCATTCTCAGCACACTTTTACAACTGGGGGGGTTCCAGAACCTTCCACCACAAGTGCTGCCTCCTTGCTCCAAGCACAAATCTCCTCCCCACAGACTGCAGCCCTGCTTCCACACCCAAACACCCAGAGCAGGATGGGGGTAGGAAGGGGCAGTGAGGGTCAGAAGACACCCAAACCTTGCTTTATGCAACTGAACCATAGCAGGAAAAACCATCACAATATCCCCTTGAATACAGGTCTTTGAAATGCTTCTCATGTCATGGAATCATGGAATGGTTTGGGTGGGAAGGGACTGTAAAGATCATCTCACTCCACATGGGCAGAGATGCCTTCCACTGTCCCAGGTTGCTCCAAGCCCTGTCCAACCCTGGACACTTCCAGGGATGGGGATGCACACCTGTATGAGCCCCAGCTACAAAGCACAAAAGGACAGGACACCCTAGTCACCACAAAGTAGCCCTTTTTCAAATTTTTCTGACCCCCAGGAGCCTCCTGTGTGGCAGGGAACTGCCTCACCTGTTTTACACCACGCGGGAACCTGGAAACCTCTCCCAGCAGTGCCCCAAGCCCCCCTTCCCTTGAAGAGTCCTGTGGCAAGGTGACTCCTCCACGGGGTCAAGGAAGACACCCCCAAAATGCACGGAAGCTGCAAAATTCCTGCATTAGTGATGGCAATGAAAGTAATATCACTCCAGGGATGCTATCACTAAACTCTGTGACACAGACCAAGTGACAGAGGCCATCAGGACCTCAGCCATGTCCTCCAGCAGGGGCACATTGGTGTGGAGCTGTGCTGGCAGGATGCCTGGGGGGCCATGAGCTCCCCACTGCTGCAGGGAGATGCTCAGCAGAGCCTGTGGGAGTTTGGCTTTATCCACTCGCCATCCTGTACCACAGCAGTGTGCAAACCTGGCAGCCCCCAGTTCTGCTTCCAGAGCTCACTTTCCACAGCCTGTTTCTCCCAATTCCATGTGGATTTTGCAATGTGGCTTGTAAGATCAAAAAGGTTGGCTGGGCTTTGCCCCAGCCCCCCTCTCTGCTTTGAACTTCTAATTATTTTGCTAATTCTGAGCCTAGTGCTAAGATGCTCTGAGCACACCTAAAACCTTCCCCACAAAATCAAGCTGCAAAACGTCTCCCAGGATCTAATCCCCAGTGAGAAATACTCTAACCTTTCCCAATAACCACGAGCAGAGCTTGTCTAGTCATTTGCAATTAAGCTCCTGAGCTAATGAAGCTGCTTTGAAAAAAAAAAAAATAGAAAAAGGAAAAGAAAAAACCCAACAACCTCAGGTCAGTCTAATTAAGAAATGTTGTACCTTGCAGTCCCAGTGTATCTTGTGGCACACAGCTGTGCATGCTTTCAGCTTTGACAGCAGAAAAGGTGTGATTATTTATTTATTACAGGAATGAGGGGAAGCTTCAGGAGTAGGAGACGCCTGTGCTGTGAGGGAGCTGAAGTAGAGAGAAAAGAAATGACATTCAGCTGGAACCTGTAATTATAAGAGGGAATGTTGACCATAGAAAAATGCAATTGTGTAATGAATACTTATGCATTAGCTTTTCTTTGAGATTAAAAGTACACAATCGAATCAAGGCCAAAGTGGAGCTTGCCCTCAAGGAAAGGCAGTTTGGAAGACAAATGTAATTATGCCACTGTCATTTGCAATGCTAGAGAAAGTGGCTGAGGAAACTTCATGAAAAAAAGTCTTAGGAAAAAAAAACATTTTGAAAGAATTCTGCTTCTGATTTGAGTCTTTCTTCCCTCAATAAGAGCATGGATCTTTTCTGCTGGCTGCACATACATAGGGTCCCTCCAGCCAGCATCTGCTCCCAGTGCACGTTACTGATCTGGGATCTGCAAACAACCATCTTCCCTCTGCTTTCCTTCTGACTGAGTAACATTTGCACAGCAAGAACCAGATCTGATCTGCAAGAGCAAAATTTTAATTAAGTGCCTCGCCAGAAACAAGGAAAAAAAAAAACCAAACCTACTTTTAGGAACTGGTCCAACATACTGTTATTTCCTCACGTTTTCCTATCTCTCTGCACTGCATTAGCCCAGAGCCCTCCAGGACTGTGCCTGCTCTGCATGACAGGATCCCCAAATTCCCAAGCATCCATCAAGCCAGGGGTATGTGTCACTGGTGCCTGAAACACTGATTCTCTGAGCTTGGTTGCTCTCTGCACAACAAGGAGGAATGACAAGGTGTTAAGCAGCAGAAGTTGCAGTTAAGCCTATCTTCTTTTTTTATCCAATTAGATAATTTTTGCTCTCTGCAGAAGACGCCAGGGTTAGAGGGGAGCTGCCAGCACTGCTCGGGCACAGCTCATCTTGATTGGTTTTTAAAATTCTGCTTGTCAGCTGGCGAGAAGAGACACATCCAGAGTGACCTCACATTGCAGAGAAACCCAGTGAATTATCTCCATGGCTGAATGGAGTGTTTGAATAGAGTCTCCCCACCCAAACAGCAACAAAAAACTCCCCAAAACCCAAAAAACCAAAACACACATCCAAAATCAAACCCTCCCAGTGAAACTCTCAAATGTTTTCTGGATTGTGCCACAGATTATCCATGGCCATAGGAATCAGAGAGCACTGTTGGGTTCACAGCTGCAGCTTTCCATGGGTGAGTTTGCTGAGCCCTCACTGAGCAAGGGCTCCAGCACAGCTTGTGCAGTGCCCAGTTCCAGTGATCCTCCCCCAAAAATGTGCCCTGGAACAGCAACAGCCCTGGAACAGCAGCCCTGAGAACAGACTGTGGGCTGACACCATCAAGATGCACTCCAACAGTGAGGAAAAACCTCTTGTGACAATCACAACCTCCATCTCTGAGCCATCCTCCAGCCCCAGAGCTCAGCACAAGCCCTAAATCAGTGGGGCTGCACAAAGGGACTGCAGGGGGAGGGAGGGGAGAAATGACAGGGAGAAGACAGACTCCTCAAACCAGCACACGGGACTGAGGGATGGAAGGGAAAGTGGAATTTAGGCAGAAGAGATGCAGCCAAGTGTGGGAAAAAGGAGGGAAGAGTGGGGGAAATAAAAGATCTCAAGAGCATCCACTTAAGCTTTGAATTGCCTGGCTTTGTCTCTGCTTCACACAATGGAAACGTACAGTAGCAACAGACAGATGCTGAGAGCTGGTTTGCTTCTCATCTGCAATTCCAAACACCCTGTCAGGAACAAATATTTGAAAAGACATCTATCCAACCATTAATGTATCTAGTGGGGCAATTTTTTTTTTTTTTTTTTTTTTTTTTTTAAAGAAAAATAATTCTGCATTCATCACAAAGATGATCACGCAGAGAGATGCCAACAGAAGCACTGGAGGGATAAGCAAAGTTTCAGGTCTTTCTTTAGGGCTGAAGACAGCTCACTATTGAGCTGAGAAGGTGCAGCTGGTTAAGTATTTGCAGTACAGGGAAAGGGAAAAAAAATAATCAGACAGCTGTATTTTTAACTGATCATGTGCTTGCTTCTGTTTCATAAGATTTATTCCCTCATTAATCACTGCCCTCCCTTCATTCATGTTAAATATAAAAATGATTAGGAAAGATCCTCATCATGGTTAAAAAAATAATTAGCTGCTACATCATGTTGCACACATTCAGACAGAAAGGAGTGATTAAATTAGGAATATTAAAACCCCATTAATCTGTGTTCAACTTAAGCTCTGCTTGTTCATCTCACTGTGGCACTTATTATTTCTGACACTGAAAGATATTTGAATTACTAGCTGAAACAAGGTCACTATCAGAAAGATGTCAGGTCAGCAATTAGTCAAAGGTGGGAGAAGCTACCAGAACTGAGCTGTGCTTGACATGTCACAAACGTGTGGAGAGTTTCCCCTTCCCGGGGTGCCCTGGATGAGCAGGTGAGCAGCAGGACCCCAATGGCTCAGGGGTGTGGATCAGCCCTGCCAAAGCCTCCTTGCAGCTCCTGAGCCCCTAAGGCTGCCCCAAATCGCTGTGCCCCAGATTTTGGGAGGAGCTGGGCAAAGGGCACAGCCTGGAACCCCCACCCCGGGCTGGCCAGGGCACCCCACGGGCAAATGCCAACCTCACCTCGGGGCTGCAGGACAGAGGCAGTGCCAGGAGAGCAGAGCCTTGCCTCTATCCCAGAGCTCTGATTTCAGCACCACCAACAGCCTCATTCCCACCTGTGGCACCCTGCACACTCTGAGGGGTTTTCTCCCTTTCAGGGAGCTAAAACCTTGTGGACACACACATTAGAGAGCTAAGTAATTACAGCTTGAAAATTCTTTTCAGGCCTGGATTTCTCCTGACTCTCAGCTCCATTCCCAGGCTGACAAGCTGACTGCAGCTTCAGTTAGGGAGGAGTCTCCCAGGGTGAGAACATGGTGACAAACAGAGTGGAATTCATCACCAACATTAACCCCTGGTGTCTTTCCCGTGGGACACATCCTGAGGTGCTGTCCCAGGGATGTTTGTCCCAATTGTCCAATGAGCTCCTGTCCTGTCCTGGCTGCACTAACACACTTTAAATCCGGGCTGTCTGTACAATAAATTGGCCTTTTTTCCCTAAAGAGCTCCGTGTGTGTTGCTGTCCTTTCTCTCTCTTTTTGGCCCAGTAACCACAAAAC
Source organism: Sturnus vulgaris (assembly GCF_052056855.1). Taxonomy (NCBI): domain Eukaryota; kingdom Metazoa; phylum Chordata; class Aves; order Passeriformes; family Sturnidae; genus Sturnus; species Sturnus vulgaris. Next base: position 8,070,633 of record NC_142262.1, read on the forward strand.
CTCACTTCTGTTTTGGCCCACAGAGCAAAGCAGCAAGTCCAGCATAAGAAAGATCATGACAGATACAACAGAAAAACCCAGAAAAGTTCTTTTCTCTGGGGGAACATGTGCAAGCACAGGAGCATTTGATGGCAAGGAGAGAAGATAGCCACAGGTCTGTGTGTTTCATGGACTTGGACTTGAAGAGTGGTGTGGAGGGAAGGGTACAGCACAGAACTGGCAGTCACCACATGCTCATCACCTTTTGCCTGTTGCTGTGCAGTTGGGAGCATTGCAGGAGCAAAATCCCCCAGGGGCAGCTGGCTCTGGCCCCAGGGTGAGGGGCTCCAGTGCTTCCAGTTTCCCATTCCCAGAGCAAAGGGCCTGTTCTGCCTAGGACAGGGCAGCCCACAGCTACCACACTACTGTGACAGCAATAATTGCCAATTTTACCTTCAACTTCAATATTTTTTTTTTTAATAGAACTGCCAGCTAAACTTTTTTGAGAGCTCCAGAATTGTGGTGTAGGAACCTTTAGGCTACAACAAGAGGTCTTTTGTTGTGACTGCAGGTCCCGTTCACCATTTCCAGCGTGCTGGGCAGAACCCTTGGAGATTGTCCCTGGGAGCCAGACATTACCTGCCACCACACAGATCAGGGAGAATGCAAGCATAGGAGGACAAAAACAAAGCTGACAAGTCAGTCACATCTTACAGATGAGTTTCTGGGCTGTTTTTTCCAGCCACAGGTGGACCCAGTGCTTGGTGGTTGATACCTTTGATATGTTTGCTATGCTTGCTCTCATTAAGGGGAAAAAAAAAGAAGCACACAAGACATTTTCATCCCCAGATCTCCCAAAGCCTTTCCTAAGCACAGTGCTCCAGTATACAAACTATTTACTCTGTACTTCACTCAGCACTGACAAAACCACCTCTGAGCCTCTTTAGAAAGGAAACAGATAATAAATCAGCTAACAAGCCTGCACTCTAATTGACAACACAGGAAGGAGGGAAAGATGCAGCATCTCCTCGTAACCGCAGGAAGAACTTTAGGGAAGCAGGATATAATTAATCGAGTTGGGATTTCACCAAGATCCCCTGGTCTTATGAAAAATGCCATAAGACATTTAATGACCACAGGTGAGGAGAATCTTTGGTTTACATCTCATTTGGAGCTGAGCACACAGAATATAAAGTGAGTCTACGCCATCCCCAAGCCCTGCACGAATTATGCTCTCCACTTTTCCATTTGCCTTTGGATGTCCCACAGAGCTCCCTCTCTCCATGTGGGACCTCGTTTTGAGCAAGGTGATCAGGACTGCTCCTTGTGACAACTCCAGAAACTGCTCTCAGCAAAAACTACCTGAATATGGATCTCTCTGCCACGTTGCTGCTACTTCATTTTAAAAGAATGCAGCAGGGATGGGGGAAGAAAACAAGTCAAAGCAGAAAAAACGCCTTTGCTAAAATATTTATTTACTATCAATAGTTCAGGAGGTGTTTTGTTTAGGCAACAGCCAGGACACAGCAGCAGGACACCCTGACTGGGCCCAGGAGGGGTGGGATTGTCAGCTAGACACAATAGCAGCTCGTTGTTAACCCTGAGGGTGAGCAGAGCTTTGCCATTGACTTCTCCAAGGAAAGAACTGAGCCAGCAAAGCACTCCCAAATCACTGCTACAAATAACAGCACTGGCACCATGGGGCAGCCAAGTGTTCAACAGGCAAGATCTGCTCTCTTTGACTCTGTTTGAAATAACTTTAAAGCTCACCTACGTGAAAAAAACAATCCTGCATGGCTGTTACACACCCACAGCAGTTCTTAATCATCAGCAAAAGGGAGCTTTATTTAAGGAGTGAGGAAAACCATGAGGAAAGCCTGGGAACTCCCATGAAATCCGTGCCTGGTGGGCTGGGTGGCCAGCAGGAGTGACTTGGTGACTGAATTTACTGTGCCAGCCTGTCCCTACCCTTTGACCAAAGAAATCTTGTTGACAGAGCCTCATCTATGCTTAAAAGCTGGAATTATATTTGTATTTGATCCTCAATGCTGTTTGGAGACGAGGGAACAGGACAGAGTGATCCTGCAGGGGTCTTCATTTATGGGGGACCTCTGTATTTGGTAATTCGGGTGCAGTGTTGTGTGCACAACATTGCTTCTTTTGCATTATTAACTTAAAAAAAATATCCTGAAGACCAATAACTGGAAAAAAACTAAGAACATATCCAAAACCAGAAGTCATTTTGGCCACCAAGAAGCAGGCAAGCACTCCCCTGCCTCAAGTACTGTGGAATTAAGACACTCATAAATCCTTGCCCAGCAAGCCCTGGTGAAATAAAAGAGGCTTTAAATATAATCTATCCTACCACTTAATAGAGTAAAGGGAGCAGCAGAACAGAGGGTAAGCTGAGAGGAAAGGACAAACATAATTGCTGGAGTCAAACAGAGGAAATTGCAGGTAAATACCAGCTGGATGAGACTCCAAAAACTGCCCCAAAACCCGAGGTGGCTCTGGGGTGACTCCTCGTAGGGTGTGAAGGAGGCACAGGGGTCAAGCAGGGCTGTAAAAGGCACTGCTAAATGCATGCTAGCTCGTTAATCAGAGCTGTGCCATCGAGGCTGCAGGGCTGGGTGGGTTTTTATACAGCTTTGACACTTAAAAATGGTGTGAGGAAATGCAGAGCTTGCCAGCTCTTTGGGCCTGCAGCCAGCACAGTGAGTGGCACCTGCAGGACCTCTCCCAACGTGCTGGCACAATGTTTTGGCACACATTTGGCACGTGTGTCCCATGGCAGGGACCTGGAGGACAGTGGGCTCAAAGTGACAGGGCTGGCAGGGAGAATCAGGCAGAGCTGGACTCATGAAAGGAAAAATAACTCTAAAAACTTTTTCTTAAAAAATCCACCAACATCTGCAGCAGCTCACCCTTTTGCTTCCCATCCCAGTGGTGCTTCCAGTGTCACCAGTGGTGAGTGGCAGCAGTCACCCAGCCCAGAGAGGGCATCTCGGGGCAGGGAAGGGCAAGCTGAGAGCAGGCACACTGCAAGAACTTGGTGTTGCCAGGGAAACAGCTCATTTGGTAATGGAAGCATCGGTCTGGGGTTATTTTCTGCTCCTCACTGGATTTGTGTCCCCACAGGTAACTGAATCAAGCCCCAGGATAGATTAAACCACGGGACAGAAAGCAAAATGCAGCAGAGCCAATGCAGAGCAAGCAAGAAGGGGAGGGTGCCCAGCAGTGCCAAGGCACCAGGCAGGGGTGGGCGAGGGGAGAACTGCCCAACATTCTATTGAATGAATCCTCACTAAGCAATAAATCAAACCAGGCTGTGAATGACCAAGCCACCAAGTCCCTGCAACTAAGTCAGTCTCATGCTTTTCTTCTCTTGGTTTGATAATTGAAACAAAATAAAATATACTAATGATATTAATGATAGAAACAACAAGAAGAATTGTAATGAAAAGGAGGGGGAGAGGAATAAGACTCAAGAGAAAGAAGTGATGCACAATACAGCTCCTCACCACTCCTTGAATGATGCCCAGCCCATCCCTGAGCAGCAACTGGGAGGTCCCAGCCAGCTTCCCCCAGTTTATTCACTGGGCACGACTTTCCATGGCCTGGAACATCCCTTTGGCCAGTTTGGGTCATCCTGGCCATGTCCCTCCCAGCTTCTTGTGCAACTCCTCCCTGGAAAAGCACAGGACATTGAGAAGTTCTTCAATTAGGGTAAGCACTACTGGGCAAGAATCAAAACATCAAAACATAGTGTGTTATCAACACTATTCTCATGCTAAATTCAAAACACAGCACTGCAGCAGATAAGAGGAAAATCAACTTTATCCCAGTTGAAACCAGGACACACATGATCACGCAGTAACCCTCAGATGATAAAAAATAAAAATCAAACCAAACAATCTGAGAAGGCAAGAAAAACAGGTAAAATTCAGCAATGCTTTCTGATGCATTCCCTGGTGGAGAGCATCTCCCAATTACCATGACACACACCGAGAGGAAAGCTAATCCTCCAGGGGATGCCTTCCAAAGCAACCTCCATGCTCTGTGCTGCTGGCCTCATTCCCAGCACAGGGACTGAGTGGGGAGAGCACTGCAGTCAGAGACTTTCAATTTTAGTGATTCTGAAATTGCCAGTCTGGGTGTTGTTTAAACTGCAGTGGCTTTTCATGTCGGTCAAGGTTTGGGGGATTTCCAGAGCGTTTCAGTTGAGGCTTCTCTAAGCAAAAAGGAGATGGAAAATTTTACAAATTCATCTTGTCACTCCTACACGTGTGGGTAAACGAACCCAGAGCGGTGCTTGGCCCATTTTAGATCCCAAACCACCTCACCCAGCCCCTGTCCCCGCTCTGACCCTGCAGGGGGGAGCTGGGTGTGACCCCACACAGCAGCAGGGCTCCAGCTCCCTGAAGGATGGCAGGGCTGTCCCCAGCTGTTTTCAGGTCACCAAACAGCTCCAGTTTCCTTGGAAGGGAGGAGGAGAAGACAGGCAGGGATGTAGGACGAAATCTGGGGTTTTCTTATTACCTTTAAGTTATGTTAAAATAATTTGTTGTGGGTTATTTCAGCGCCATCAGTGAAGTGGCTCTGACCACGAGGAGCTGCCAGAGGGGTTATTGCAGCCATCCTTCCAATTTTGGGGGCATCTCAGGATTACCAAACCAGCAGAGTTTTGGTGTTTCCATCCCCAGGCAGAGCACAGCGAGCTCAGCTCTCCGGAGGAGGGTGACCACATCCTGGCGTGCAGAGCCCGGGGCCACCAGCGTCACTCAGAGCTGTGACAACAGGAAGGGAACGTGGGCAAGAGGCCAAGTCCCCCCAGCAGCACGGGGTGGGATGGGGCAGGGACAGGATGGAGAGTTAGAACCACACATTGGAGGCTGGAAGGGACTTTAAAGCCCCTCCAGTGTAACCCCCTGCCATGGGCAGGGACACCTTGCACTGACCAAGTTCAGAGCCCTGTCCAACCTGGCCTTGAATGTTCCCAGGGCTGGAGCATCCACAGCTTCTCTGGGCACCCTGTGCCAATGTTTTGAAGGGACCTTTCTGGCTCCCTTCAGCCCCAGCAGGGACAGGCTCAGGTCACTCCTCACCAGCTCCAGTCCTTTGTGTCACCACACACAGAATTTGTGCTGCTGACATGGCTCAGGTGTCCTGAGCTCCCACTGGTGTCCCAGCAAAGCCCAAACAGTGCAAATCTGCCCTGCCACGACAGCAAAGTAATTTCTCCTCCCCGATGCATTTTATTACCCAACAGGCGGAAACCCGTATTTTTGGAAATTGAATTACAATTTCTTGAATATTAAGAGAAAAAGTTATTCCCATTGCTGAGCTGCATTTATAACACCCCTGGTTTACAGCTGGCAGGGAGGGAACAGACTGAATTTTCTTGTGGTGGTTTTCAGCCCTGGAATTGAGAGCCAGAGGGCTGCTCTGCTCCTCGAGCTGTTCCAGGAGGCTGCACCAAGCACCCAGACTGGAGGCACCTGGCACTGGGAAAGGATCTGGTTTTGGAGGCAGGAGACAAACTGGAGGACAACTTCTGAACCAGTGGCATCGTCTCACTGGCACCCACAGACTGATCACAAAAGCAGCTTTTAGAAAAACAAGTAAACAAAAAGAAAACTCTACGTTATCATCCCAATATCATTTTGATTTCTGCCAAGGGAAAACAGTCTGCCTTTACTTGTTTGCAGAAACTTTTACCACAAAAACGAGTGGTGTAAAAAGTATATTCCTTGCAACAAAGACCAAAACATCCCCAAACATGCAGATATTTGAATGGGGTGTCCTAACTCAAATCACCTCCCAGAATTTCAATTTGATTTCAAGGATCTGTCACCTGGCAGAGGGGGACACTCACCATGTCTTGGCAATTTGGGCTTTTGGACAGAGGTATTTATCTCTTTTCCTCTTTTTTTTTTTTTAGCCTTTTTTTTCCCCCCAAGGTCCAAATTTCTTAAATCATGACTTTTATTAAACCCCAGCATGGTGCAGATCACAGCCATAATTCTTTTTCCCCCACCTTCCCACCACAAATCCATTCAAAGTGAGTGACATTTGCAAAGTGTATTTTCACGGCCCTCCATAATCCCTTCAGAATATTAAGACTGCATTACTTTGTCTTTGGTTACATTAACTTCAATTTTCCTTATGAGTAAGTATTTGGCTAAAAATTAATATAGTGAAGTTGAAAAGAATCTTATGATAGGAAAAAGACTAATTTCATCTCTGGCTGCTCAGATACCAGAGTACACTGGGGTTAATGTAATTAACTTACAATTTTAGCCTAGGTTGTGTACATACACTGAATCTCCCTGCTGGAAACAAGATTAGATTTTATTACACTATATATCCTGGTTATCTTCACCATGCCTCCAATATTACTTCCCTCAATGACTTCAAGGCTCTCTGCTGCAATGAAAATGCAGAACCATCTGGTATTGAGCCCATGCAGTTTATTTAAGGATTTAATTAAATGCTCTAAATGGAGAGCTTCTTTGAATTAACATTTTAAATGTGACTTATTGCAGGTTTAATATTGTCTTAATGCCAACCTGGGAAACTCCATAGCCAAGTTGTTGACGTTTAAATTGAATTCATTTGGGTGGCTCCAGGGGGACTCATTAATTAATCTAAACAACTAATGGGGATTGGTTCTGACTTTTGATGAAGATTATTTACAGAGACAATTTGCAGTGAATAAAGAGTCACAGTAGGCAAATGTTTAATTGAATTTAAAAAAAAAAAAAGGACATCTCATTGTGTTCAATATCAAGGATGCATCTTGCGAGTAAGCTTTGAAATACCAAGAAAGGGACGATTGCTTGAAGCTTCCAATTGCACACTAATAACAAAGAGAATGGGTAATTACATTTGCCTGTGTAATTTGCAGCTTGTAAGAGGACAACAGGTCTGTCTGGCTTACAGTACACAGAGGAAGACCTTAACAGGAAATATTCTGTTTTATGATGACCAAGTTGTCCCACTCACTTTTACTCACATACCAGAAAACAGCATTTTCCAACCAATCACTGCTGGAAAAACAGAGTCAGCTCCTCTCACTTACATTTGCAATAACCCAGAACAACTGCAATGAGCTCAGCAGAGCTGCTTTAATTTACAACAGCTTAACCTATAACACCCAATCTTCTTTTATTCTCTGATTATATCAACTTTGGAATCAGTTATTTGCGCCTCCGAGCACACCACGAGCCCCATGAGCACCAACAGCTCCTTATGTGGTTCTTCCTCAGCCAGCCACAGCACCAAAGCAGTACCTGCTTCCCTGGGTAGCTGCACTCATTAAAGCAAATTTCCCTCAGCGTTTCTCCACTGTTGTCATCATTATCCCATCTCATCTGGAAGTTTCCAGTAATGCCAGCAAAGCAAAAAAATGCATGGTGGGCTGAGTGCTGTACTAGGGAAACACAGCTCCTGCCACCCTGGCTCCTGAGGGCACCAACACCTCTAAAAACCTGTGATTTCAGGCATTTGGAATGCTGCAGTTGTGTGTTTAACACAAAGCTGGTGTGTTACTGGTGAGCATCATCCGTGAGCACAGCACAACACGGAGTGAGACCAGGGCAGACCACGGGGGCTCCCTCTGCCCAGCACAGCCTCCCCTGTGTGATTTCTGCTCTTGCATGCTATGGATTGTCCTTAGCCTAAAGAGGGATTGATTCGAGACTCAAAAGCACAGCACTGAAAGGCAGGAGAGGTGAAGAACAGGAGAAAAAGCGATTGAGAAGAAAACACAGCATCAAATGCCACAAGTGCTGCTGCAATTTTATATGCGGTCTTTAACCACTGAGAGAAGTTTGGAGAAATTACCCAGCCCCTGAACAGAATTATCTGAGCTTCAAATCACAGAGTTGGGGACCACAGCAACCACCAAAGATGTGGAACAGGGCTTGGGGCAGCACACAGTGACTCTGCCTCTCCCACAAAGTGTGTCAGTAACTTGGGAGACTCACATCTCTTGGTCTGCTTTAATCCATGCAGGATTAAAGGACAGGAAACCATGAAGGGCCTCAGCAGTGGTGAGGACTCTCAAGGAGCCTCGTTCAAACCCAACAGGCCACATCTCACAGCAGGCACCTGGGAGCTTTCAGCAGGTCCTACTGATTTCATCACCCACAAGAGTCAATCCAACGGTTTGAGCTCCACTGTCTCATGTTCAGCTGCAACAGCCAACTGAAAAATAGAATCATTTTGGTTGGGAAAGACCTCTGAGATCTTCAAGTCCAACTGTTGGCCCCAAACTGCTCAGTCCATCACTGAACTGTTTGCCCAAGCGCTCTCCCTTTCTCCATCATTTTCCATGTCAGGAGCCCTGCCCCACACTAGCACTGCCCAGTGGGTTAAACCACTCCTGAAGGCTCTCCATGGCTTCAAACCAGATAAAACCATTGTGGCCAGGCTTCACCTCATGCCAGGCTTCACCTCAGGAGGGGCAGAGCCCAGGCTGGGCTCACAGGAAGGTTTATCCAAGGCAAAACCATCATTTTCCCCACACGCCCTGCCCTAGGGGCTGGTCATTCCCTGACCTCTCCCTGCCACAGCCGCATTTTATTTCCAATATACCCCAACCTGTCTTGCCTGAATCCAGGAGGTTCCAAACTTCTTTTCTTTTCTTTTCCGAGGCTGGACACGTTTTGCATGCTAATTTGGGAGGCAATTGAGGGGGAGGGCACATTAAGGAGCTGCACGTAGCCATTAAGGCAGGGAGACTAAAGCATCCAGCCCGGCTCAGCACGGCTGGAGACTGTCTAGAGCATCGCCAGCTGCTCTCAGATACCTACAGTGGAGCTCTTTTATGCAAACACCTCCAGTAACAGCTTTTGTGGATCTGACAGACAGAGTGGTTAAAAATTAGGCATTCGGTGGGTATCCAGTGGAGAGACATTGTACAGCACATCTGAAGAGGGGAGTCACACTCGGAAAGGGAATTCTGAATTGTCTGAAGGGGAAAGGCTGCTCAGGCAGGCGGGATGGATCCCGATGGCAAATCAAGCCGTGCTGTGAGCATCACCCAGGGCAGCCCTCCCCACCTTCCCAGGGATCCAGCTCCAGAAATGGGGATTCACAGACAGAAGGCAGTCGCATCCCCCCCCCCCCCCCCCCCCAAAAAAAAAAGCAAGAAAAGCAGATATTCACTGAAAATAGTATTTTCCCCATCAACTCTCAAAATTTCCTACAGAACCTCTCCTGCTTTTTTTTTTTTTATATATATATATTTTTTAATCACAGACTGGCTCAGGGCTCTCTCAAGGTGGTGAAGCTGTTTAATGTATTATATTTTCCCCAGGATTGCTTGCTCTCAGTGTGAGGAGTGTCAGTTATTTTGGGAAACCTGAAATCAAGTGGGCGAGTGGTGGAATTATTCATGAGGACACCACGAGGAGGGAGGTTACCTCCTTCACCCCACGGGAGGCACAGAGCTCAGCCATTGTTTCAGGCTCAGAATGAAAAGGCAAAAGTTTGTGCCCCCTTGAACCTGGACAAGGCATTAGGAGCTGAAATTATAGGGAAAGGCACAGCTGGTCCATCACTGGAGGAGGGAGGGGAGCTCTGGCAATGCTTGAGGCTCCTTCCAGCCCTGTGCAGCTGTGGATTAGGTAAAAATCAGGCACACACCACAATATCCTTTAGGTTTGAGCATCCACGAGGGCATAAAGCTTGGTTTGCTTGGTCTGCAGGGCTGTGTCCTGCTTTAAATGCCTGCCCTTCCTTCCCAGAGCAGCCAACTCCCATTTCACCCCTGGGCACTGAGGATTTTCCTCATGCTGGTGTGACTTACAGTAACACTTGCCTTCTAAAGCTTCTCGGAGATATCATTCTATTTTTCCACTTTTTCTGCTTTCTCCAGGTCTGCACCTGCCTGTGCAAAAGGCACATGTACCTCACGTGTGTCCTCATCAACAAACCAGGTTTGACACACACAGGACAGGGGCCAAAGCCCCAATGAACATCTTCTCTTTCCAAGGCCTTTAGGAAAAGTCCTTCAGCAGCACGGGCTCACCTCAACTCTTCCAAATGGAAATCGAGAGCCATTAACTCCCATTTCTGCCCTGCAGAGGGTTTGGCTCAGCCCAGCAGGAAGGACCATGAAGGAAGGACCATGCCCAGTGGAGACTGGTGGTGCAGGAGGGTCACTGGGACAAAGGAAACCTTCTCTGAGCAAGAATGGTGGGGGGGTTGTGGATTTGTGTTTTGTTGTTTGTTCTGTTTTGTTTTCGAATCAAAATCCTGGAGCTGCCCCTTATTCCAGTAATGATTTCTGATATTCACTGCATTTTCTTTTGAACCATCTTGTTGCTGTAGGGAACACCAGATGCTCTGGCTGTGCTGCTGTTGCCTAGGGACAGCTTTCAGATATCTTGTTTGATTTTTCTGCCTCATTTATCATCAAATCAAAATCTCTTATCCAAACTTCCACGGACTCCTGTGGGCTTTGGTACCAACAATTAACAGCATCTGCTGAGGGGTAACCACACTGTTCCTGTCCAGGATGGGAATGGAATTGATGGGATGGAGAACTGACAGATTAGGGACTGACATTTAGATTGCTACAAAATGCACATCCAAATAATCGACATCTGTATTTCATATTTTATATGTATAAATCCATCAAACATATATATGCACATAAAAACTCCTTAAAACCCCTAAAACCTCCCCAAGTGACTCTCTGAGATGCCTTGGGAGTACAGTTTATTTTAATTGGAGGCTGCTCAGACACAAATGCATGGGTAGAGACAAACTTGGACAGAAGAGGTAAAGGGCCTGCTAGGAAAAAGGGACTGATTTAAAGCAACAAACTAAATTTGGAAGCGAGGTGATAGAAACTGCATATAAAAATGCATTCTCTTTCTTGCTCCCTTTATAAATAAGGTTATTTTAAGTAAAAGAAAAGTTCAAGTTGTCATGTTTGAAATGTTAGATGGCAAAGCCATCCCCTTTGTCCCTGTTTGGATTAAAATGTGTCTTTCCACATCCCACACGGAATAGAAACAGTAAACCAGTTTAAACATTTAAACAAATATTTGCAAAGGGGGTTTATTTGTTTTTAAATACTTATCCGACTTCAGACAGGACCCACAGACCACACAGAGTGTCATAAAACACTATTTCTTTTCTCCCTCTCCAAAAAAAGGAGCAGAAATGTGTTACCAAAGGAGATTTGGGTGAGTCCAGGAGAAAAGGAAAGATTTACACTCCCAGATGCAAAAACCAGATGTGATACCTGCATCCACTCCCATATATTGAACCAGAGCTGCATAAGAGCCTGTCACAAGGTATGACCTTAAACTCGAGTTTCAAATAAAGCTGAAACCTGTTTTGGACACAAGATAAAAATATCCCTGGGTCTGGCTGCCTCCAGATCATCCCAGTATTGGTAAAGGCTCCAGGGCACAAAGCTTTGAAAGCAGAAGACATCAATGCAGTCATTAAGAGGCACGATTTAGTCTTGGAATAAACAAAACTAAAAGACTGGCCTCTGTCTCCCACCAAGACTTTGTCTTTGGTGTTAAATCCACAGGCAGAATCTTCCATATCCTGGAAAAAATACATTAGAAGAGCCTGAATTTGTGTTATTCCTAAATTTGATGCCTGTTTGTGTGCCTGTGTAGTGTAAATATAGTTGGAACAAAGAGGGTTTCAGCTTTGTGCTCAGAGTTTCTGGTGACTCAAGAGCAGGTGAGACCAGAAACCATGAAATAAGTTTCCAGTTCCTCAGTGCTGATATGGATATACAACAAAAGACATTCTTGGGGGACTAAGTGGTTGGAAACACAGAGAAAAAGATAAAAATAGTATAAAATTAAAATAAAAAATAGAAATAAAATGAAAAAAATAGAATACTAGAATTTAGAATATTAAAACATTAAAACTATCTATTAAAAAATAGAATAAAATTAAAACATTTTCCTGTCTAAACTTCCGCTTGACAAAACAAAAAACAAAAAACTGAAAAAGATGAGATATCTGCCACTTTCTGCAGCAAGAAGTGGGACAATTTTTCCAAAAACTTCTCAAGTGTGACATTTCATCAAAACTGGAGTGGCCATTAACAGCTGAGGATGCTGTGCAGTTCTGCAGCCTCTGTTCACCAGAAAAACTTCCTCCTCACCCCCGTTGTGCCAATATCTCTATTTTAGAGCTGTTTTTTCCAAATACCCTCCCTGGCAGGTAAGGACAGCCTTGAGAGCAGAGCCTGGTGCTGCAGAAAAGGCTGACCAGAAAATCCTTGAATTTCTGAGGAGCAGCCAGAGGTGAGAGCTCCAGAACAGTCCTGGGGAATGGAGCTGGCTGTGGTGACAACAGCTCTGCTAAAAGTTCCACGATGGAAATCCAGCGTGGTGTAAAACCCCAAATCTCACATTGTTACCTGTGAAATAACAGCTGCAGGTTCACAAAGCAGAGCCCAGAGTGGTGAATGGGATTGCCAGAGGCACCCAAACTCTTCTGTGTAAGGCTGAACTCCTAAATTATCGAGGTGCTTTAGTAAGATCCCGCTTTGCAGGAGTAATTCCATAAGATATTGGTACCCCCTCAGTCCTCACGGACTTAGTGGTGACAGAATAAACACCCTAAAACAGCATCAGCTGGTAAATTGTTGTGTGATTGCCGGTGCCTGAGGATAATCTCAGGACTTTGGCCAGGCTCTCCTCACTTCATTCTTCATTTTGCCTTGGAAAATATCAACAAGCTGCTACAGAGTGAGCCCAGCTTCCTCAGAATTTGTGTGATGCTGGTGTTACTTGTTAGCCATATTCCTCAGGCAGAGCAAGGGAAGCTGATGAGAGAACGTGAGGTCGGTTTAAAAAAAAAGAAAAATGAAAAATGCATCAAAAAATATTGTTTCTACAGTGTGCACTAATTTTTCTTCACTGTGGTTATGTTTGGACATCCTGCCCGAGGCACCTGTACATGTTAGGGTTTGCACAGGGGTTTTCCCCTTGATCTCCTGGCAAATAAAGTTTAATAGGATGGAAGATATCTGCCGGCTGTTTGCATTGGGAATATCCGACAGCGAGAAAATTACTTCGTGCCAAGCAAGACACCTTAAATATCACATTGTGACACCAGCAGTGCAACGGGCACACCCCACACGTTCATCAGTGAGCACAGGACAGCGGCCAAACTCCAATGAACAATTTCTCTTTCCAAGGTGTTTAGGAAAACAGCCCTTCAGCAGCACCGACTCACCTCAACTCTTCCAAATTTAATTCAAGAGTCTTTAACTCCCATTTCTGAAAAGCTCTGCATAAAGATGGGCTGCTCTGCTGTCCCTGGGCCGAAAGCTCGGAAATGGAGCCCGGAAAGTCGCGCTCCATTCACACAAGAACGGCTCAGAGCCGGTGTGTGCTTATCTTCTCGAGTAACTCCATTATCACCCGCTCCCTTTCCATCCTCCTCTGCTGAACCACCCGGGGCGCCGGATTAAGGCAAGGAGAAGAAGCGGAAAGTCATCAGCATTTGTTTTTGGAGGAGACAGCTGAAAGCTGGGAAGGCAGAATGAGAAAGAAGCAGCGCCGAGACACAAAGCATTCCAAGACAAATGCCCATTACCCGGCACAATGTGCTGCTGCTTTCTTAGCAACACGCGTCACTTGAATTAATTTTCCGAAAGAAAACAGACTGTCTCAACAGCAGCCTGATGGTCTCAGCAATTCGCTTTACAATTACTCACTAAACTACCTTGATTTAATTATTCAAGAAGAATCTCACTGCCACTGATAACTACTTAATTAAAAACACAACTTTAGAGCAATAAGAGAGTCACATTATATTGCATTTGAAATAGATTTCTCGCTGTAAACATGCGCAGTTCATTTTAACCGGCTTAATGTGCCAATATATTTGGAGTCCCAAGGATTTTAAGAATGGCTCGAGCACCAGTCATCATCCAGGGGCTGCAAACAACACTCATGAGCTTGTTCTTGCTTGGAGCAATTCCACTCAGATCAAATTAAGAAAAGCAGCGCTGCGACAGAGATGGTGTAGAGCATAAAACTTGATGCTCGGAAAAGTCAGAAGCTGAGAAATGACGACAAATTCTTATCCCGCTCCACTATTCCTGTTGGAAATTATACAACTTCTAATTTTTTTTTAATTTTATTTTTTTTTTATTTTTTTTTTTAAACTAATTTTAGTCAGGGGTTTTGTTCGTCTTCGCCCAGGGGGAAGGGAGTGGAAGTTTCTTTTCAAAAGACTGTTCCCTGGACAGGCCTGATGAGTTTAACATCTACAGATACACAGGACATTAGCAACCATTAATGAACATCAGCGCCCCAACATCCCCCCCGTGGGTCGGAGACACCTGGTCTGGGGAAAGATCGATAAGAAAACCAAGAATGAGAACGAAATTAACATCGAAGACGAGGCGATAACCAATAGACAACCAAATACTAAGACTTGTGTAACTTGGGACCAATTAACATTGAAGCAAAGAATTTCGCTGGGTTTTGTCTGGATGAGTACCTGGGAAATCCAGAACAGAACCGGGTGTGATGGAATGATTTTCCCTGCACAACCCGGGCTACGTGGGGATAAATTGATTTCTATCTTGGCCAGGATAAAGTAATGCCTTAATTCTCTAACACTGACAAATGTTGCTGGAGAGTTTTTGTTTTTTCAGCACCACTCGGTGACATTCCCAAGCACCTCCACTGTGCTCTCCTGCCCTCTCAGAGCTCCACAGGTGAAGGTGCAAAACCTTGGCTGGGGCCACCCTCTCCATTCCCACCAGCAGACCAGGACCTGCCCTGGTCCCAGCTGGGGCAAATGCTGGTGATTTCAGCCTGTCCCCAACTCTGTGAGAGTCCCCAGGACCTTCTCCAACATCCTGGGTGCACGGAGGGCACATCCAGCCCTTCCCATGGCAGCTGGTGGGAGCAGCTCACATCCTCCAGACTGGAGATCTCTGGCTGAGGGCAACTGCCTGAGAGCAATTCCCATTTTTTATGAATTTAGCATTTTAATGGGTATCAAGTATGGGCATCGTTAGGCACTTGCAAGAGTCAAGAGCAGTCTTTGAAAATTTGGTGCTTTTTAACCTGTGACAGAATGGGCTGTGAATTAATTGGCTCAATTTCCATTGGGATGGAGATGGATAAAGCTCTGGGGGAAGGAGCTGCTGCCTGCCTGTGGCCAGAGGGACCAGGGGCAAGCAGAGGTGGCTGCAGACACCAACCTGACTCATAAGGAACTTCCTGAGACCAGTTGGATTTAGGTGATGCTCCCAAATCACCAGCATTCCATCTCCTATTTAGTTATTTAAAACCTCGCTCCTTCCCCCTAACTAAGAAGCAGCGACTCCTTTGGTTTTAATGCATTTCCAGTGCAGCTGAAACTATAGATGTATTTATATATGAAAAAAAAATTAAATGACTGCCTTCTTGAATATTATCTTCCCGTTTATTGTGTGCCCTCTCTCCCCTTCTCTTCCCAGAGAGACCAACCATCACATGAAAATGCTTTTCATCATCTGCAAAATTTGATGCCCAAAATAGCCCCATGGTTGCCCTAGCAACAAGCATTTATTCCCCCTCCCCCCAGCATCCCCCCCTTTGCATATTGCTGCATATTTCTATCATCTCTTTCCAGGCACAGTTCATAAACACGGCTGCATAATAAAGAATGTTATCACCAATGACTTACAGCCCAGCTGCTGCAAATAAGATATGAAGTGGCAAGGAAATACAATTTCATGCAGCTAGGACAACAGATTGATTGGGTGCCCTTCAAATTTGATGCCACTTCTTTAAGTCTGTCCAAATCCAAAAAAAAAAAAAGGAAAAAAAAAGTTAGTTTCCCCACCTCCCCATCTTTCTGTGGTAGCAACAGACAATAAAAGTGGGAGATAATTCACTAGGACACTCATTATGTCTGCAGCAACCTTGCCCTGAGAGATTGACAATTTAAAGAGATGTGCTTCTTTTCCCTGCCACCTCCTCTACTTTTCCCCCAGCTGCCCTTCTTCATCAAAAGTCTCATTCCTCCAGTTTGGTTGCCTGTTTAATTCAATTATCTTCCCTTTCAAATTATTATTTCTGTTCAGATTATGAGGCAGAAGGTTGTTACTGATAGAGACAAGCAGCCCCCTTAATTTCATTACCATCATCTCCAAAATTTTGTCCTTGTTTTTATTTAGTTTTGGTAGCACAAGACGAAAAGCCTCTGTCCCACAGCAATGCCATCAAAGAGCACCCCATCAAGGACACAGAGGTGGGCTTGTAAATTCTTCCTCACTGCTGCCAGTGCTCATGGGTTCACTTTCAAGGCTGGGGAGTTCTGCTTTGGAGGCTGCTGTGGATGTGCAGGGAGCCCTTTGTGATCTCCTGGTGCACAGCTGGACAGATGGACCTGGGCACTGCTGCCCACAGGAGAGAGAGCAGGAGAGAGAACATCTCTGGGTGCAGACAACTCCCCATGCTTGCTTCCTTCCTTCCTTCCTTCCTTCCTTCCTTCCTTCCTTCCTTCCTTCCTGGAATCCTTCCTTCCTGGAATCCTTCCTTCCTGGAATCCTTCCTTCCTGGAATCCTTCCTTCCTGGAATCCTTCCTGGAATCCTTCCTGGAATCCTTCCTTCCTCCCTTCCTCCCTTCCTCCCTCCCTCCCTCCCTCCCTCCCTTCCTTCCTCCCTCCCTTCCTTCCTCCCTTCTTCCCTCCTTCCCTCCTTCCTCCCTCCCTCCCCATCCCACAGGGCCTCTTCCTCTCCATGGAAAGTGTTCATGGAGCTCTGCTGCCAAGAACGGGATCATTCTTTAACAGGGACCTTGGTACTGATCCCAGACCGTGCAATTGTAGGGAGAGGTGCAAGACTCACGGTGTGTCATGGCTGCACAGAGACTTCTTTGCTTGGAAATGCACACTGAAAGAAAATCTGGTTTGTTCCCATCTAGCAAAGAGAAGAGAGAGCCCCATCCTCCGTGTTGTGCAGCCTCTGGCTCCAAATTATCTCTAGGATTAGTTAACGCTAATCAATCTCCATCAATCAAATAAACCACAGAGGAGGAAATTGCTCCTTGCAGGAGCCTTCTCTTAGTGCTCAACAGCAGCACCAACTGCTCCCAAATCCTCCCAGAGAGCCCTGGAGTAATTCACGTGCATGTGGGGGCAGCACAAGGGCTGGAGGGAGCATTTCTCACAGCCAGGCTGACCTGCAAACAGCTCTCCCTGCCCACAAGCACAGAGATAAGGAGATGCTTCTTCATCTTTTCATGGATTTTTTTTTCCTATTTCCACAATAAGGGTGGTAACACATTTGAATGGACTGTGCAGAGGAGTGGTGGAGTCTCCTTCCTTGGAAGTGTTCAAAACCCACATGGAGGTGGCACTTGAGGCCATGGTTTAGTGCTGAACGTGGTGGTGGCACAGGGCTGGAGGCTGGACCCGATGATTTTAAAGGTCTTGTCCATCTTTAATGATTCTGTGACTCTCAGCCTGTATCCAGTGCAGGATCCCATTGCCTCTCAGTCCCCCCACTCCCATCAGGACACTGCAATAATGAGTCTAGAACAAGGTTTCAAGCACAAACAGCTCTGATTTGTGCACTGAACCGGATCTGAATCCTGGCAGCTTGCACTCACTGGCCTTTAGGATGTTGTGATGCTTAAACGGGTAGGACATTTGCCAGCTCTTCAGATGGAAAACATGAAAGCAGCTCAGAACAGGATTATTACTATTATTAAAATGAGAGATGAGGTTTTAAACCCCAAACTGCAGATCAGGAAAGTTAGAACCGTTTTCCATCTTGAAATATGTTCAGGGCTGGAAGAGTGAAGTCAGCATTAAAGCAGCATCCATGGGTCACACACAGGAGTGTGCTCAGAAATGGCTCTGGAAGAGAGCACAGCAAAGTTGGTGGATTTTCGTATGTTTTAAAGCAGAGATGAAGAAAAGCAGAAAACGTGTAATATGAGAAGGAAAGATTTTTACAGACTAATTTCTACCACTTCCTTTGAGGCGTGAGCAGTTCTTTAATCTAAGAAGGGTCATTTCCGTGTCATTTTTCTGCCCTAAGTGGAGGCCAAGTTCAAGAGAACTGTGTTTCTTTCAATTTCTTTTGGATACAAGTACTCGGATCCAGACACCCATTTATCTTTCCTGACTCAAGTAAATAAATTGAAAAAAAACCCAACTTAGTGTGTCCTATAAATACCCCATAACACAGCGAGATCCAACATCGCTTTATTTTTACACCTAAAACCTTAAACCCTTCTGACACCATAAAAACACCGGCGTCCCCCATCCCATGATTGTTTCCCATAATCTAGGGGAACATTAAAGAGAGAAAAATCGTGCTGAAAAAGATGACATCTTATCTATTTGCTCCCTTCCTGCCGCCACCGCGTGTTTTTGTGGGCAGGTCAGACACCTGCTCCCCGCATTAAGGTCTGGGGAGGTGATAAATGCTCCTCAGCCTGATTATCAGCGGCCCTGTCAATCTGGAGCAGGCATCTCCCCTCAGTTCCCATTCTTTGTCCTGCCAACAAGCCCTAAAAGCAGCGGAGAAAGGAGAAAAAAAATTTAAAAAATTTTAAAGAAGAGAGAGGGAGTGATAATTCTTCTCTCCCTGGAGGGCAGAGCCGCTGCTGGGATGTTACAGAAACCCCTTGGTGGGAGCAGGGATGCTGCAACCATCACCACTCCTACAAACTTCCCTGAGAACGAGGGCTAACGAGGATAATTTGTATAAGGGTGGATATCCTGGATTTGCCCGTGACCCTCACATAACTCTGGATATATTTACCCTGCCAGGAGCCAAATTGCAGCCCAACCTGGCAGAGCTGAATTTAATAATCAGTGCACCAGTGATGGGCTGGCCCCTGATTGTTGACCTTTCCCACCTCGGGACTGCATCACATCCTCGTTTAGGCAGACCTTGGGCCACCCCAGAGGGGTTGAACAGGTCGAGGAAGAAGAGCCTCGTTTTTAGTTTTTCTTTTTTTTCCCTGCCTCATCACAGCAGGCTGTGCCCTGCTTCCAATGCAGGAAATGCTTTGAACATTCCCCCAGAACAGCTCTGACACTCTGCACGCTCCAGTCTTGCCACAAGCCTTCCCCCTTTCTTTTGGGACTCCTTTTGGTGCTTGGATCTCCCAGTGGCTGTTGAGACTTGTGCTACACCTCATGGGCACATCCCTGTGAGGATGTCCGGCCTAAAAACACCCCTGGAGAACCTCAGCACTGAAAAATACAGAGTGCTGATGATGATCACAGCCACCCCTCTGCCCTCCAGGCTGGAGATGGACACTGGCATCCCCACATGGATTTGCTTCAGTCAGGAGTGGCATCACATCCCTGAGCACAGGCCAGCAAGCCTCCAGCACATCCTTTTAGTGTTTGAACCACTGAAGTGGGAGTGATGCCCTCAGCACAGCATCTGCTGATCCCCCAAGTCCCTCCACCCCTTCCCAGGTGGGGAGGACACATCCCAGGATCCAGCTTTCCACTTGTCAATTATCCTGTGGTTCCGCAGTGCAATTATTCATAAATATTTATACACACACAAGCCCTTTGTTCTGCTTTTGTGTGGCATAGAGGGGAATTTTGGCTCTGTTGTCTCTCCCTCACCTGGATTTGCTCTGCCCTTTCTGTTGGATACAAGGGATTTGATTGAATTAACTTAATTGGCAAATGTATTGTTCAGACAGCTGTGACAGGAACGACTTTGTGCATTAGTCAGGAGGTTAAGTGGCTCATGGCAGCTCCCAACACCTCTTTTTGCTTCCAGCCCCCCTGTACTGACTCTGAGTCACTTTTTGTGTTTGGAAGCAGTTTTTGGGGTTTGGAAGCAGTTTCATGGGCAGACAGATCATTTTTGGGTGCTGCGAGGCCACAGGGTCAGAGCTGCCAAAATCTCTGGTTCCTCGCCTTGCTCCCAGCCACTGGCCACAGCAGCTGCTTTGGAAATTGTGCCCACACGGCATTTTTGTTGAAAAGAAGAAAAGTACATGTCTGGGAAAGGCACCTGCAAGTCAACATTTCTGCCTGGTCTTTATCTGACGTGCTGTGGCTGAACTTGGCCTGTCTTGCAGAGCCCAAAGCCCGGCAGGAGGGCTGTGAGTGCCCATGTCCTGCCCTGCTGAGGCTCTGCAGGGCTGGCACCTCCAGCCCTCACCTCGCCCCTGCAGCCCAGAATCCTCCCATGTGGCTTGAGGTGACCTTGACCCAGATCCCTCTATGGGAAACAGAGCAAGAGCCATCTCCAGATGGACATCCAGGTCTCCAGACAGGAGGAGTTGTTCCTGGGCAGACCTTCCCCTGTCCCCTCTGACTCAGCAGCTGAGCTGATGAGGTTCTCAACTTCAGTACCTCAGCTAAGAGCCTAAAATGGACCAGTTTTCAGCAGCCTGCTCCCTGAACTGTTGTCTGTTAATTATTGCATTTTGCATAAACTACATCATTTTACAACTTGGAAGTACATTGTTTGCAGGAGATCTTCTATGAAAATATTCACACTTTGGCATCCTTTGAACTCCTGCAACCAGAAGAAAAACCAAGGAGAGGCAGGTCAGCAGCAGAGGGAAGCAGGAGAACCTGATTTCTGGGGATGCTGTGGGACAAGTCAGGACACAAAATGGGAGAGACATTCCACTCTTGTTCTCCTGGGCTGCACACTCGAGGTGAGCCAGGCCCTGCAGCACCACCCTGCTGTGATGGCTCAGAAGCCACTGCTGCAGCAATGGGAAGTGGCTGTCACCTTGTGTCCCTGACAGCAGGGGTGGCCGTGCTGCAGAGGTGATGGACACTGTCAGCACACATGTAAGGCAAAAAACCCTTTGGGATGTCACTGTGCCACAGCTCAGGATTGTGGAGTCTCCTCTGCTCACAGCCCCCAGGGCTCCAACACTCTTCAGAGCCTGGCACCTGATGGAAAACCAGGAGTGTCCAGCTGTGACCCCACACAAACCTGACAAATTCAATGACTGAAGCCCCACAGATGTGCAGTGACTTTGTGGGTGAAAAGGGAGAGCAGCAATAATCCTGATGTCACCTGAGAAGTGGCTCTGTCCCAGCTGTCACTGTCACTGGGTGCTGCCAACACTGGGATGGGACCAAATTCTCTCTCCTGCACGGAGGAGGTCACCTCTGGATGATTGGCAAGGCAAGGTGCTCCTGTTTACCATTCCACCCTGATCATCCTCTGGGCAGGCTCTGGCCACCACCCAGAGGGGCAGGACAGCCCTGCCCCAGTACCACAGGCACTTGAAAAACACATTTGAAGCTTACAGGCAGAGAGAGAATGGCAAATTTTCATAACCATTTTGATTCCTGCTAACTGAAGCCAGTGTAAATCTCTGTTTTTTATGAATCTCACTTACATTTCGTGCCTGACTTGTGCATAAAACTTCCCCAGATTTATACAAGCCAACTCCATAAGTCATCCCCTTCCCAATCGGGCCTTATATCTTGATGACCTTTTAGAAACCAATGACTGCTTTCCTGTTGTTATCCATAATTGGAAAAGCACTAGAGATAAGAAAATTTATGGCAATGAGTGATCTACCTGCAAGAGACAATAAAGAACCCTGGGCGGTGAAAGAAGGGGAAGGAAAAATCCCACACACGGAGCGTGGGGAACGCTCAGCTGCACACACAGCTCGGGATGAACTTCCCCTGCTTTTACTGAATCTCTCTCTCCCCGAGCCCTCAATTCCCCTGACCCTGCAGCCCCCACCCTACAGGATAGATGCACCCCTGCATTTCAGTTTTCTTGGAATTTACTTGCAGACCTTTTGGTTTAAGGTGAATGAAGCGTCATATAGGAGCGGGTTCACTCCCCAGGTGGATAATTTCATCCAAAAATCTCATCCCTCTGAGACAGCGACCCAGGAGTGCACTGTTATGGGTGTAACACCCCAGAGGGTGGGCAGGGCAGCCCTACACACCAATTTGGGGTTGATCACAGAGACATTAATCACCTCACCACCATCCACAGCGATCCCTGCCAGCAGGAGTCATTCCATAACAGCACCACTGAACTGCTCCTGGGCATCAAAACCCCATTCCCAGAGTGAATTTTGGTTTGTTTTGAAACAAAGGCAGAAATTCCCTTGCTGCCACATCCCTTCAGTGGCACTGCACAGACTGGGCTGTGGCACTGCTGGGTGTGAGAAATGGGACTTGTCTGTGAGGCACGGGTCCCAGTCTTGGTTGTTCCCAGGAAATCCAGGGCGTGCCAAGACTCAGAAAGGGAATTGCTTCCACATCCACTTCTCAGACAGAGTAACCCTGGTGATCTTCTTGTCTCTAGGAACCAGAGGTGCTGAAATGAAAAGGAGAATTGTGAGAAAGCCACCAGGATACTGAAAGGGCTGAGTGTGGAGGGGAAGTGCAAGGTTTGCAAAGCAGAGGGATGAAAATCTGCAAACAGGCAAATAATTCGTCCTGCCTTACTCTAAAAGTTGTCTTCAACTCTCCTGCAAGAGCAGGAGGCTCCTACAAGAGGCAGCCAGGATTCAGGGGCACTGCAGGGAAAAAAGGCCCCTTATTCCTGGATCAGCTGTAGAACATCCAGGCAGCCTTCAGGAAACCATCCAGCCCTTCCTGCTCTCCACATCTTCTACTGAAAAGTGGTGATAAAGGGGCAATGCTCAGTCCCTATCACGACAGCATTTTCAGGTAGCTGGAGGAGAGCTGCAGTTTAAAAAGTGGCTTTCCAAAGCTCTGCTGTCACTTGAGACACACAGATGCAATGACCTGCATGCACTCTGATTGCTGTACAAGTGTTTGTGCTGCCCCAGCTTAAAATGGATTCTGGCCACAGCTCAGCTTTCTTATTTGCAGTCAGGAGGATTACACAGAACTATCTGTAATAATTAACTCCCGAGAGAGAAGTTGAAGTGAAAACAGTAAGAGCAAGTGGCTCAGAACCAGAAAAACACCCCAACAAAACAACAGATGACAAATTCCTGGCAGGGGTTGGGATGAGGAGAGGCAAGCAGAAAGGAGTGGTTGTCATTGAGGAAACCCTGGCAGGTCTCCTCTACCAGCCCTTGCAAATAAAGATCTCTGCAGCTCCATTGAAGGTCACCAGGTCTCTGCAGCCCAAGGCTCCTCCAGTTTGCAGCTTTTGAACTGGTTCCCAGTGAGCTCTGGCCCTTTTTTGGTTTTTTTTTGGGGGGGATTAGGTGGTGGCAGCTCAGGGCTGAACATCCCTCCTTTGCTGGGCTCTCCTCCTGCTGCTTTCCTCCAGCTCTGCTGAATTCAGTCTGTGCCGAGGACATCTGTATTTTTGGATTATTCATTATGAATTGATTAGTTCATCCCACAGTCACCCTGATCATATTCTTCCTATGTACTAACATCTCAATGAATGAGCAGTCAAGTAGAAAATGAATGCATTAGTGCCTGATTGTATTACTAAGCTCTTGTATATGCTAACGAATGCAGCAGGGCTTAATTCAGCCCAATAACAAACAGGTAGTTGCAGAGTTAAGCAGCACAGTGTCCAAATAAGAGTAAAACACAAAAATACCCCTCTTAATATCTTTTGTGTTTAACATTCAAATTAGCTTTGGACACGAGTCCTTGTTTGTGGAGAATTCTTTTGTCTGGGTATGGAGACATTTTCCTGCTAGGATTTTCACAATCATGACACTGAATCAGCCACTTTCGTCCCTGGCAGGGTAGAATTGATTACAAACCACCTAGTTAATTAAAAAAACAGCTTGCATTCAGACCTGCTTTTTAGCAGAAACTAAGCTCAGAAAATTATTTTTTGTAAGTCCACTGAAATTGCTATTTGCAGTAAAATATGCCAGATGAAGTTCTCTGCTGGGAACAGAGAAATGAAACTTTTTTTTTTCCCTTCCTTTTATTTTTATTTTATATCATACTCTGTATGAGATAATTTCCTATTTCTACCCGCAGCAGCTACAATTGTACATACAGAAAAGAAAAGCTGAGAGAAAGCACAAAAGGAATGGGTACATTTTCTGAGCAGGTTGGCCAGGTAGGAACTTTGTCCTTGTCCATTGACTTACTGCATGATGCAGAGAATAGCAGCTCTCTGGATCACAATCTGTTCATCAAAACTTTATGAGTAATAGATGAAAAAGTCTGGAAAATTTCCACACAGGCTCAGGTTTGGCTCCCTTGTTCAGAGGAACCAGCAGAGCTGCAGACATGCAGAGCCCTGCAGTCCAAGCGCAGCCATTGCTGTGGCTTTTGGGGGGCACAGAGCACACGGACCTACTCCTGCCCCCCAAATTTACAAGGATATTTATTCAGAGAGCTTTCCATAAGGCTCAGATGGTGCAAACAATCAGCACCCTAACAGGTCCACATTATCCCTTCCACCAGCTGGTTACCATTAAAATGTAACAGGGACAGTAGTAAAGAAAAAAATTTCTTCCCTCTTAGCCAGAAAAAAATCACCTAAACCTAAACAAAAGACTCTGCAGCAGCTGTCAGAACAAGGCCTGGACAGCATCTCCCTCCACACAAAAGGGTGGGAGGGTGGGCACTGACCCCTCCAGAGCCCGTGGAGGTGACAATTCAGCAGAGCAGCAGCTGTGCCCAGCATGACCTGAATGCAGCAGGGTGACTCAGCCGTGAGGCTGCATTTCTTAGGCAGCCTCGCTGGCTTAGGGGCTCGCACAAAAAGCCCTAAGAAATCCCTCCTGGATTGCAGTCCTCTTGACTTTGCTCCTAAAAGGGCCAGCAGTAGGCAGCAGGGTTGCAGAGAGGCCGTGGGCAGGGCTGGCTGCCCCACCAGGAGGATTTTGGGTCTGGCACAAAGCAAAGCTGTCAGTGATGCTGGGCAGCCGAGCCCTGGGACAGCAGCACTGACCCTTGGGCATCCTCATCCCCTGCTCCCTGCCCCAGAACCAGGCATGCCAAGAGCCACAGGGGCAGGGCATCCCCCTGGCCCAAATCCCTTCTGAGGGATTGCCCCAGCAGGGAATTTGGCTGCTCCTTTGATTCAACAATGGAGCTCAGCTCTTCCACTTCCCCTCTCTCTTGGCTGTGTGAAGGTGGCCAGAGCCTGTGGCCAAAGACCTGTCCTCCCACGGGCAGTAGGAGATTGTGGAACTGAGCACTCAACAAATCCACTGAGCAAAGTCTAAATTAGAGCCTGCAAGAAGTGCCTGTAACAACCTGAGTGCAGAAAACTGACTCATCCCTGTGTTTTCCCCAAGCACAGACTGTGGCTGTTTGGCAATAGACCAGAGAAAATGACAGTATAAACTGCCAGATCCCAGCAAATCTCTTCTTTTGCTGCCTCTCTCTTTCACTTCCAAGAGGCAGAGTTGGTTTTGTTGCTATCCCATGGAGAAGCCTCATTCTCAGGTCTAAATTTCGCTCTCCCATCATCTCAGTAGGCAAAGCGACAGAGAGATTGGTCTCATGGATTAAAAAGATTCTCTCCAAGAATCAATCAATCCCAGAGATGCATTTGGGGTCTCTTCAATCAGTAGAAAGACAGGTAGGCTTTGAATGCTGGCCCTGGGGAGCATGGCTAAGAACTGCTGAGGTTTTTCTGCACCCAGCCTGAAGGGAAGGCTCAGCACTTGATCCACTCCAGGTGAGAGAGCCCTAACACAGGCACAAGGGAGCAAGGGCTGCCAGAAATGCTGCATCCCCCAGCCTTAAAAAATACATGGTAATGGTGTGATTGAAGAGCAGATGAAAGCTGCTGGGCCCTGGCTCCCAGGAGAGCTCTGTGGGCATGGTTCAGACTTCCCTGAGGATTCCCAGAAATAAAATTTAAAGGATTAACCCCAGGAAAGGACTCCAGAGGTGCTGCCTTCTCAGGCCTGGGGCAGAAGAGAAACAGGGGGTTAGCTCAGGCCAGCAGGAGAGGCAGGCACAGCCCTGGCTCCCTGCAGCATCTGTTAGTCCTGCTGTGAGGCCAGCAGAGATCACAGGTTTGTAATTCGGGCGTGTTTCCACTAAGAACCACAGCGAGACCATTCACTCCTCTTATACAGCCCACCAAAGAGCCATTTGTGATAATGACCAAACTTGGTTTCATCTTGGAAATCTTTAATAGACTCCTGTATATTGTTGAGGTTTTAATGGAGCTAGGAGAAAACCAGAAAAAAATACCACAGACTATATGAAGATGCTGGTTTTGTTTTCTCTATTCAGAATAAACCACTATTTATTTTTTTTTGTCAATATTTTCTATACTTCCCTGTACACTCAGAGAAATTTGTATTTATTATTTCAGATTTTTCACCTCATCTTTTCTCTTTTCATTCATTCCCCCCCCCCCCTTTTTTTACAGCCAGAGAAGGAAAAGAATACAAGAAATAGGAAAAAGAAGTAGTGATGGCCCCATTGCCATTCTTCCTCACAAATCAGTCCTTTTGCTCTCTGCCAAGCACGGGGAGCTGGAGGTGGCAGCCCTGGGCAGGGAGCAGGGCATAGCTCATGAGCTGTGTGACAAGGAAGTGACAACTTTTGATGGGACATGATTGGGAGAATCATCTGCTCTTTCCAGAGCTGGGCTGGAGGAAGGTCACCAAACCCTTTCAATTGTCTTCCCTGGAGAGGTGCCATTCTCTCCTGGTTGAGGGGGATTCTCCAGGGCTCTGTGAAGGAAAGGGGGATGTGTGGACACACACATTTACAGAGCTGGGGAATTACAGCTTGGCAATTCCTTTCAGGCCTGGATTTCTCCTGACTCTCAGCTCCATTCCCAGGCTGACAAGCTGACTGCAGCTTCAGTTAGGGAGGAGTCTCCCAGAGTGATAACTTGGTGACAAACAGAAAGGAATTCATAATAAAGATTAACACCTGGTGTCTTTCCCACGGGACATCCTGAGGTGCTGTCCCAAGAGATATTTGTCCCAATTGTCCAGTGAGCTCCTGTCCTGTCCTGGCTGCACTGACACACTTTAAATCCGGGCTGTCTGTACAATAAATTGGCCTTTTTCCCCCAAAAGAGCTCCGTGTGTGTTGCTGTCCTTTCTCTTTGCAGTGCAGTGACCACAGGGATGGGACCCTCCAAGTGCCCCTCAACATAAGCACACAAGGACACAATGGTTTGCCCATGTTAGAAATATTTTGCTCCCCCAGAGACAAACAGAACCTACCTGGTAACTCTATAGTCCCAAGACCTGTGCTGTGCAAACAGGATAAGCTGCTCCATAGAAATTATCTCCTTGACATTAGCTGGGTGTTCCTGAGCCAGAGGAACAAACTCCCTGGAGAACAATGATAAAACCTCTCCAACTGCCAGGTTATCAAATGTTTATGGTAATCAAAGGGGATGGTGATTATATTTGACCCCAGTGAGTGAGGATGAGTATCAGGCAACCTGGGCACAAGCACTCATGATTATGAGCTCCTGGACTAATAAAAGCAATTAGATATAAACAGAGGCATCAGTAGCAGATGAAAGTAGGACCTCTGTTCCCAAACACAACTCTGCCAGTGGAGTGTTTTGATCTATCCAAGCAAAACTGCTTCAGATAAACAAATTTGATGAGCACATGCTTTACTTAACATGTGAAACTTAGGAGCTCTCCAGTTTTACCTCATGTCTCCCAGAGAAAGGAGAGTTTTGAGGTTTTACTCTTGGAAGTGTAACTGCCTTGGAGGAGACCCTCATAGAGATTAGAAGTTTTATATTACACAAAATAGCATTTTATAATGTAAGGACAGTCATGTCTTGCTTCACCAGGAAAGCAGGTACACAAGCAAACTGTCCTGTAAAATCTGCAGGAATTGTCCAAGCAGTTCAGAAAAGGAACATAGGGCTGGGCACAGTCAGACAAACAGGCCTGCAGAGAGATGTTTTGTAATAACAGACAAAAAAAAGGAAAAAAATGAGAAAAAACCCCCAAGACAGTGTGGCCTAATAAACAAAACAATCCCCAACACCGTTTAAATCTGGAAAAAGCATCTCTGTAAGTGTCCACATGCATTCAGCCCTGTTGTTATTTTGAACAACAGATTCCACTATAGAGATCTCTATCCCACTTTCTAATATTTCCAATCCCTACATACTCAGTTGTATCCAGAAGTGGATCTAAAAAATACCCCTGCCTTACTTCTGCCTTGCTCAAGGTAGGAAGGCCATGCATCTTACTCAAGGGCTTACCTATATACTGTTCAAAAGCAGGAAAACAGATCTAAATGATTTAATTTTTTGTTATCAGTCATGTCTTATCTCCAGAGCTACTTTTCCTGACCTCAGTAAGAGCTCATGTCCTTGAAAGAGCTTTCACAAAGCTGAAAAGAAGCACAGGGTGGGAAACACCTGCCCTGGATTTTGTACCAATGCTCTTGGAGCAAAACACTTTGCTGGGGCAAGAGCTGGAAACAGGAGAGAGGCAAAGGGAGAGGATAATCCATTTTACCCAACAAGATCAACTCACTTCATCCAAAACAAAGAACTGGGACCTACTGTTATGGGCAGCAAGCAGGCTTCAGTCCAAAACAACCACGGGTGGGTGTCCAGCACATGGGCTGAGCTCACACACCTTCTAGGGCTGCTCCTGATCGTGCCACCACCCCACAGGACATGGAACCCCACAGAGCACACAGCCAGGAGCCAAAGGAGCCTTCCCATCACTCTCACCCCCACTGCAGGCAGCACAAAGGACACACAGGGCTGCCCATGGCAACAGGAGTGGGGAGCCCAGAAAGTGATGGACACGCTGTATTTGTGTAGGGATGGATGATTGCTGCTGTTACCTGTGCCCAGATCAGGATCTGAGGCAGCTCAGGTGCCTTCAGACTCCTTTTCCATGGTGCTCCCAACACACACAGCCAAACCACTTGTGTGGCCAGGGAACAAGCATGGAGGAACTTGTCCAAAATTTGACCAGGGCCCTGACCCCTGCTTACACAGCAGCCACTTCCAGCTCTTCCTGAGCAGACTGAAATCCTTCAAAGTCCTTCCTGCTTCTCCCCAGACAAAGGCATAACCAGCAGAGGCTGGGAGCCTGGAAGAAGAGGCCAACAGTGTGGGCTGTGGAGAAGAGGACACAGGTTGTTGGTGTTCTGGCGTGCTGTTTTTATTTTTTTCTTCTCTTTAAGGAGCTGTAGTGTCATCTTGTTTTATTTCCTGGCACTGCAGGCTGCTGGCAGGATGACTTGGTTGCCAGGGAAACCACTGGGAAAGAGCACAGGGCTGCTGCCCACATCTGGGCACCAAAACCTGGCTGCCAGAGAGGATGCCACTGCCTCCAGCCCTGCCAGGCCAGGCTGGAAGGAGCAGAATCAGCAGCCAGCCAAGCATCTGCTCCCACAGAGCCCACATTAGGGGCTGATCTAAGTCTCTAAGTGAGCCCTGCATAAGGGCCAGGATGTGCAGCCAGCCCTCAGCCACCAGCAAGGACAGGGTTAGCCCAGTGCCTAAGGCAGGCTCTATTTTTATTATTTTTTATTTTTAAATCACTGCCATTAGGAGGATTGTTATGGTTGGCAATTTGCAATAATCAATTTGAAACCACAGTTTGATTAGTTAATGCACTTTCTGCTGCTCTCTGCTCTTAATTTGATTGGGAGGAGAGAGGGGGGATTTTGTTTCCCGGTTTGTGACAGTGCTGGTTCTTGTGGTGACACATCCCTGCTGCTTTCTGCTCCCGTGGGGTTGTGGCATGTCCCAGCCAGGGGCAGGACAGGCTGGGTGTCCCCTCCCTTCTCCAGGCAGCCAGGACCATCCTTCCCCACATCCCCCAGGCTCAGACACTTCCTTCTGCCTCCCCAGCTCCACACAAAGGGCTGAAGGCAGGTGGGTGGGCAAGGCAGCTCTGGAGCAAAAGGAAAGCTGAAAATCAGCTCCAGAAATATCTGTAATATATGATAATATCCCAAATAAACTCCAGGCAGGCACTGCTCTTCACACTTGCCTGTAATACACGACTATCCTGAAGGTTCTCACTCCAGTGCCCACACATCATTCCCACCAACAGCAGAGAGACTAACAAAGCTGGAGGAGCATTTACAGGAAGGAAGAGAAGGAAATGCATTTTCCTCTCCCTTTCACCGTCTATCCAGACTCCAAATATCTTGCTATAACCCATATTTTTCCATGCAATCTGCCCAACTTGTTAAAGCAATGCAGGAATCACCAGTGAGCTCTTTTGGAAGCTGACACAGTCCTGTCCATGCTCATGCACATCTCCTCTCCAGGGTGTCTCACGGTTTTGCTGCTGTTCCACACCAAGGCTGGCTCCATGGCTCAGGGCCCTCCACAAGCCCCAAGCCCCAGCAGGGTGATGCTAATGCTGAATATCCAGCAGCCAACACCCAGGAAATCCCAATCTGGAGCTGCAAAGCATCCAACAGTTGTGACTCCAAGGATCACAGGGATCTGGCAGCCCCAATCCTCCCAGCTTCAGGAACAGCTGTGTCAGCCACTTTGGAAAGGCCTTTCCACCTTAAAAATGACAGTATTGTGACAAGACATCTTCACCAACCCCTCCAAACCAAGTCACTTCTGAAAAAAGAATGATTCCTGTTTTAGAAGGAAAGTGAAGTACAGACCAAACTCCTTTGGACTTGCATGTCCCAAATTGTAGAGGGGGAGAGCCCAGAATGTGCAGGGGAAATTCCAGTGCTGTGAAGATGTCAGAGATGCTGAGTCTGTGTTCAGCCTTTATAAATCCCAGACTAGACTTGGTGAACAGAGAATCAGGGGGAATATTTCCATCAATTACCTTTTACTACATCCCCACCAAGGTGACTCAGGCATTGACAGAGCCCAGAGAATCCCAAATTGCTCCTCACCATAGCAAACACTGTAACTTCCAAGAAGTCAGCTGGGGCCACCCAGCTCAGAGCTATTTTCTGCCTTTGTCACTCATGCTGTCTCTCAGAGCTCTTCACTGCTGCTCCTTCCTTTCCCTTCCTGCTCACACTCTTCCCAATCTAGGCAGCTTCCTCCACCCACCTCTCCCCATCCCCAAATCTCTGTGTTTGATGATCTGTTCCCATCTCCTCGGTTATTCTCAGCACCATGTACCAAAGATACACCAAGCACAGAGGCTGTGACGCCCCACTCTGCTGCCCTAAGCGAGCAAGTTTATCTCAGTGCCATTAAAGGGAGAGGAAAAACCCAACAAATCCATTTTTAAAAAGGCTTTATACATCCCACCTGCTCACGGAGCATCCTTGGGAGAAATCTGGTTTGTTGTGACTGACGTTACCTGGTGCTGTAATTAGAAGCTGTATTTACAGCCCTGCTACCATTTTAATGCTGTTTTGCATCTGTTGTACTCTCACTTAGAGAGTAAATGTAGTGGGGAACATCTGTTTCCTTCTGCTGGCTCAGGCGACGTCCCCGGCCAGTGATTTCCCCTCTGCTGCTGTGGGCTGTCATTATTTCAATTACCATGGCAGGGACGTCTCCCTGCAGCCACAGGTGCCAGTCCTCGGCTGGATTTCCCAGCAGAGTGGAGGTTTGAGGTGACCCCACTGGAATTTTAGCTCAAGGCACCCCAGGACCCCTCTCAGCTGAGGGTCTGTGCTCCCTTTCCCTCCCAACCCCAACCACTGGGGTTTGGTCACCTCACTAAAAGGATTGAAGATAAAGCAGAGGCATTTAACTTCTTCACCTCTGTCTTTATCCCCCCTGGAGTCCCAGGCTGGAGGATCCTGACTCAGGGAGTGATAAGGTTGCAGTTAGCTTTGAAATTGTACAGGATTTGCTGCTGCAACTGAATGCATTTGAGACAATGGGGGCTGATAAGATCCATCCCAGGAGACAGAAGGAGTTGGCTGATGTTTTTGTGAGCCCTCACAGTTATCCATCAATGGTCCTAGGAACACAGAGCAGTCCCAGTCAACTGGAAGCTGGCAAATGTCGTTCCAATTTTCAAAAAGGGCAAGAATGAAAACCCTGGTAATTATAGGCCTGTCAGTCTCACATCAGTGCCTGGTGAAATTATGGAGAAGATCATTCCAAGAGTTATTGAAAAACACTTGAGAGACAATTCAGTCAGTGGACAAAACCAAGGTTGATGAAGGGGCAGTCAGGCCTGACACTCCCTGAATATTTCCTTTTATTACAAAATTACCCTCCCAGTGGGCAGAGGGAGGCAGTGGGTGTGGGCTTTGGGGATTTTAGCAAAGCTCCTGATGCTGTTTCTCACAGCAACCTTCTGGACAAAGTGTCCAGCAGGCATCCAGACGTGTACAAACCAGCTGGTGAGGGCTCAGACTTCAACAGCAAATGGGGTAACGTGGCTGGGGGCCAGTCAAGACTGTTCTCAATTTTAGAGCCCATGCTCTTGTGTTTTATCAGTTACCTGGACAGAGGAGTTGAACACAAACTAAGTAGATTTGTCAAGTGTTATATTAGGAGGTCCAGTAGATTCCCTGGAAGGTAGAGGAGAGACTTTATGGCCTTATGGAGAGATCTTGCTACAGCAGAGCTCTGGACAATCAGGAATTGAATTAAATTTAACAATTGCCACGTTCTTCACCTGGGACTGTGCAAACCTGGATGTATGTATAGGATGAGCAACAAGAGGCTGGAAAAGCTGGCTTAAAGCTGCATCAGAGGAAGATCATATTGGCTGTGATGAAAGAACTTCTCATTGAGAGGGTGATCAAACACTGGAATTGCTCCCCAGGGAGGTGGCCATGGCCCCCAGCCTGCCAGAGTTCAAACAGAGCTGTACAACCCTCTTGGGTACATGGTTCAACCTCGAGGTTTGGAGCCAGGGGTTGGACTCTGATCCTCACAGGGCCCTTTCAAACTCAAGATATTCCAGAATTCTCTGCCCCCACCCAGCTTAGAAGTGCATTGGCAATTCTTGGATGGGACCTGGCACCCTGGATGAGCAGTGCCATCAGCTGTCATTGCATTGTGCTGAAGGAGGGGCTTTGAGACAGCAAATCACTGCTGAATTGCTTATTCCTGGACACATTTATCCCTGTTTTCAAATCACTTAAGCCATTCTGACCCTGCACCCAAGCCAATGCCACCAACACCTTGAGCTCACTCAGCCTGTGCCACAAGAGGCTCCTCCACCAGCACCACAGCCCTCAGCTGCCCCTGCCATCCCCAGAGCCTGCAAACACCTGAGGAGCAGAGGCTCTGCTGGAAAGCACATTCCTGAAAAGCCATACCCAGCCATGTCTGTACCGTGGATCCCAACCCACAATCTCATTTTCTGTCTCATTCCCAGTCCGTTCTCCCTGCCTGCCCCAAGTGTTCCACCTGAGGAATGTGTAAAGCAGGGAAATGTCAGTCAGAGCTGCCAGAGCTTTCACAAAGGAGCCAGGCCATTGTCTGACCTGTCTTCCAAGAGGAAAACTGCTGCCCAGAGATGGGAAGTGGCTGATTCCTGTCTTGACCAAGCTCACCCAGCAGGTTTCCAGCAGCCTCAGAGGTGAAAACCAAGGTCTCCCATCCCTGGGCAGTGCCCAGAGCCCAGCTCCACACTGTTCCAGGCAGCTGAGCTGGAGGCCAATGCTGTGCCCTTTATCTTCCCTTCCTCTTCTCTGCACTAGTCCAAGAACCTGCCTGGATTAGAAAAATGATGTAAATGCAGCCAAAAATCATTTTAGATCCCTGCACTGATCCAGGTGTGGACACAGTCCTCCTCCTTCTGGCTTCAGCTCTTCCAGGCAGCACTGAATCAAGCCAAACCAGCACAAGAGCTCCTGCTTGCTCAGGATGGAGCTGTGTGGTCACACTGGGACTGGTTTTGCCAAAGCCAGGCTCAGACAGACTGGTGAGGCTCAGAGGGACAGCTGGGTGCCAACTGTGCCTGGGGAGGGCAGAGGAGGAGGCAGCCTGGGCTTGCAGCCCAGCAGGGAGGAGGGATCAGATCAGAAGGGTTCTCCTGGATCTTAAAGGTCAGCTTTAGGTCGTGCTTGGAAAACCAGGTGATTTTGCAGCACCTGCCCCTCTAGCAATGGGTCTGCTCCTCCCTCACTTCTGACAGCCCTGCAACATCACACAGAGTGAGGAAATCTGCCTGCACAGGACTCTGGGGCCAGATCAAGAATTGAAGCAGATGTGAAGAGCCCTTCCTGCAGCTCTAGGATTTGCTCTCCACCAGCAGTCTGTAGCCAGACCCTCTCCTGATTTAGACTCATTGCCCTGACCTGTCTTGCCCAGTCAAACCGAGCTGCTCCAGGCTGGTGCTGCCTCCCCATCTCTGCACACCAGCACTGAGCACGACAGCTTCCCCAGGGCAGGGCTCTCCAGACAATTCCACACCACAAACCACGGTTAGTAAACAGCAGCAGCCTGAAAATGCACCGGGAAAACCACTCTGCTCCTCAGTAGGTGTAAGGAGAGCCAGGGTTATGCAGGTTTTTTGTACATTAAAGCCAACAGAAGGTTCTTAGCTTATTTAGGTCAATTAACTACAGCTTTCAAATTAAGTTCTCATCTCATTTTACAGACAAGCTGTAAGCAAAGCGTAAAAAAAGGGTCAGCTGAGGAGAGCAGAGCCCAGCGTTTCCAGACAAGTAATTTAAACCCAAAAGGGTAGAAACAAAATTGAGATCAAAGGAGAGCACGGAGACCACCTAAACAACGTCTGCAGCTTCGCCCACTCGTTTTTCCTTTGCTCCGTGCACCCAAGTGGAGCCAGAGCACGGCGGAGCAGAGGCAGCGCGGAGCTCTGTGCACAGGAGACATTTGCGGCACACACCAGCGCATTTCATCGCCTGCCGGAGCCGGAGATATTCTGGAGTGCCATCTACTGGCATTTTTATCTCTTTGCTTGTAAATTAAAGCCAACCCCCGTGTTGGAAGAGCGCTCAGGTTGCAGTCAAGCACTTGAAAAATGCCAGAATGCCGATAACCCCAGCGCAGTCCCCTTGTACAGGTGCATCACAACACACAGTGGAATAAAAAGATCGTAGAGCACTTTTTTTCCTGAGGGAAAAAGCCCCTTTCGTACACCAGATGGATAGTGCTCTCTTAATGAGCAGCTATTCAATATTTTTCTTTATCCTCATCCTTCAATATGTAGTCCTGTGTCCTGGGCATGGCATGCTATTGAAGTCCTGGGCTAAATAATGAGCTATTAATTTTCTCCTGGGCTTTCACAGCATTTATTATCACAGTATCCTAGTGGTTTGCAAACATTAATTTGCCTGAGAGCAGCCCTGCAAGAGAGTGGAATTATTCTTGTGCAGATGGAGAACTGAGGCACGGCCAGTTTAAAACCAGAAGGGTACCCTGGGGTTGGGTGCTCCAACTGAGATGCAGAAAGGACCCATTTTTCAGAGCTGTACAAGTCCAAGCTTTTTAGGGCACCACATCCACAGCGTCCACTATGAGTCCCCAGCTTTCCCCAGCACCAGAGCTGGGAGCCCAGCAGCTCTGGGGTTCATCTGACATGGAGCTCCTCCACATTTTACCTGAGACTGCTGCAGTCCTCCAGAGACACCCAGTCCCCCAGGAGCAGCTCATCCCTCTGGGATGGTATCTCTGAGCACAGCCTAAATTATCCCTTCATCCTGGGGCAGCCAAATTTACACTGTGGATTTACTGTGGATCTTCCCAGAGACCATCCCTTCCCCATAACATAACCCACCACAAAACGTTTCCTCACACACCTCTGGCAAGCTGAGAACTTGGGTAAGAAAGCCAGAAATCACAGTAAAATGTGCCAAGGGAGGAGAGAGCAGGAGCCACACAGACAGACTGGGGCCCTGCCACCAAAGAATAACAGTCCCTGTTGCTTGGGCAAATCCCATAAATACTGCACTAGAGGAGACAGCAAAAAGCTCATCCATGTTCCCTGTCCAGAGGGAAAAATGTGTTATCCCACCTCTAAATCCAGTGAACAGCACGACCCAGCCCCTGTGAGCAGTGACACCAACCCCACACCAAGAGAATGGTGCCAGGGCATGTGGACAGACTGTCACAGCACTCTCCAAGCTTCAGAAGGTGCAAAAGAGACCCAAAATAGAGTCAGCACATCACAGGAGAGGGCAGGGGAAAGGAAAAGTCTCTTCTTGACACCCACTGCTCCCCATGCAGCCCTGACATCAGTCAGCCAGCACAGCCAGGAGAGGAGGAGCTCAGGCTGTGAGTGCCCTGGAGTGTGAATTTCAGACCCAACTGCTTCACATGCCCCTGTGTTTGGTAGAGGCAGAGCTGCAGTTCCCCTGCTCCAGGGCTGGTGAATCTGCTCATGGCAAAACCAACCTTCACTCTGCCCTGACAGGGCATTTTCCAGCCCTTGGTCAGTATTTTCATTTCACCCAGAAGAATCACAAGACCATTTTGGAGAGCAGAAGTCATTATTTTATATTGTATTTCGAGAAAGAAGAACTACTCACATCATGGCTATTATATTTTCTTTTTACTTTTCATCCTTTCCAGTCCCTTAGCCCTCCTAAGATCTTATTTGCATTTTTGATCAGAGTCATCCACCAAGAGAAAGCCCTCAGGGAGCTGGTTGTAACAGTGCCCAGGTCCTTTTCCTGGGCTGAATCAATTAATTTACACCCCTGGGAATAAAATGGATTTTTCCTGGCAATGTGTACAATTACTCCCTGTTTTCATTGGTAACAGAAGGGGAGACTGAGGCTTTGAAATGCAAAGTCGTTTGTGCAAATCACCATCTCCAGCAGCAAAAGCTTCCCCCACCCCTGTGCTGTGATCCCAGGTGAGGCAGCATCTCACCTGTGGGGGAAGGAGCTCTGCCTCTTCTGCACTGACCTGGCCACACGGAGCCATCCAGGCTCCTCCTTGCCCTGGGGATCTGCCAGAGGACATCAATGGGATCCTTCAGGAAGGGACCAAACCCCCCTGTGCCTCCCCAAAACACAGCAGCATCCCATAAAAACGGGCACGAGGCTCATGCTGCCCTTGCAGGGCTCTCCCAGTTTAACTCCCCCTTAGCTCCACTGCCCAGGACATCTATTATTTTAAACTTAATTATTATTTTAAACTTAATTATTATTTTAAACTTCTACCTCCGAGCTCAAGGCTCTTAACCACATTCCCAACACGGAGCACAGCAGGAGGAAAACCTGGCACAGGGACTGTCTGGGGGGTTTGAGCCCAATTTGCTGTTTTAAGATGCTTCAGCTCAATATCCTCCTGTATTATTACATGTAGGTTTGTTTTCTTTCCTTTTTTTTTTTTCTCTTGAGTGCATAAACATGGATAGAATCCACCCTGAGCTGGCAGCTGGCAATAGGTTTTCTCTCACCTCGCAGTGGAAATATTGTTGCTTGATAGGAGAAGAAAGGAAGAATAGCCTGGTATTGTCTAATACCTCCTGCAAGTGGTAGCCAGTGCTTTATGGACCCCAAAAAGCTTCTTGGGGTGCCAGAGATAAAATGCTTTGCCAGGTCTTGCCTTGCTTGAAAGCTGAGCCACCTCCTTGTCCCACAGCCCATGCAAGAGCAGCAGTGCTTTTAGAAATGCCCAAATTAGTTCAGGGTGTTACACCACAGCCTTGAGAATCTCCAAATGCAAATTCTGCTGATTGACCACACACAGTGCCCCTTTCCCTCCTCATCCTGACCTTTTAGTTCCTCTCATTCCCTCCTCCCTGCTCTCTCTCTCATTTTCATCTCTCACTGCTTTCTCCATTTTCCTGACTCTTCTCCAGTTATTGTGGAGGGTTTTGGAGAGTTTTCATGTTCCCTTCCAGCTGAGCAGCTCCTGTCCCAATCCTGTCCTTTCCCAGAGACACCAACACCTTCCTCCTGTGTTTTCCTGAGCACTGGAAGCTTCTCCCACAGCAGCAGATCCACCAAGCTGCAGGGAAGAGCTGCCAAAGGCAAGAACTATTCACCTGAAAGTCACCAGGCTGGATAGCACAGTCCCACCGTGGTTAACTTTATTTCTGCTTACTGACACTCACTAGTGCCAAATGGAGCTCCAGGAATCCTGTCCTGCAAAAACACTGCCCAGGGAGCTCAGCTAACCCTGGCTGAGAAAATTTGGGGTTTTCTGGTGCAGCCAACCCTGAGCAAACACCCCCGAGCCTCCCTTCCCCTCCTGGAAGGAGCTTTCCAGGATATTTCAGGATTTCTGTGATTCACCACCAAGGTTCTGTGTTAAGGGATGGTCCCAAAGGGCAGGGAGAGCCACAGGCTGCAGCCCTGTGTGTGTGCCTCGGTTTCCCACCCAAGACCCAGCAATGATCCCAGCCACCCCTTCCAGGACCTCTGGTGTCTCTGGGTCCGGAGAATCCTTCTCCACACCAAGCTCCAGCCTCAAGTGGAACAACTTAAAAATCAAGTTCTCCTCCTCAGACCAACTCCCTGCACAACCCCTAGGTTGAACTCTGTGGAAAATAGTTAATTAATCTCTCTTGCTGCAGCCTAATTCTCTCTTCAACATGTGGCTGTCACTTCCCTGTCATCACAGCTGATTTACAATGGGGTTTAATTAAATCCTCCGTACATTATTCAGCATTCTCTGAAGACAACACCAAAGCAGCCAAGGGTATTTAAAATGTCACCTGCTGAGACGTATCATCTCCTCCTAAATAAATATGACAGTGATCAAACTTTGGCTAATTACAGTGACTTCGTTATTTGTTTGTATGTTTTAATATTTAATTGCTTTCGTGTTCATCCAATTACAAAGCAACAGCAAATAGAAATTAACTTTTTATCAGCGTGTTCCCAGCCCAGCTAATCAGCACTTCAAAGGCCAGACACAATAGGAGGCCATCCAACCTGAGAGCGCTTTACAATATATTCTCTGCTGAATGGACCGTTCTATTAAATTAAGGGAGAATTGTGTTTGTCAGGGCACTCCCAGCTCCCACCCGGATTCCCTTTATGTGGCCATTTCCGATTGCAGCATCCTTGCAGCAGGGATTGTAAATTGTTTGTATCGCTGCTGGGCTGCTCTCTGCTCTGCCGCTGCCCGAGGTGACGGGGGCGGCTCCGTGTCAGCAGAAAATCCTGGGAAATCATTTCCCTTTGGAAGCGCTGCACATCTCGCTCCTTTCCACAGCAGCATCACACTAAGTGTCCTGTCTGAAGTTACACAGGACTTGAACCTCATTTTCCCCCCCAAATCTGAATTTTCCGGTGCAGCCACAGCAGATGCTGGAGCATTCCCAAGCCAAGGGGCTGCAGTAACTTTAATTTCATCCCCATCCCTTTGTGCCTGTTGAAATTAAGCTCAGCTTGCGAATGAACTCCCATCCTTGCTGAGTCTGGGACACCTTGATCCATTTTAGTGATGACCGGGGGAAAACAGCAGGAAAAGCCTGGGGATTCACAGCCGATAGAAACAGAATTATTTCTGCCTGGGCACCAATCTTGCTGGTGACCAGCAAACTATTTATATTGTCAGAAACCCGATGAAGAAAACAAAAGGTTAAGTGTAGCTGCTTTCCCCCTACAAATCTCCCAGCAGAAGTGGGAGCTGAGTGCAGACAGTGATTTAGGGTCACAGAAAACAGATAAATAGCACATGTGCCAAACAGCAGAGGAGAAATAGCACCAGAGCAGCACATGCATAAATGAGCCACATTAAAGAGCTCTGCATTGCTTAGTCCTGCGTTTCTCTGCTTTGCCCCATTATTACTGCTCCAAAAAGCCAGGATTTCCAGTCACCACAGTGAAATTCCAGACAAGAGACTAGGAATTGTTCCATCAATTAGCATGGTTTTAGGAAGCAGTTTACCTAACGATTATAAAGCACAACCTCCTTGTTTTAAATATTCAAATATCAAATATTCAAGCAAAAAAAGCCCTAACCCTGTGTGTGCCTGGGCCAGGCAGAGGCGTCTCCCTTGGAACCACACACAGATTTTGATGTCACGGCCCCAACGTGCCTTGTTGGGTTTTGGAGTTCATCAGAAACCTTTCCTCCTTTGTGCACACAAAGGAAAGAAGGAAAATCACTTGCACAGCTGAAAATGGGACAAACTGGGAGGTTTCTGGTCCCACATGCTGCTGTTTCTGAGAGGGTTGTAGCCAACCCTCCAAGCAGTAAATGAAAACCTCCAAGAGCCCAGAGCAGCCACAGCTCCTTCACACAGATTTTGGGAGATGCCACGGCCCCTCTCACACCTTAATTCTTCCAGTTTACACGAATTTATTGCAGCAGGACCTCACATGTAAAAGAATAATTCTATAGAATTGTATTTCTCCAAACTCCACTGCAGCAGCAAGACTCATTTTTGTCCCTGGAGCACCAGGAGATCTGGTAGCCACAGAGGCACCAACTTTCTGCAAAGGATTCAGTGGCAACCTCACATTGAATTCCTCATGTTGTTTTTAAAAAAAAAAAAAATATATATACTGGGGGGGAAAAAAAGTACTTTTACTAGATGGATTTATTTTTTCTTTAAAGCATACAAAAACAACCTCTGTTTTTTCCCCAGAGAAACAACTCTGTGTTTAATTTTAGGCTTCTCTCATAAAATATTAAATGGACAAAGAAATCTGTTTGAAATACTTTGATTTTATTGAAATTAAATATTTAATTTGACTCAAAATATTGTCTCAGATTTTTTTTACCCTTTGAGAGTGGTTTCATTTGAGAAATCAAGACTTGCAGAGGTTTTCATGCAAACAGGAGATCTGCTTTCTGCTGCCTCTAGTAAGGACTCATTCACTTAATTTTTCTCGACCACAGTTACCCAGCTCATTAAAAAGATACAGAAATGTTGGTCTCACACCAAGGATGAAGCTGAAATAACTTTGATGGGGTCCTTTGAAACAGCTGAGCAATGGGGAGGGAGAGATTTGAGGTTGGGAGGGAGAAAACTGAGAAGAAATGCAGAAATATGCATGTGAAGAAAAACAGGTATTTCCCACTTTGATGAAAAATCTGAGCATTTTGAAGTCTATGCACAAAGACTTCAGCAAAGTTGACTGCCAGTGACACGAGACAGGGAAGCAAATAAAACTCCACCAAAGTCCCAGGTAGGAAGAGCTGTTTGGCAGCACAGAAAAGTAATTTTCTGTATAGGAACAGCAGAATGGGAGGAGCTGGTCTAAGGGATTAAAAACATTTCATTCCAGACCAATTGATGAGATACAGACCTTCCAATGAGGAAATTAAAAGAAAATACCCCAATATTCCTGGTCAGCCCCAACAACACCCAAAGCATTGCTCTCATCCTGCAAATGAGGGAGAGGCTTCAAGTTCTACTGGCACCAGTGTGGGGTTTTATACTGAAAAAAAATCTATCAGTTCATTCCCAGCAAAGTCCTGGTTTGAATCATTTCAATATCCTTTGCCCTGAGGGGAAGAAAGTTGGAGAAAGTCCTGAAATCATGTTTATATCGCTTCCAACATGCAATTTATTTTCCTCCCTCAGCTTGGAGGGAATTTGTATCCTGCAGCTTAAGCTGACTGCATCTGTCCAAGCCCAGCCAAAGCACAAACCCCAGGCTCAGCTCCCAAACCCAGCCTGGACCAAATCAAAGGGTTCAGATGGCACAGCCTGCTCACTCTGGAACTTGCTGATATTTGGAATTATGATTTACCAGCCTTGTCTGGGCCAACAATGATACTGATATTATTATTATTTCTGTATCTACATGTTTAATGTTTTCCAGGATGGCAAATACATCTCCTGCTCAGTTTTACTGCTTAGTTTCTGCATTTTTCAGCTCTGTGATAAATGGGGTGGCTGAGTACAGGGCATATCTCCAGATTTCTGAAGCTGTCATGTC
Organism: Sturnus vulgaris; assembly: GCF_052056855.1. NCBI lineage: Eukaryota > Metazoa > Chordata > Aves > Passeriformes > Sturnidae > Sturnus > Sturnus vulgaris. The sequence continues at coordinate 8,112,182 of NC_142262.1, forward strand.
ATCAGAACTCAAGAAATAATTCTGTGCTGGGGACAGCACAAAGAATCCAGTCTCCCCACAGTTCCCCATTTCTCTGCTCCCAGGCTCTCATTGCACAGCTGTTAAATTTGAATTTGGGCATTTCATAGAAAAAAATCCTATAGCCAGAAAATCACAGGAGAATTTGAACTTTCCTTTCCTAAAGCCAGCCTGGACAGGGGTTGGAGCAACCTGGTTTAATGGAAAGAAGGTTGGAATTAAATCACTTTCAAGGTTCCTCCCAGCCCAAACCATTCTGTGATTCCATGGAGAATCAAGTTTCTAACCATGGCTGCTGAGGATTTTTTCAAAAGGCAACACTCAAAGCTAAAAACTGAGGAGAAAAAAGAAAAACAGAACTATGATGACGGGGGGAAAAAATCCAAAAGGACACTCCACAAATTAAATGGCAGGCGTTTTTTGGGTCAGCACCAATGAAATGTTTAGTATGGGTGCTCCTGAGGGATTATCCAGAATTTTTGGGGTGGGAATTGGGGTTTGGTAACTCTTGGCCACACAGTGGGAAGGAGCAGCCCAAGGCAGGATGGCACTGGAAGTGTTGAAAGTGGGGCTGTGGGGAAAAGCCCCAGCAGTGTCCATCTCACACAGAGAGGGAGAAATGTATAAACTCAGTTTTATTTCCTCCCCTTATGTTTCCATCCCTCTTTTCAGCCTGTTCAGGTTTATTAGTCAGGCCGAGCAAGTGTGAAAAGCAGCTTTGTCCAGCTGCAAGAGCCCAGTGAAATTCCTCAGGATCCTCCTGCTGCCCCAGCCCATCCTTCACCTGCCACCCTGCCCAGAAAACAGAAATTCTGCTTCCCTGCAGCTCCTGGCAGGCTCAGAGCTGCCCCAGTGTCTCCATGGGGACATCATCAGGTGCTTTAGGATGAGCCAAGCTTCTGCAGAAAGACAAGGATGTCTTGAGACAAGTTGTGGGTGAGACAGTGTCACGTCCTGGGAGATGGGAATGACCACTGGAGATATTCCAGAACCATCTGGACACAGCCCTGTGCCTGGGATGGCCCTGCCTGAGCAGGGAGGTGGGACCAGATGATCCCACCTGGGGTCTCTTCCAACCTGACCCACCCTGGGATTCTGATCTCAGCAGTGACTGCACACAAGGAAAAGCTCAAAAGGGGATCCAAGAGCATTGGGCTGCTCCAGGGAGCACCCAGCCCCTCCAGCATCAGGCTCTGGTGGTGCCCTGTGACATCCCAAAGCTTTTGCAGAAGGAAATGCTCCCAGAAAACCCCAGACAGGAACAGATTGACTTCCAACACACACAAAATTATATTTAAAAAAAAGGGGGAAAATCAAAGCCAGCAGCTTGAACACAAGCCTTGCATTTGCAATTCTGATTCTCTAATATGAAACAGCTCCCAACTGGGGGAGGGGCAGACAGGAAATATTACAGCAATGTTATTTTGTTACACTAATTACCAATAATGGCACATACTAGACTACCAACCACAGTCAATTCATTTTGAAAGCTATATAATAATGTTTAGGATAAGGAATTAATTTTTATAGCCACTGAAGCAGATTTACTTGTACTGTAATGCTGATTTATTACAAATTAAATTTCTTAACTCCAGAAGTTTCCTTGGAGAGACTCAGCAGGACCTGGGAGGGGACACACCCAGATTTGAGGAGAGAATTTTGGGAGCATCGAGGTTCAGGTCAGAGTGCCCAGACCATTATTAACCCTTCAGCACACAATCCTGTTTGGATGTACCCACCTTCATGGGCAAATTCAGCCCACAGTGTGCACACAATGACCCACTGGATGATTTTTCTCAAGTCAGCTGATTGTGAGAGGGTGGGGTTTAAGTAAATTTTTCTTATTGCATCATTTACAAAAATAAAACTTCAGTACTACAAGGCTTTGCTGTTTTCTTTTTTTTTCCTAGCGTAGAGAATTCCATAAAAGATTCATAAAGTGAAAACTTTGAAGTATCATCAAGAAGATACACTCATTAATTTACTAAAACATCTGTAATGTCAATTATTGATGGTGAAGAGGTTCAGATTGTCTCTTCCACTCAGGAACTGCTGGCTCAGACTTTGTCCAGAGCTGAGAGCAAGGCTGGACTTGGGCACAAGACCACAGAGGAAGAGTCCTCAGCAGGACTTGAGACAGGGCCTGGATGTGACCATTTGTGACTGAAACAATTTATGAAATGATTGGGTTAACTTCAGTCTCTTCACTCCTGCTCATAACCATCCCTGACCAGAGCCTGTCTGGATGGGCAGTCTGCAGGGCCTTCTCCTGCAGGTACATTAGCTGGGCTGGTCTTGGAAGTGTTTCCCTCCAGCTCTGGAGCTGTGGCTGGATGAGGACAGAACCAAAGGGATGGCTGGGCTGGGCTCTGCAGCCTCCAGAGAGAGGTGATGCATCCATTCTGCCTCCAGGGAAGGAGCAGCCACTGCTCCCTGAGTGCTTGGGGTGCTCAGAGCAAACACAGGCAGGGTACAGCAGATGGGGACAGAGGCTTGGGTTTGGGGATCCATCTCTTTTGGGAATTTTGGGTGTCTCACAGGGAACACATATGGCCAGAGAAGGAGTTACACGTCTGCATGAACCACACCAAGGGACCCAGCCCCGGGACCTTCACCACCAAGAAAACCCAATGGAAAATGTTCCTGCTACCCAGCCAGCCCTGAAAAACACTCAGGCAAACTCCCACAGATGGGCACCCACCAGGGAGCCTTTCAGGGCACGGTCAAGGACTAAGCTGTGGGCAGCTCCTCCTCATCTGCACCTTGGAAAAGGCCCCAGCCTGCCAATCCAGCTCTTGACATTGCTACTCCTTTAAAAGGAGCCACTTATTCAGCCCAAGCCTTCCAACAGCTCCAGTGATAGCTGGCAGCCCAGCCCAGCAGCCGGGGGGGCTTGCAGCGGTTTCTAAACATCGTCTCTGCACCATCTGATGTGTGCAGGCACCAAACAAAAACCTACTCGAATTCCTTAGGAGAAAGAACAACGGAGCTGGAGCTGCTCCAATTCCCGTCCCGGCTGGAAGCAGCTCCTGGCGCGCAGAGGCGAAATCGCAAGATTTTGTCTGATGCCGTCTCCACGTTTGGTATTGCGGGGTTGTTTTTGTTTTGTTTTAATGACACTTCTAGAGATGCCACCGCTTTAAGTTTCGTCCTGGGAGGGAGATGCAGAGGGAGGAGAGTCATTAGCTCATCCCTAACGCCTGGCGAGGACGAGGAGAAGGGAGGAGGGCTTTCCTATGCTAATCCTGCCCAGGCTGATCTCCCACCGATGCTTTGCTGTGCTCTAGGATAAATGAGACTTCCCTAATTCTTTCCCCGCTGCAAATAAACAGACGGGGAGCCTGCACCATGCGGCTCGCACTGCCCAATCCATCACCGCGTCCCGACCGTAGGTAGCGGTGATTACAGCTCATTATCGGCAATTACCACCGCCGAGCTCGTAGGTGTTTTCCCCCCAGAACTTTCAGCAGCTCCAAAGCTCTTTGAAGGCTTCCCTGTGAAGAACGGCTGTAGGAAATCCCTCCCCCAGCTGCCCAGCAGCCAGACCTTCCTTCCAAAAGCCGTAGCCATCAGAAACCACAGCGCAATCAGGAAAAATAACCGGGGAAAAATCGCCGAGCCCGTGAGCCCCGAGGATGGGCGCTGCACCTCTGGGCACAGCTGGTTCGTGGCTGCTCAGAATGAAGCTGGCTGCTCTTCTTTCTGTCTTTCCCTCCTCGGAAAGCTTCTCCCGTGAGCAAGCCGGCCTCCCCCCGCCCCTCCTCCAAACCCACGATGCGATTCCCACAAAAACCCCCACACAACGGAAAGCACATGTACGGTGCGTGCTTTTCCCGCATACAAAGCGCCACGGCAGCGGACTGAGGGATGGACCCTTTGAGAAATTCATATGCCAGCCTTCCCACTATAGCAATTTCGTTCTGTCTTTGTAATTGTCTGATATTACATTGTTCCCTGCCAGAAGATTAATTAGCTAGTCTTACCCTCCAACATACCATCCCTCTGCAACCCTCAAGGAGGCTGGAGTGGTGCCAAGTCACACGAATTTGCTATTCTGGCTGGCAGCTGCTACTGTCGCTGCAGAAAAAAAAAAAAAAAAAAAAAAAAAAAAGGCAAAAGGGAAAAAAAAAACCCACCTCCTTTTGTCCCCAAGCAGCAATTGCTGTGCCAAATGACCCTCACATCCCTGGCCTTCCCGAAGCCACCACCAAGGAGGTGGCCAAGTTACAACACCATGGGCCGGGCAATGTGGAAAAATAAAAGTGGCAGGAAATGGAAATTAAAGATTAAAAAAAAACCAAACCAAGCAACCCCCCCCCATGCAAACCGAACACTCCCCACATCCCGAGGCCCCGCTGGTGTCAATACTCACGCTGGCTGAGCTGTGGCCATGGGACACACCTTGGGAAGGGCACAGGTGAGGTGACATCGCAGCATCCACGCCAACATCAGCATCCCAACACCACCACCCATCATCCCAGCCCAGAGGCAGCCTCAGAGCCCAGCCCAGCCCAGCTCGTGCCCCAGGGCAGAGGGCAGAGGAGCATCACCAGCCCTGCTGGCAGCAGGAGCCACCACCCTGGCCGGGGCTGCTGCTGCAGCCGCTCTTGGCAAGGAGCCTGGCCCGGCACCGCCGTGGATCTGCAGCTTTTGTTCCCTCTCCATCTTCTGTCCTCACACACACACGCTCTGGATCTCTCCATCTTACCCTAAACGTGGTGCCCAGGCAGGTGGGAGCTGCCTGGGTATGAGCACAACACAGCTGTGGGGCCACAAGGCTCTTCCCTCTTTGGGGAGCTCAAAGACTGGGAGGTAAAAACCTGAAAAATACAGTCACCCATCTAAACAGATGCACACCACAAAACCAACTGACAAGCACATCACCTTTCCTTCCAGACAGTCCTCACAAAGCTCTGTTCTGCTAAAGCCACCCCAGCAGTTCATGTTTGCTGGTTATTTGCTGGTTTGCCCCATCAGCACCACAGGGCTCTCCAGCCATGTCCCACCATGCTGCAGCACAGCGTAACAAGGTGTTCTCAGCAGAGGAGGCACCACAAGTGCCAACAAGTTGTGTTTGAGGTAAAAAATGAAGAAAAGGAGAGCAGGACCCCTGCAACACCAACAGACACAGCTAGAAGCAGTGAGGGGTGTACTGGACCCTACACAGCCCAATGGGATTTGGTCCCCAAAACCACCCAGACACACCAGACGTGGCAGCTTTGCCTCCTGTCCCTCATCCAGCTCAAACGGAGGCCAATTTGTCGTAAATTTTTTTAAAATTTGGGCAGCTCTTGCAGGAGATCACCTTCCTCCCCAGCACACACAGCCCAGGCACTGGCAGGGGACAGGGAGCTTCATTTGCTGGCCACCAGGAGCCCTTTGAAGCCACCCATTCCTGGGCTGTGGGAAACGAGCCCAGATTGTCACAGGGGCTAATTAAGCTCCTCCACTAAGGCAGCAGCTCCAGACACTCCCAGCACCCGCCGGAGCTGGCAGCCCCCCTCCTCGGGTGCTACGGAAACGGGAATTAAGCGGTGATGAATGCAGTATTAATTAATTAAGAGAAGATGCACATGAAGGGGGTGGGAGCAGGGGGTCTTTGCACTGTGGAAATTACCCAAGGAGGGGCCGCTGTAAATTTGTTTTTTTATTGTTTTTGCTCTGGAGAAGGCGCCAGGAGGGACCTGCGTGCCCGGGCAGTGCGAGTGACCTGCTGGCACCAAACCCACCCGTCCTCCATCGCCGAGGAAAGGAGGATATCCCAAAAAATGACAAGGGAGGGAAGAGGCACCCGCGGCTCCACGCCGCCATCTTCTCCCACTGCGGAGCCCGAATGCAAAATCAATTTTGCACACTCTGAAATGGCTGTTCAGGAAGGGGATTTTGCTCTGAAGAGGTTAATGGGGAAGCTCAACCCAGTTGAAGCTGGGGGAATGGATGCTACTTTTCAGTTTGCATATTGAGATTGTTTACACACATGATTAGCTAATATATTAAGCTTCTTAAAGAAAAAAAAAAAAAAGAAAAAAAAAAGATGGCAAAGCACATGATTTAGTTTTGATTTGCATTCCTCACCCACTCTCTCCTTCACAGTACACCACCTGGAGAAGAGCAAGGACTTGGCCATCACTGCCAACAGCTGGCTTTTGGAGAAGGGACACAAATGGTTAAAATTCCATCAATGGCTGCAGTGTCCAGTGTGATTTAGCACATCCAGCCTCACATCACAGCACATCAGGAAAATGCTGGTCCCCATCATGTGAACTGGGACAGCTCAGCCTGCTCAGAGGTGAGTTTTGGGTGGGTACTCAGCAGCCTGACCTCCATGGGAAGGACAGGATCCCTGTGGGAATGCTGCTCTGCCAAGCCTGGGCCAGTGGGGTGCCAGGGACAGGTGAGTGCAGGCTGCAGAGCCTACATGCAATGGGAAATGCTCAGCACTGCAGCTTTTCCTCTGCATGGCTGCTCCTGGGGGCTGGGTGTGGTTTCAAGTCTCTTTTCTGTCTCAAGGCTGGAGACAAACGCCCTGGAGATAACCAAGGCAGGGGCAGAGAAACTCGGCTGCAGACCCGGCTGGCACTTCCCTGGGCTAACAGGACAGACACCATCATTCCCTGCTCCAGAGACCTTCTGGGCACCTCCAGGACACCCCTGCCAGGTATCTCAAACCCAGACCTGTTTTTTCACTCCTCACATCACACAAGAAGCAGAAGTGTGGCTGTGCTACCAGCAGCTCCACAGATCCATCCCTGTCTCCCAGGTTATGACAGTGTTTAACTGGTTTCACTCAGCACTTCTCCATGCAAACTTTTTCCTGAACGGTCTCAGCAGGATGAGGGGCTCAGAAGTATTTTAGGGGACCACGTTTAAACACCAGACTGCATGCTCAGAACCTTGTGCTGTTTCTCCAACCCAGAATCTATGCATCCCTGCTCTTGGACCAGCTTTTTGGGCTCCCCTGAATACAATGCCCTTGTGCATTTCCAAACACTCTGGCAAAGCTCTTCCAACTCACCATCCTTCTCCTCTGATGTGGTTTTAACACCACACTTCTCCTTTGCTCCTTTTTTTCCCTGCCACAGGGGTAATCCCTCCTTCCCTAGCCAGGCATCACAGCAGTAACTCAGCTGCTCCTTTCTGCCTCACGTTCCTCCCCAGCTCTCACCACTCAGGGTGTGTTATTTAGACAACATCTCTTCACATTGACTTCTTCAACACAACTTTTCCTTTAATTACTCGCATTAAAAATAAAAATGCCAACCTATGCGAGCAACTGCTCTCATTACAGTATCAGTCCTCCAGCTAATTAATATCTGTTAGCTTTGGCTTATGCACCAGGATGCCTAAATCCAAAATACACAAGGCTGCCAAGTTACTTTGCAAACAGGAGCTCTTGCCTTCAAGAATCACACTATCCAACTTGCTTCTGTGCAATCTCACCATAACCTTTATTTCAAGGTCTTAGAAGAGAGAAGGAGAGCTCATCCAGCTCGAAAGAGATTGCAGTGAAACCAAAGGGGACACCCAGAGGAAAGCAAAAAGAAAGAGAAGAGGAACAGATCTCCAGAAGAAAGAGAAACACCATCTTTGTACCCACTGTGTTGTACTGACACAGCCACATGGGAAAGACTGAGAAAAAAACCTCCCAGCAGCTCCCAAGCCTCTCCCGGAGCACACACACACTTCTGCAGCCCTAGAGAAGGAAAAGGAGCTGAGCAGGACCGAGCTCCATCACAGCATCCATCACGTCCCCTGTCGGTGCTGTGTGACTGCAGCGTGTCAGGGATGCTGGCAACAGAGCCACAAGTCTCAGGGGTGTTGTGCAGCGTGGTGACAAACAGAGGAGCCAGCCCAGGGGGTAGGTAAGAGGTGGCAGGCTGGGAAGGTGGGTGCAGCCCCCCTGAAAGCCCCCCAACAGCTCCCGAGTGTCAGCACATCCAGCACGGCCCGAGGCGGCGGGTTTGGAACTGATTAAAAAGGGAAAAGCCTTATGTAAACGTAATGCATAATTAACCTGAGCAACACACTCACAGGAGACATTATTGAGGTCAGGGAAGCATTAGAGCCACAAAAACAACTCTGCTGGCAGATGAGGGATGAGAACATCCACTGTTAAATTATTTGAATGCTCCTCTAATGCAAAGGATAAAACCTGCTGGATCCTAACCAGGACAAGCCTCTCCTCCAGGCAGATGATAGCAGGTTTCTTAGATCCTGCCCTAAAACTTTGGATGGGAAAGGCCAGAAAGGAGAGCCTGAGGTGGACAAGCCCTTTGGAGATTTTCTGTCCATGTCAGGTCTCCAGCACAGTCTACAGGGGACATTCCTGCCCTGCTGTGTGTCCATGAGTGGGACACAGAGGTGTGCCCAGCCACCCCTGGCTGTCCTTGCACTTAGCTGAGACCAGCAGCCCACACAGGAAAGATTCATCTCATCCCAGGTGCAGTCCTTGGGAGGTGGATGGTCCTTGGCAGGTGCCTGTCCCAGGGTGATCCAGCCCCACAGGTGCCCTGGACACCACGTGCAGGTGGGAGCACCTTGGGGTGCTCACCAAGCTGTGCTTGTCACTCACCCCTCAATCCAGTGGGCTCCAGGAAGGCTTTGAGTGTTTTTAAACCTTTACCATTCTGGACAAGGATGGATGGAAGTTCTCCCTCTCTATTTTCACCTAATGCACTTTCCTTTGCCCCTTCTCTGCCTTCACACCACTGCCACAGTTCAGCAGTGCAGCAGCACCTTTCAGAACCTCCCAAATGGTGTTTGGGGTTCCCAGTGATCTTGCTGCCAATTAAAAAACTCCATGCCAATTAAAACAACAGGAGAGCCTCTCATTTGCCAGGGTCCATAACCAAACACCCACAGGCATTGCCCTCCCTCTACTCCTGGCTTGCTTACAGCCACAGCAGCTGCTCCACAATTCCCACTTTTTAAAAACCCCCATTAAACCAAGGTCTTTTTTGCCAAAATCCAGTCAAACAGACTTCATGAAGTATTCCATGGAGACCAAGGGCTGCCTCTCTCAGAACATCACACTGTAAATACCTGAGGCTCCCTCTGGAGAGAGCCAAGGGCTTTATTGGCAGAGCAATCCAGAGGGGTTTGTAGCAATGGATTCACCTGGGATGAGCCCTCTCACCCCCACTGCCTTTGGGCAATATCTCTGATGCTTCCAGCACACACAGACTGGGGACAGTGCCAGCAGCTCTGTGGGGCAGTGCCAGGCTGCCTTCCTTTTCCAAACAATCCAAAATAATAAACCAGAATGTCCAAATAGTTCATTTTACAGCTAATTTAATGATAATTGGATATAATGAGCTTGGACTCCTTATATTTGCAGAAAACAAATATTTTAAGTGCCAGGCTGCACTTGCTGAAGTGCCTCTCTGCCCCTCCAAAGGCTGGAAAGGCTCACTTGGGAAGGAGGGAAGCTCTCAGCCCACCAGGCTCCAGGAGAAATGCAGACTCCTGATGAATACAGCAGCAATGACAAGGCAGAACTTAGAATTTACCCAAGGCTTAGGTGAAACAAAGCCTGACCCAAAGCCAGCCCATCCCACCACATGGCACAGTCCTGCTGCTTCCACGGGACAGGGCAGATGGAAGCCTGCAGCCAAAGGGGTTTGTTCATTTTTCCTCATTCCAGCTGTTCCAAGTTAAACCCTCAGCCCCACGAGGGGGCAGGCACACCAACAGGTGAGGGACCACACCTGGGACTGCAGCTCCAAGGGGGAGATTGGTGACAGCCCAGCGAGCCCACAGAGCTGCAGGGATGGTGGCAGCCAGGGCAGGTCCTTGACAGCCTCCAGAAAAGCCAGGTTTCCATCTCCTCCCATTAATGCTTGGACTCTACACTTCTATTGCAGGAAATGAAAGCCTGGAGCAACCTGGCAAAACTCCTGCAATGGCAGGACACTCGTTTCATCCTTGCTTCCTTCATGCTCTTGCACAGGGCCTCCCATCACACATAAAGAGGGTTTGTGGCATGGCTGTCACCCAGATATCCATTGTAAACTCCATGGAAGAGCCTTGACGAGCACAGCATCCATGGCTCTGTTGTATTGAAAGGGAAAACTGGCTGCTGGTGGCAGCACAGGACTTCTGGGATGCAGCTCCCTCGCTGTGAAGTAACAAGATAAAACAGCCCTTCCTCAGTTCACAGAGGTGCTATAATTCATACCTGACACCTGCAACATTCCTTGGCAACCCCTGGAAAAGCCATTAGCACCAGAGGAGAGGTGAGGCCACACTCTGCCAGCTCTCCCAGCCCATGTGCAGCAGGTGACTGCCACCAGCTCGCCCAACATGTGAGACTGAAAATGAAACAACTCTCATTTGCTTTCTGTTGCTCTCCAAATGACAACTTGCACTCTCGCTGGAGGTGCCACTGTCACCAAGTCACCATGAATATCTGATTGCCTGGAGGGACATGGACTCACTTTTTAAAAAAAGGGTAATAATGCAAAGACACTTGGTGACATTCTCCCTTGTTCACATGAAGAAAAAACTTTGCAATCTCAGGCTCTGTTGCATGACACAGAAATGCCATCAATCTGAAAGCAAGCAAGGGAAAAGAGAAAGCAGTATTTTATATTTCGAGTATGGTTCAAGGTGGCCTCGTGCAGGAGGACTCATTTCCCAGAGCTCAGCTTTACTAACCTCTCCTGAGATGGTGCAGCCCAGCCCTGCCAGGCCCTCACCAGCCTTCTCCAGGATGCTCTCAGCACATTTAACACATATTTAATAGCTGAAAACCTCTTGGAATCTCCAGTCATTTCCCTGGTTTCAGCTCTGCTGGTGAATTCTTTGGTGGGGATCTTTGCCTGCCTCTCACAAACCTTCTGTCCCAGCTGCACATCAGCCCTGGACAGCTGCTGAGGGCACCCGAGACTCCTCATTTCCAAAAGCCCTTCCTCTCCAGGGCTCCAGTGCTGCAGGGTGTGCAGCTCAACCTACAGGGTGTGGGATTGCCAAAGGCAGCTGGCAGCCCAGCTTTGGAGAGCTGCCAGGAATCAAGTGCTGAATGAACATCAGGAGTGCAGGAATCTCGTCCAAAAAACCAACACCCATTTTCCTGTCTCAGCTTCAGCACCCCAGGCTGCTCCTCAGGCTCAGAGCAGCTCCCCTGAAACCCCTCTGACCTTTTCCCCTGCTTGATTTTGGAGCACATGGAGCTTGCCCCTCTTCTGCAGAGAATTTCCCTGGACCTCTTGATTCCTCACCCATCAAATTTAAATTTACCTTATCCAGGTTGCAGCCAAGGCTCTGTGCCAGTGACTGCCCACACTGGTGGCAGATAATTTGTTCTAGTAACCCCCAAGCTGCTGGCCCTACACTGGATCCCCTTCCAGTTCAGCACAGAAGAAAAAACCTCAACATCCTGCATCCCAAACAGGTTTTGGTGGGTGATCCATGCACATGAAAGTCCCACAGGATGGCAGAGATTGGATATGAGCAGCTGGATCCAGGCCTTGGCAAAGATGAAGATGTTTTGTACTCACCTGAGCCATTCTTATTTACAGCCCCAAACACAGCACTTGCTCTCCTGAAAACCCACAGCCTCTGCAAATGAAGAGCCAGGTTATTCCAGCTCCCAGCCACGCTGCTGCTCCTCCTCCAGAGGAATTTTACACCCAAAGCTTGGCAAAACCTTCCAGCCTGGGCTGTGCCCCACGGGAGGAGCTGGGCCAGGATCTCCCCTCCATGGAAAACAGGATCACTGCCCAGGCAACCTCCCACCAAAAGGGAACCTGCCAATGCCCTGGGCCCTTGTTCCCTCATCACAGGGTCTCACACTCACCAAGAGCAAGAGCTCTCTCTGTGCTCACCCCAGAGAAGCAGGAGGAAGCTGCAGATACACTACGAGCACTTAGGAGGAAAAACATTACAGCATCTAAAGGTACTTTAAATGATTTAGATACAAACTTGCCTGTAATAAGACATCTATTTTGGTTAATCTCTTAGTTGCAAATCTTGAAACTCTTGAACCTGCCTCAGGCTACTGTCAGCAGCACTTCATTTAACACTGCTTATTGGGAATAACTGCTATTTCCCACTGTAACCTCCAAACCTCTTAAAGTCTCTCTTATTGCTCTGCCCAAATATACTTGCCTTCAGGATACAGAGGGTTTTTCTTGCTCAGAACTGTTAAGATGATTTGAACAAGCTGAATCAGAAGAGACTGTTTCTCAGGCAAAGCAGCCAAGACTCAAAACACCATCCCTGCGATATTTTGGGAGTGATTCCCTTTTTTTTTTTTTTTTTGAGCATTTACTCAGGTTATGAAATCCAACAGCTGCACTTTGACCACTCTTCACAAGCAAAGGAGTGGAAGGGATGGAGGGGTGTGTTCATCCTCCAGGGAAGGCACCTGGGGGAAGGGATCTCCATCCCTGCCCAGAGCTGTGGCTCTGGGGACCATCACCAGCCCAGCGTGGTCAGAGCTCTCTGAGGAGACTGCCGGGGGCTTCAGCAGCACCAACGCAGCTCTTGTGTCCTAAACTCAACCCCATTTTTATTTCAAGGGCATGCAGAGCTGTGGTGGGCACCTGTGACCGCAGTGCCACCCATCCCAGCTCAGCAGGTTTGATTTTAAACACAACCCCTGGGGCAGCTGGACCTTGGACGTACCCAGCACTGACCTGGATGGGCGTCACAGCTCCAGCCCCAACAAATCTGGGAATTGCAGCAGTCCTGGGGCAGGGGTGAGGCCCCTCCTGTCGTGCAGGCACAGGGAGCAGCATGAAGCCATTGCCCCTTTGCTTGCCAAGCAGCAGCCACAGGAGTCCCAGGCAAGAGCAGCTGCAGCAGAGCAGAGGCACCAGAGCCCTCCAGGTCCTTCAGATGTGGCCCCTAACTACAGTACAGGACACTGCAACCCCTGTGTCTGGGGCAGCCACTCATCACTGCAGGTCTGCAGACCCCAGTTAACCTCTGCTCACTGGGAAAAGCTTTGGTCACTGAAGGGTTTTGGTCCTTGTGGACCAGGACCCCGAAGAAAAGGGACAGGGCTCACAGCAGACACACTTGGGATCAGTTTTTATTCCTATCAATATGCTTGAGAAAGTAGCCAGCATTAAGGGATTGCAGCTCTGGGGGTTCAGAGACACTCTCACATCCTTCTGCACCAGGTTTCACACAGAAGCCTTGATAGAAACAAAACCCTGCATCAGTATGAAATATGTGTATATAAGCTGTGATAAATAACAGCCTGTCAGTGCAGGCTAAAGCAGCTTTGTCTGCCCTATACATTCACCCTGGCTTAGTGGGGATGAAGCCACTGACTACTCCAGTCTCTGCCAAACCATAACCAAACCATAACCAAACCATAACCAGCCTGCTGGCTGCAGAGCACCACTCTCAGAGCACTCAGCTTTGGCACACCACAGTCCCTGGGAAGCTGCAGAGGTCAAAACTCTGTCTTTCCAGGCTCAGCTTCCTGGTGCCTCCCTGTTCTCTGCTGCTCTGGAGCTAGTCCTTAGTCTGAGCTCAGGTTAAATATTCCACCAGATAGAAAATCATTTTTCCCCTTTCCCCAGAAAACCCCACTTTGCACAATCAAACCCCCCTTTATCCCTGCTCAGGCAAAGCACTTTTGGGGAGTGAACTTTGGGAGAAATGTGGCCATAGCAGATAAAATTACAGTTAAAGCAAAATAAAAACTCCTTGAACCTACTTCTCCCCACATTCCAGCTCTCAGGAGTTGCCAGCAGGACAGAACCAGCCCAGGAGCTCTAGGTCAGCCCTGTCCCACCCATCCTGACTCCAGACAAGGCTTCCTCACCCCTAAGAGCCAACAGCTGCTGCTTTTAAGCCCTCTGCAGGGTTTAGGAGTGGAGCACCTGCACCAGCAGCTGATGGCACCCCCTGCTCCTCATTTAATCTGGTTTTGCACCAGAGGGGAGGGAGCTGTGTGGCTGCTGGCCAGGACACCCCTTCCCCTGGGACAGTGACCTGCAGCAGGTCCCAGAGGGAGCAGGGAAGCAGCAGAGAGGCTCTGTGAGCACGGGAGGAGTTTCTGACCCCTTTTCCCAGCACAGCCACTGTCCCTGTGCTCTCAGGGACAGATCTCACACAGCCTGGTGCTCCCACCTCACTTACTCCAGCTGTGGCACTGATGATCCAGCACAGTGACCTGGCTGACAGCAGCAAAAACCCTGTTTTAAACAGCTTTTCCCTGCAGCAGGAAGCACTGAGAGTGTGGTGTGCTCTCATATTAGCAGCTAATTTATTTTTTCCTCTGCCTTCACTCACAGTCAGGATTGAAGCACGAGAGACAGGATTTTCATGTTCAGACTCAGTTGTTTATTAATTCTTATCTACAGTAGTGAGTTCTACAGCACTTCCAGCTAACAAGCTAAAAATGACAAAATGGAGCTGTATCTTGCTCATTAAAAGGTCTTTTAAGGCCTAACTGTTCAATTAAAAACTGACATCTATATTATTTATACTTTTGAGCCAATGACCAAACACCTGTGACCCACAGTGCAGGATTTTCTATCCAACCAAAAACTACCTAAAACCAAGAAGAAGGAATAAGAAGGAAGAGCCAACTCCCAAGAATTTCCATCTTGTCTTGTACCTACTACTATATTCTAAAACCCCAAATTCTAAACCCTTCACCATGTGATATCACACACTTCTGTTCAAACTGCACACCAGTGATTCCAATTCCATCACTCAAATTTGGAAACCTTCTCCAAGGCCCCAGGTCCAAAGCAGTGTTCTCCCAAGGGTCAGGGTGAGAAAGCACAGAAAATTCAAAACTCCCAGGCTTCAGGGCTCCAACACTCTGATAAACCTCAGAGGTGCCAGACTGAGGTAGGAGAGGTCCAAGCCCAGAGCTTCAAACCAGTGGGAAATGTCCCAGTGAAAGCCACCAGCACAACCCCAAATCTGCCCCCTCCTCCATGAAGTGCTCAGAAAAGGAAATGTCAAACATCCATGGCCCCTCTTTTCCTCCCCAGGGCTCACATTGGGATTGGTGCCTCCTTCTGCACCTGCCAGTGGACAAAAGCCACTGCAGCCAGCCCTGGGCAGGGAGCACAGAGGGTGCCAGCAGGACAGGAGGGACCTTCAGGGCACAGATGGCACCTCCAAAGTGTCACCCCTGACCACAGATGGGTCCCTCAGAGCTGTGCTGAACATCCATAAATCTTTGCAGTGGGACAAGTGGTCATTAGAGATGCTCCTTCCAAATCCTTTGTATCTTCATCCATCAGTCAGTTCTCTGCTAGAGAAGATCCCTTCCATCCTGGAGAGTTCCTGAAGTAATTTGCAGACATCTCAGCTTGCCCAGTAATTTTGTTCCTTATTAAATATTGCTAATGACAGGGTTTCAGACTCTCGGCCATACATTCACTTTCTGGTCTAGTATAAATTTTAATCTGTCTTCCCTCTTCCTTCTAGACAAGTCTTTAAAAAAAAATTACTGGAATAAAAAGGAAAGCACAGAGTAATTGAAAAGAGCTGCTAAAAACAGAAAGGAAGGAAAGCTAAGGAAAGTTATAATGATTGAAAAGTTCAATAAAATCGGAGGAAAGCAGGAAAAAATCCAATTTTTAATGAAATGGATGGTGAGGTGTCACTGGTACATGGCAGCAGATGCTGGAAGGTGAGCTCTGTTTTCCCACCCCAGGTCAGGCTCCCACCTCTGTGGGCCACTTCAAAAGCATCACCCACTCCCCTTCCCTTGTTTTAACTAGAGCTGCATTTCTCCTCTCCATTCACCCTCCAGCTAAACCTTTTCATCTGGTGCTTTCAAAGCCTGACCAATAGAGTGTTGAAACCAATAAAACTGTTTGTGGGGAAAATTTTCTGAAGAAAGCAAGCACAAAAGATGATGTTTTACCAAAAGCTACAGGCAGAAAATGGGAGGCTGGAGTTGAAAAGCCCATGCAGATCAATCCTGAACTGTCTATTCTCACCACCATAATGAGCATATACATGATTAATGAAAATATTTATCCTCATAAGCCACTGCAGAGAGTTAATATTTAATCCAAAGTCATGTGAAAGCCCAGCCTCTCCTGGTTCCTCACCTACCTTCTTGTTTCCTTGGAAATCTCTGAACTCTGCCAACTGACCTGAGATTTGGCTCTTTGGGGTTGGCTTTTCCTGGCTTTCTGCATAAGTCCCACACCTTTTGATCCCGAAATCGCTGCCACTTGGGACCTACAAGGTTTCTCAGATAATCCTGTGGAGCTGGTGCTTTGTAACGTGCCTCACTTTGATATTCAAGGCAAAGCTGGACAGCCCACACATGAAAAGACATCCTTCCCTTTCTTCCCAGGCTTAATTTCATCTGCAAATTAAACATATCGAGACAGATATTTATAGAGGAATGCCCTGATCCTCCCTGGAGGGCCGTGGAGTCTCCGATGTGTAATTTTGCTTTAGGAATATGATTTTAATCTTGACTTTTTTTTCCCGAGGCTGGTTGGCAGGAGAGGAGAAGGGCAGGGGAGGGGGGATGCTGGAGCTGGGGCTCTCCTGTGCTCCCCACAGTTGAGCCCTGGGCTGGTGCAGTGTGGGCTGGCTGGATGTGCCCAGGGGCTCCAGGCTCCTCCTGCCTCCCTGTCCCTGTCCTCTGCCAAGAGGTTTCAGGACATGGCCCTTCAAAGGTGAGCAATTTTACCTCTGGAAGAATGGGGTCTGTAAACTTTGACAGCAAGAGCTTTCAGCTGTGACTTACAAAAAAAACCCCAAACCAAACAATACTCCTTTAAAATGGTGCAGAGATTAACTGCTCAGCCCTGGGGTCTGGTGGCCCTTTGTGACAAGGAGCAGTCCCAGAGTCATCCATCCTCCTGTTCCCCAGTCCCCCAACCCACATTTTCACTATGGGCAACCCCCAGCACTATAAAAAAAACACAAAAAGGGAACATTTACAGATATGCCATTTACAGATATGCCCTAGAGCAGAAGATAAAGGACTTTTATTTTGTTTTCCAGTTAAATATTTTCATTTTATTTTCTCATTAGAGAGTAACTCAGTGCTATTCTTTTGCCCAGCATCACTCACTTAACATCCTCCTGATGGGAAGAGTTCAGGGGAGGGAAACTTGCAGGAAAGATGGTTTCAGTAGTAATAAGAAGAGGGGCTTTGGCACATTTCTGCATGCTATGAGGTATGTCTTTAGGCTTCAGTAAACTTTTGGAGTCCCTGGGAAGCTGGTAATGTGCCTTTGAAGGAAGTATGACTTATGAAATTGCAGTTTTTAGCTTAGCTGGATAATGTTAATGAGAAAATATCATGGGCTGCGGGTGGAAGTCTCCTGAATCCCATAAGTCAGGAATAAATTATTCTGTTTTCCTAAATGAAGCAGTGCTGTGCAATGCTGCTCCTAAATCAGGCTGATGGGAGAATTATTTATTAATTTGTGCAGGAACAGAAAGAAGCTCAGGCAAATAAATACAAACCAAACTGTGTGAGAGAATTACAAACTTCAGCTTGCTGTGGGCATGGAAGAAAAGGGTTTGCTGGGGCTGTGAGAAGGAGCAGGAGGGGTGGGAACAGCACCTTGTGTGATGGAGGCAGCGTGAGGAGCTGGAGGTGGACAAATCCTCCTTTCTGCTGGAGCCACAGAGATGATGAAACCCCCCCAAGCTTTCAGCTGCAGTGCAGCAGCTTCTCTGTAATTAAACCCGAGCTCTGCAGCTCTGCCTGTGCCTGCTGCAGCCCGGCTCACACATCAAAGGGAGATGTTTCCCACGAGGACAGCTCCCACATCAGGGAATTCAGGGCTTGATGCACACTCTGGAGTGTGAGTGATGGCCCAGCAAAGTCCCAGAGCAGCAGCTCACACTGAGCAGGTGATGCCACATCCCTGGGGCTCCTGGGGCTCAGTGGGGCCCCGGTTTTGGGCAGCACAGCAGAACCCAAGGCTCCATCCCTGGAGCAGGAGCCCCTGGGGGCTGCCAGCTCCTCTGGGCTCTGCAGGTACCACACAGCTCAGCCAGCACCTGGCCTCCTACCCAGAGAGGATTTATTCCTCCCCGAGCAGGTCTCAGTGCTGGCATTAATCAGGGAGATGGACGAGTACAAGCCCGTTTATTGTGCTCTGTGGGTGAGTGATAAGTCTGTGCTGGTGCCTGGGATAGCAATCAGGAGAAGGGAGCGAAAGGAAGAGGAGGGAAGAGCAGCATTGTGGGTAAATATGTGCTTCTGGTGGTGATTACCCTCCAAGTAATTAGTTTTTAAATCAGGCAGACGTTTCGGGAACTACTCGCTATGAGCTGCTTTAATTATTTATACTCCCTTTTATTCTTATTATTTATAGTCCTCCTCTTTGGATGGAGATGCTCTTTGGAACCTGACCCATCTCCAGCCCTCCCTGGCCCCACAGTTGCCTCCTGCAGGGCTGCCAGGCACCCCCAGAGCCCGGCTGTGCTGGGGCTCCCCTCTCCCTCCCAGAGCCAGGCCAGGCGAGCCCATCCTGGCTGTGGAAAGCCCTGTTCAGATCGGTAATTAAACTCTCACTCATCTTCATTTCCCTCATTTGTTAAAGTGAGGCCACTCAATAAGCCATTAGTGCAAGGTCCTTTCTGTCAGCCAAGGCATCCTCAGGCACATTTCCCTTGGAGGCAGCTGGGGAGGGTGTGGGCAGGGGGAGCAGCTCCTGCCTGCCCCCTGCTCTGCCCAAACCCTCCCCATCCAGCCCCTCCCAGGTCACTCCTGCCCTTTGGCCAAGGCTCTGGGGAGCGAGGGGGAATTTTGCAATGGCCAACCCTTCCCCCAGCTGGGATTTTTCCCACAGCACCACACAAGCCCTTGTTTCCATCAGAGCATCTGGTGTTGTTGCTCTCCCATTGCCAACCCCACCTCTCTGGAGCTCCCTAACATCTGGAAGCCATTCCCTGCACTATTCCCATGAAGGGACCTCCGACCCCTTGAGCTCCTCCTCTGGCCTAAACAAAAGCTGTCCTTACTGCTGAGCTGGGGAATTTTGCCTGCTTTCCCCTCTCCCCATCCATTTCTCAATGTGTCACCAGGACAGCATCTGCCTGGGAAGCCCCGGAGCATCCTCTGTCCCCTCTCCCTCACATGCTCAGACACCAGCAATGAGGAAAACTCAAAAAAAAAACCCCGAATTCCAGGACAAGAAAAACAACAATATAGGGAGAAACTGCTGTAGATTCCTCCAGGAGCAAGGCCCATGTGTTTGCAGTTACTACAACTACACGTTGATTTTCCCTGCTCCCTCCCTAGGAGCTTTTGCCCCGGGTCTTGCTTTGGTTACAAGAGTGAGAACACCTTGACTTTGCTGCTTCTCACCCTGGAATCATTTGTGAGCTGTGGGGGTGAGGGGGATTTAGGCTAAAGCAACCACAGAACTGCTGTTCAGCTCAAAAAATGGAGGGGTATGGATAGGGATGGGTTTGGCACTGGGGCAAAGAGGGGCTCATCACTGCACACCTCACTGGATGCCACGTGAGATAATTCACTGCAGCAAAAGGCAGGAGCCAGCAGAAAAGCAGAGTTAAAATGTACATAATCCTGTGCTCCAGAGCCCCACAGGAACCTGACCTGAGTGCTATCCTGCTGGGTTTGTTTTTACCCAGTCCCACAGCCACAGAATCCCAGAGGGGCTGAGGCTGGAGAGAAGCTCTGGAAGTGCCTTGCTCCAGCCCCAGCTTAAGCAGGGTCACTTAGGGCTGGTCAGCCAGGAGCGTGCCCAGGTGGCTTCTGAGTCCAACTGCTTGGGGGGAAAAATACAATAAACACATCAGAGATTAAACCAGCAGAGAGGACAGTGTCAGATCTGCAACACCAGGGAAAAACATGGTTTTCAGGATGGCCAATCTTCGAAGGGCATCCCAGAGCCAACCCTGCAGCCATGAAGGGTTTTGAAAACCATCTGCCTGTGCAGCCAAAGCCACATTTGTGTGAAGGACAAGCTCCTGCCTGCCCTAGAACTGGGGGCAACCCACTTCTCCATAAGAACACCAGGAAGCACAGTGGGAACAGCTTCAGCATGGAAGCAGAGGGATGGGATCCACCTGCCTCCCTCAGGGTCAGGCTGGCTCCATGCCAAAGGTGCTCAGCAGAACCAGCTCCAGCATTTTGCAGGGTACCTGGGGCAGGTATCCGAGGTGGGATGAGTCCAGGGGGTCAGGAATTACCTTTCACCCTAAACAGGGCAGTTCTGGGGCTGGACTCTCCCATGACCCCCAGCCCTACGGGGTCCATGCAGCCATGATTGCACCATGGCTGGGAACAGACATTTCCAAACAAGCCTCCTTCTATTTGCATTCGAAACATTTATTTTGGGAAATACATATTAAACACTATTATTTATACAAAAATGGACTAAATTTTCATAATGCTTATAACCCCCAAAAGGCCATTTTAATAGATCTGGATGAAGGGTTTTTTTATTGTATTATTTTCTTTTTTTTCCTTCCAAAAAAAAGTCAGATTACAAAGGAGAAAGCAGCGTGTCTTGCTTGAGATACCAACTAGAGGAAAAAAAAGTTTAAGATGGCATTTGCAGAAGTGCCTCACACTAGAGATTTTTCTCCCCTTTCAGTCTTTTTTTAACACTTGAAATATATATTTTTTTTCAGTTAATACATTTTTTGTTGATGTTTTTGCTAAAATATAGCAAGTCAGCAAGTAGAGAGTTGCTGATCCCCAACAGCTCCGTGGGGCTGCTGTGGAGGGGGAATATGAGTGAAGGGGAGAAGGGATTCTCACAATGCATCCCCCTGCCCACACCCCTTTGGCTGCTGGGGGGGGACGTGTGGGGAGCCCCTGAAAACCTGGGCATCCCCAGCAAGGGGAGAGCAACCTCCTCCCTCCTCCTGGCCACCTGTGCTGAGCCAGGCTCTGTCCCCCGTGGGCTCTGCAGGTGCCTTCCAGTGCTAGAAGGATGGGACACGCTGCCACTTCAGTGTGTGCCCCCAAAAGTGGGTGATTTGCAGGAAGTTTTTTTCCCTTAGAGAGGACTGGGAGACTGGTGGACACCAGAAAGGCAAAAGGAACTGGGGAGAGGGGCAGGACTGCAGAGCTCTGCTCCAGGACCCCCTGCTCCTGTGTCACAGTGCTACCTAATGCTTGCAGGGTCTGTTTTACTGGGGACACACAGAAAGAGGAGGGTCTGGGGGAAGAGCAGGGGGAGCAGCACCCACGCACCCTCCCCAGCCCCCCCAGAGCTGCGGGGCTTGGTCAGCACATGCACAGAACCCCTGCACAAGGACCAGCAAAACAGGAGCATCTCCCCTGGACACACAGCACACAGGGGACCAGGAAATGAAAAGGAATTAACAGACACCCAGGAGCCTCCTCTGATGTAGGGAAAAGCCCAAGAATCACAAGGGTCAGACAGGACACCCCTCTGCCTCCCACCACTGCTTTGCAGAGACAAAGTTCCACGCTCAGCCCCCTCAGGGCAAACACACTGCGAGCCTTCAGCAGACAAAGACCCACCCAACTGAATGACAAATAAATACACAAGTGTCCCCAGGACATCAGCCACAGCTCGGGCCCAAGGGAGAGGGAACCAGAGTCTCTACAGAGGTTCACAGCCTTCTGCAGGCTGCAAACAGACAAGGCAGACCCTCCCTCCCCTCTCCCTCGCTATTGCAAGGTCACAGTCTGAAAAGGCACTTCTCCCAAAGCAGGTCGCTCTGCCTGGCCGGGGGTCGGTGACAGGCGAGGTGACACCTAAACACTCCCAGTTTATTGCATGTAGACAGGGTACAGGGGCTGGGTTGGGGGCTGGTGGGTCCCAGAGGGCTGCAGAGGGCTCGGAGGAGGCAGCAGGACACAAGGATGGCACTGTCTTGCTCTCTTCATCCCACCGTACCTTGCTGCAGGAACCCTCGCCTTCAATGGACGGAGAAGAGCCCCTGCATGGAGGGGCTGGAAGGGCTCCAGGGCACCCCGACCCCGCTGGCCCCACAGATCTGCTGCCCTGGGTTCGGCTGTGGGGCCAGAGCTGGGGGCAAGCGAGAGCCCAAGCTCCACAGAGGGACAGTCCTCAGCCCAGGGACGCTGCTCTGGGGGTGAGCACAAAACTCATGGCACAAAGCAGGGGGAGAGCGGCCACCCCGCTCCACGTCTGGTTATTTGGTCAGTTAACATGGCAGGGGTCGGGGACCAGGGCAAGAGGGACAGTGGCAGAGGATTTATATAAAAATAAAGGGGGAAGAGGGGAGAAATAGCGAGCGTGAGCGAGCGAGGTCCTGGCTGCAAGGGACGGTTACATCTCGTTGGCCACCAGCTCTCTGTCAGCCACGCCGTTGGACAGAGAGCTCTGGCCCTCGTTCAGCCTCTTCACCCTGTAGGCTTCAAAGTGGATGTTGCTGGTAATATCCTTGATGTTCTGCATGTGTGTCCTGCAGGGAAAGGGAGATGGAGCAGTCACACCTTGCTGGGCCAGCCCAGCCTCAGCACCCCAACCCTCTGCACCCCAAACACCCCCAGTCCCAATGTCCCCTCCTGCCTTGCTGGCTCATGGTGCCTTTAGGGCACAGGAGGGAAGGAAAGGCAGCAATGGGCAGCATTATTGGGCAGCAGGGGCAGAAGCCTGCACTGGTGACACAAGAGCTGTGGCTGCAGAACACCCACCCAGGGACATCCCGACCCTGCCAGCCCTGGGGCGAGGTTTTGTAGCCCCACACGAGTCTGCCAGCAACAGATCATGTGTGCAGAGCTTACCTTGCAGCCAAACTGGGCAGGAGCCCAATGCCCCTTTTTAGCAAGCCCAGGGGGCTCAGCCTCCCTCTCCCCCACAGCAGGGACACTTCTTTCAAGAGGGAGCAGCCATCACCCAGACCCCACAACGACACCCCAGTGGAGGGTGATGTCCTTGAACTGGGGATGACCCTGGCGCTGGTGAGGGATCCCTAAGGCCAAAAGCTGCCTGCATGCAGGCTGGAGCCACCCTGCCAGCAATCCTGGAGTGTGTCCTGACCCTCCACTGCTCCTCTCCCCCCCGAACTCAGCACTGCAGCTGAGAAAAGTCCCCAAGGCGAGGGGTCACCCCTTGCAGAGGGGCTGCAGAGTGGCAGCGGGCTGGGAGGGAAGGCAGGGATGGAGGGTGAAGGGGTGCAGCAGCAGAGCAAAGCAGCAGCTGCCTCAAGCCATGCTGGGCTGTCCCCTGTCCCTGGAGGCCAGCTGGTGACCAAGGGCTCTGGGGACAGGGCACTGACCTGATGAGGAGGTCCCGCAGGTAGGCGAACTCACAGTGTGTTGTGTTCTCCACTGGCAAGAGAGACAGAAACCCATCAGTGAGCACCCATGGCCTCCAGCCCGGGGCAAGCAGGACCTGGGGGCTTCCCCAGAGTGTGCAGGGCTCAGATGGGCACTGACACCCCGGGGTACAAGTGCAGGACTCAGGAATCCTCTTTGCTGGAGGTCCCTGCCCTAGCTCAGCCCTGGTGAGCTGTGACTGAGCATCCACAGCCCCTTCCCAGTGTCCCACCAAGGAGGGAGCTCCCAGCAGCACCCCCAGCACAATGCTGGGACCCCCAGAACCACAAACAAGACAGGGGAAAGGCCATGGTGAACTTTGCAGTGTCTCCACAGAAGTTTCATCTGTAGCTTGGCATGAGCATCCTGCAGCATCCCAGGCTGCTGGGGGCTGCCAGGGCTGTGCAAGGACATGAGCTCCTGCTGCCAAAGGGAGAAGGAGGAGTGCTTGCAATAGGGAAAAATCAAGGGGTGCTGCTCCACCACAGTCAGTCTGACAGCTGCTATTTTATCTCTAATTTTACTCAATTTAGAGGAAAACGCTTTTTTAATTTATTTTTTTTACCCAAACAATCCTGTACACAGAATAGCAGAATCCTTTATGTTGGAGAAGACCTCTAAGATCATCGAGTCCAACCATTAAACACCATGCAGGAAAAGCAAAACAAAACCAACACTGCTGTGCAAAGGCTGCCTGTGGCCATGGCTGGGTCCTGGGGGTCTCCCTGTGCTCAAGGCAGATGCCACAAATAGAATGTGAGGGTTTAATGAATCCCATTGAGCTCAGAATGTTCAGAGACACAGCACGAGAGGGCAGCAGAGCTTCAAAATACACTGATTTTCCTGGCAGCTTTGTTAAACCATCCCTCAACACAGGATTCCTATTAAAAAGACTCGTAAATGAGAGGAACTTGTGAAGTGAAGGGGTGGAAGATGAGAGGGGTGGCACTGGAGGTGAGCCAGCTGGCTGCCAGAAACCATGAACAGGGAAATGTGTAGATGTGCTGGAGCCAGGAGCTTTCATCTAGCCTTTAAACCGTGACTGTCAAATGGGGGAGAAAAAAGGCAGATGCTGATGGGAAATGGAAGAGGGAAGAGATCCCACAAGGGCACCAACCAAAGGCATGGTGGAGGGTACTGATGCCAGGGGAAGGTTCTGACAGGGGCTGGAGACACAGGGATGTCACTGGTGTGCCCTCAAATCCTGCCATCAGGCAATTACTGTGCAAGAAGCACAAGCCAGGCCACGAGACCCCCAGAAATGTCCCCTCCAGCACTCAGGAGCTCCCCAAGACACACAAAGGCCCAGGAACCCAGCACAGGAGCATTGGCCAAGGTGTTTCCAGTCCTCAAATGTCAGGAAAATTATCTTTTTTTGGAGAGGCAGGGAAGCACCACATCCACCTCAATTCCTACTGCTGTTTTTGAATTTCACTGCCTTCTGCCAGGGCAGGGAGATGGGCTCAGGTGGGGAAGCAAGGATGAGGTACCTTCAATGGTGCCCCACTTGGTCTTCCTCCCTAGGATTCTTCTTCCATTCACCTGGTACTCCTGGTCACTGCCCACCACTGCAAATGGGATCATTTCCTGTGGAAAGAGAAAAACAAGGTTGTGGTTGCTTCCTGAGAACTGGTCAGGAAACCAAACCAGTGAGCAAAGTCACAGGAGGGTTTCATGGGATGAGCTGGTTTGCTCCTGATGTTCCTGAGCAGTGCTGCCTGCCAGGGCCCACAGGCAGCCCAGGACTGGGTACCAGCATCTCTTGCACATGTGCTCAGCCTAAAACCAGCCCAAACCCAGCCTAGCCCAGTCCCTCATTGGCAGGCACCAGGTACAGCTGGAGCAAAGGTATCCCAGATCTTCCCTGGAATTGCCCCCAGCATCTGGCAACCTGTGGCCAATTTCCTGATCCAAGTCGGTGTCTTTGAACTTCAGAGTCCCCAAAAGACGTTTTTCTTCATTGAATTTGTCCAATCCACTTTATTGTGCCAAAAAATTGCTGGCTGATTCCTGTAGCATGGAATTGGCAGCTGCAGGCAGCTTACAGGTAAAATTCCATCCCAGTGCTGGGAAGGCTGCTGCCTTAGCCAGGGATGGGCAGGCACCTCTGTTCCCTGAGCCTGGGGCAGGGAAACAGGCTGAGGATCCTCTGCTGAGGGCACCTGGCAGGGGTGGAGATGGGGAAGGAGTATGGACAGGACACCTCCCCCACGAGCCTTTCTCACCCTGCTCTGAGCTCTGGCAGGATCCCTGCTGTGAGCAGACCCCATGGACAGGGCACAGCAGCTTGGGGAAGAAAGCAGAGACCTTTTGGAAGGGAAGCCCCAGGAAATCCCCAGCCCCTGGAGCTGCACTGACCCGGAATTTCTCGTTCACAAGCCGATCTTCAGAGTCCTCATCAAACTCCTTCTGGGGGTACACATCGATCCCATTGGCAAGGAGATCAGCCATTATCTAGGAGGGAAGAGCAGAGGGACAGGTGAGGGACAGGCAGGCACAGGAGCTGCACTCCCAGCACGGCAGCTGCTCCCAAAAGGCTCCGAGTGATGCCCACCAGTCACAGCAACGTCCAGCAGCATCACCCTCCCTCTCCATCCTAAACGCTGGGGGACAGAGACCTGTGCTCTGTCCCCCACACACCCACCAAGAGCTTGCCCTGCAAGAACCTGGTGCCAAGACACAGCTCAGGCAGAGAGTGAGATGAGGTTACATGAGCTGGATGCTGTTTAGGGATTGGAAAAGACAACGAGACAACCCAAGCAGCCCAAGCAAAGGGGAACAGAGCTGCTAGGCTTGTAACACAAAGGTAAAAAGCTGCTCTCTGGTGTTTGTTTACACTCCTTGGAAAAGGAACTTGATCTGAGGGGACAAGGACACAGCTTGGAAGGGCAGACTCTAAGGACTTTGCCTCTGTGCAAGGCCAAGAGATGCTGAAATCTGATTCCTGGGTGGAGGCTCAGCTCACAGGGAGCTTGAAAGATCAACCTCCTACAGGGCTGCAAACCCCAACCCAGGCTGGCAGCAGCTCCCACCACTTCCTATGGCAATAACTGCACCTCAGTCCTTCAGTGCAGGCTGGTAAAGGAGGGGATCCAGCCCAGGGGATGCCCCCAGCCAGCCTCCCACTCCCCACACACTGAGTTTAGGGGAACAGCCCAACAGAGCCAACTCCAGGGAGCAAAATTCACTCACTCAGCGCAGCACAGGCACCAACCTGCAGCCAGGCTGGTGCTTCACATCCCCAAGCAAACCCAAAACCTATCACCACTCTGAACCAGCTACAGCACAGATGCAGAGCTCTGCACACAGGCACACTGGAATGAGGGGACAAGGTCCCAGCCTGTGCCCACCTGACCTGATTTCCTGCCCTCTCATCTGCTGGGAGCAAACACACCATGTGGCTACGTGTTCTCCCTCCATCTGAAAGGGTTTGGGAGGTCTGGTAATAATCAGGAAGCAGTCAGACATAGGGTGAGCTCATCCTGTGCTGAGCCAGTGCAGAGCAGCAGTCAGGCACTGTCCCCATGGTCTTCCATGGTACCAGCAGCCAAGGGTGCCCAGGTGACATTTGAGGTCCCAGACTGACTTTGTAGTGCCAGAGGCAGACAGTCACCTGCAGACACAGGGATGTGTGCACTGGGAACCTCTGAATGGAGCCAGCAGCCTGCAGAAACCACCACAGGGAGCAGATGTGGCACCATGGACTCACCCCTCTGTGCCCCCTCAGCAGCTCCTTTGAGCTCTGTGCAAACAGCCTGACAAGCCAAGCCAGCCCAGCCTGGGGCACTCCTCAGCTCCATTCCCAGCCAGCCTCTAGCCAAGGAAATTGCTTGGAGAGTTTGGATTCAGCCCCCAAAAACAGACTGGGTATTTCAGTGCCTGATGCTGCCCATTAAGAAATGGGAAGGAGAGGCTCTCACACTGGTGTGGGAAGGAGCAGCTCACCCTCTCCTGCAAGGGGGCATGGAACCACCCCTGGCTGAGCTGTCATCCTGTCCATAACCAAAGGAGTGGCCCCTAAAACGACCCTTTTGGCAAGGTTCTCTTTCCCTTTACTTCTCCCAGGTCCGACTCATGGATCAAGGAGTTGGTGGTTTTTACTCCTGCAGGGAATGCTGAGGCCATCACGCCTGCAGCCACATCCACTGCCCACACAAACAGATTTACAGCCCCTTACCAAAGCCCCAAATGGGCCACCTCCACCTCTGAGAGCCAAGCCCTTGCTGTGGGTTCAGACAGCCCCTCCTCAGCTCCCAACCACGGGAATTTCATACCTTGCTTCCCTCTTAACTCTCTCCCAGCTGAGCTCAGCAAACACACACGTTTCTGACTGGTTCCTGTATCAGTGCACGATGCTGCAGAGGGAGCCTTTTCCAGCCCCTACGTGCATCAACCTCCCAAAACAACAGAAACCAGCCTGAAAATCACACCACCAATAACAAAGGAGGCAGGAGAAGCAGGCCTGGAGACGCAGAGCTCCAAACTCATCCTGCACTGACAGAGCTCCAAGAGAAACACGAGGAAGTGCTCGGAGAGCAGGCGTGCCCTGCGGCCACGCGGGATCGCTCCGAGCTGCAGCCGGAGGAACGCGCTGGGCTGGGGGCCAGGAGCTGCCTGCACAGCCCTGCCAGGACAGCCACGAGGGGCCAGGGACAGCACGGATGGGCCACCACCGATGGCAGCCCCGGCAAGAGGCGGCAGCCCCGTACCCGCTGTTTGAAGTAGTCCCTCTCCTCCAGCGTTAGCGTGTCGGCTTTGGCGATCACCGGGACGATGTTGACCACTTTGCTCAGGCGCTTCATGAACTCGATGTCCAATGGCCGCAGCCTGGAAAACAGCAGGAAAAGGGGATTTACACCCCGAGGCTGCTGCAGTGCCCTGGAAGGGAGGGGCATTTAAACAGCAGACAGAGGGAATCGCTTCCTTTCTGATAGGACAAGTAAAGACATTTTCTTAAAAGCACAGCAGGCAAAGAAGGTTTGAAAACGCTTTAAACATTTTTTGAAAACACTTTAAACATTTGCCTTTCAAAGCTGCCGCTATCGCCTGTGAACCCTCACAAAGCCCCGTGAAGTGGCAGAGGGCTTTTATCTCTGCATGGCCACAGAGGACTGCAGGAACTTGCCCACAGCTCCTGGTGTCCTTGGTGGAGCTGGGATGAGAGAGGGCGATGCTGGCTGCAGGACCAGCCCGAATCAAACCCTGCTCCAGCTCCATCCAAGCTGTCACCAACCATCCAGGGACAGCACAGCATGGGAATGGCCACAGGTGACAGTCCTGCTCACACTTCTCCTGTGCTGAGCACCAGCCCGTGCTCATGCACAAGCTGGGAGTGCCTCTCACATTCATCAGCTGGGATTAAAAAAAGCTCTGGAAATTCTCCAGGGGCTCACAGAGCACAGAAGAGATGCTGCTTGTTCCAGAGGGCAAGAATGTCAGAAAATTTCTACAACAGAAGTCTCAGCAGAGGGAAGCTGCAGAGATTGCATAACCCCAGTGATCAGTGCCTGGGGAAATCCCTCCCTGCTGACAGCACGGACACAGCTCCACTTCCACACTGCTCCACGGCCAAGGCCTGCAGATAGCAATGAAGGCACCTGGCCACGATCCTCCCCCTGCTCCTTGGACCTCCTGAAGGTGTTTTAACTGCTGGGGGTCCCAAAAGAGGAGAAAACCCTCCTTGGGACACCTCCAGTTGCTACAGGTCCCCCTGGGTGGCTCTGAAGGTGATGGGGACATGCAGCACAGTTGAGCAGGTGTTGCCTTGAAAAAGAAACCTGGAGGTCCCAGGATGCAGGATCGCCTTTGGGACAGAAGCCTGTTTGAAATGAGCCCTCACTGAAGGGCCAAGAGAGCACCCACTGCCAAGACACTCCAGCCAAACCCCACCATGGTCTCCTCGGGCCCTACAAAGGGCTCAGAGACCCCAGCAGAGCCAGGCACAGGCGTGCAGAGGAGAAGGGACTGATCCTGCCCCTCAGCAGGCACCAGGCAGTGTCCCCATCCCACAGGGACACCTCTGCCTGGCCCCAGTGCTGAGGGAGGGACATTCACCCCAGAGAGACCCACCCAGAGAACAGCAGCTCCAGGCTGGCCCAGAGCAGGCAGCACTGGTGACCCAGCTGACCCCTCCCCTGGTCACCCCTCTCGCAGGGATGGAGCTGGACTGTGCCAGGTGGATCTTGTCCCCACACACCAACAACACCCACAGCCCCGAGCACGTCATTAGCACAGGGACAAACGAGCTCCTAACACAAACACAGGGTCACAGATCACCCTGGGCCCCAGGAAAGAGAGATTTTGGCTATTAAAGGGAAAAAAAGAATAGAAAAAAACACAAGGAACCCCCCATGGACACATCTAAGCTGACTTGCTGCTGGCAAACATTGTTTGGAGCTCTGCATAATGTATTTCCCAGACCTCCAAGGAAGTAATGCAGTAATGCTCCTTTCCCAGCAGAATTCTTTCCCCTCCTCTCTCTTTGCTATTTTCCAAACAATTTTTCTCCTCTAAAAGCTTCTTCCCCACTGAGCCTGTGTTCCTGCCTCTTTCATCAGCTTTTCCTTTAAAGACCAGGATGCATACAGTGCGAATGCAGATGAATCCACAGTCAGGCAGACATTTGAGTTTCAGCTCAATCTACATGTTAAAAGCTCAGTTCTGATCCCTCAGATCCCTCACACATCTGGAGGATGCCACAGTGAGCCAGAGCCTGCCCACACTCCTGCTGTGTGCAGCAGCATCCCCAGGGCACAGTGACCACAGTGACTGTGTCCATTTGCACCCAGGCACCTCTGACACAACTTTCTGCTCCCATGGGCTCCTGCAAGTGCCTCGTGCACCTCCCTGCACCACCCTGAGACCACCAAGGGGCTCCCCAGCAGAGCAAACTGTATGATTTTAGGGTTTTCTGCAAGTTTCTAGATATTCTATTAACTCCTGCTAGGTAGGTAGCTCCCCCAAAACCTTAATTATGAAAAAGAAAGCGAACCTTTTCACTGAGAACAATGCCTGCCTGTAGCTACACATCACATTCATGTGAAGACACCGAAGGAAAACACATGGATTAAGGTGGTGGCAAGTGCTATTTGCTCCAAGAACATCACAGAAGAGAAGGCTCAAGGAAATACCTAATCTATTTTCTTCCCCAAATGGTCCCTGATATTATTAACTTATACACATTTTGGGCTTTGCTGGGAGGGGTGGAGGAGCTCGAAGGGGAGTGCATGGGCTGGAGCAGGGGTGCAGCATGGGCTCCAGCCACTCCAGCTGGTGCTGGCTGTTCCCTCATCCCCTCCTGCCCTGGGCTTGGGGGAGGCTGTGCAGCTGGGCACGCCTTGCCAGGGCTGGGCACACGTTATGGTGCCCAGGACACACATTATTTCTGCCACTGTGCACAGACTGGATCTCAGCACAGGCTCGTTCCTGATGGTTCCCCTGAAACTCTGTTACAGGAATTAAAATCCACAGTGAGCTGCAAAGTTATTTCCTTTTGGTTGTGCCCCAGATCAAACTAACAGCAGGAATTTGAGCTCTGTGTTAAGCAAACACCAGTGAGGACCCAGCAGCTGCTCAGCCCCATCACCTGCTCCAGGGAGCTGGTGGGCACCTGAGAGGGGCAGCCAGAGGGGAAAGAGGGAGTGGGTGGCAGTTCCTGAGCCACCAGCCCTGGTGGAGGCAGGAGAGGTGATGATGAGGCCAGGCAGAGTTCCAGAGCCATTCCTGAGCTGAACAGAGCTTTGCAGGGGTCAGAGCAGGGATATTTATTGGGTGGCAGAGCCAGGCTTGTGCAGCTGCAGCTGGAAGCCCCTGCCAGCACCATCCTCAGCCTTCACAAGCACGATTACATGGGAGTGTTACAGGCTGTGTGTGAACTGGATGGGCTGCAAAGCCTGTCCTGAACTCCCTTGTGAACTCCCTCATGCAGCAGAAATTTCTCTGCTGATTAACCCTGGAGCTGCCTGGATGGGAGGGCCAGACTAAAACAGAGCCAAGCAATCCTCTGCTCCGGCCTCTGAACCTCTGCACCTACTTTGCTTTTTTTTTCCATCCCTCACTTTTTTTTTTTTTTTCTTTTTTTTAGGAAAAGGCAAACTCTCACCCAGTACCCTGCAGCATCCACAGGCAGTCCTGTGCCATGCTCATCCACACCACCAGCAGCAGCTCCCCAGGCAACACAAACACCCCGTGCAAGCACATCCCAGGAGGGCAGCACCAAGCACCTGGGATGGCGAGTGGAGCACATGGATGGTGCCCTGGGGGCATGCTGGGGTTCTCTGGAGCTGGGTGACAATGTCCCCAGTGCAGGTACCTACAGCTCTACCAGCCACTGCCATCCTCCCAGTGACCTCCTGGAGAAGACAGAGGCACCACAGCAAGAACCTCAATGCCCTTCCCATGCCCTGCTGCAAGGGACCATGGACCTGCTGCCTCAGCCAGGGCACAAACCTGCACCCAGCTGTGTGTGACAACCCCAGCACAAGGCTCTCACACAGGATCCTCTGCTACAGCACCGTGACAGCAGCTCCACCCTGCAGGAGAGGTGGCCACATCATCCTTTGTCTCTATGGACACCACAGGGGAAAACCTGACCACAATGATGTAAAACGTAATTTGGACTTCACAAGAGAGCAGAGAGGAACCCCAAAGCCTGCTCGAGCTCTCAGAGAAGCAAAATTTCCCATCAACCTCCCCCTGCCAGTGGAGTTTGCCCCTCAGGTGGCAGGAGGGGATGGGTGAGCTGGTGACAGTGGGGACAGCCCCAGCTGGACTATCAGTGCAGGGAAACAGGATCAGCACAGGGCTCAGCAACAACAGCCCCCAACTGCTGGGCTCGCTCGGATATTGGAAACACATGTTCAGTGGAGAGAAGGAAAAAAAGCAGCTGAAAATCCACACAATTGCTGTTGGCCAGCGGGTGAGAGAAACCAGAGCACGGCTGGAGAGGCTCCGCTGGGGGACACAGCAATGGGGCTGCACATCCCTGCCTGCACATCCCTGCCTGCACATCCCTCCCTGCACATCCCTGCCTGCACACCCCTGCCTGCACATCCCTGCCTGCCCATCCCTGCCTGCACATCCCTCCCTGCACATCCCTCCCTACCCTGCCTGCACATCCCTGCCTGCACATCCCTGCCTGCACATCCCTGCCTGCACACCCCTGCCTGCACATCCCTGCCTGCCCATCCCTGCCTGCACATCCCTCCCTGCACATCCCTCCCTACCCTGCCTGCACATCCCTGCCTGCACATCCCTGCCTGCACATCCCTGCCTGCACATCCCTCCCTGCACATCCCTGTCTGCACATCCCTGTCTGCACATCCCTCCCTGCACATCCCTGCCTGCACATCCTTGCCTGCACATCCCTCCCTGCACATCCCTGCCTGCACATCCCTGCCTGCACATCCCTGCTGCACATCCCTCCCTGCACATCCCTCCCTGCACATCCCTGCTGCACATCCCTCCCTGCACATCCCTGCCTGCCCATCCCTGCCTGCACATCCCTCCCTGCACATCCCTCCCTGCACATCCCTTCCTGCACATCCCTGCCTGCACATCCCTGCTGCACATCCCTCCCTGCACATCCCTTCCTGCACATCCCTGCCTGCACATCCCTCCCTGCACATCCCTGCCTGCACATCCCTGCCTACCCTGCCTGCCCTGCCAGGCACCCAACAGGGCTCCACATCCCTGCCTACCCTGCCAGGCACCCAACTCACTCAACTCTCCAATCATCAGATGTGTTTTGTAAGAGTTAAACAGCCAGAGGGCTGAGGAAAAGCTGGAGCATAGCTAATGCTGCAGGTCAGACCTGCCGAGGCAGGGGCTGCAGATCTGGGCTGAGATTAGTGGAGCCAACTTGTTAGACCGGCCTAAAAATGTCATTTCCCTTTGAAACCTACTCTGCTTTATTGTTTTCAACCATAAATGTTTCATCAGCCCCTCTGCTCCCGATCAGTTACACAAGAGGGGCATAACTGGCCCATGCAGTCATTTTATTCCAGTGAAGGATGCATTTTTGGTCTACCCACTGACAGAAGCAAAACAAAGCCTTTTCTATTGGAATAAATCTCCACATGGGGAAGTGGAAAAGGCTGACATGAATGCAGTGCTAGAGGCTTAAGTTTACTTTTGAAAACAGACCCAAAAACATCCCCAATGCAGACAGAGCCAGAAGTGGAAGAAATTGACACAAATCAAAAGGAAACTCAGATCTCATTTTGTGTTGTGATATTTTAAGTCACAGTTTTCAAGACATTTTAAAGTGCCCCAAGTTTTCAGGGTGGGCTGTGTGCCTAAGAGGGGGGAAAAAATAAAAAACAGAAGAGGGAAAAAAAAAATAGAGCAAGATCTGGGCCTTTTGATGTTGTCACTTGAGAAGTGCCAGAGCCAGGAGAACTGTGGGCTGAATAAACAGCATCCCACTTGCAGACTAGTCAAACAACCTACAAAATACCCTTATGAGGTGAGGGTATTCACTGCCTTGGAAGCACTGAAGGAAAACTGACTAATCCCCTTACAAAGTCAGGGGTAAAGAGAAAAAAAAAACAACGTTCTGCTTGCAAGAGTAGCCTCTCCATTCAGTTTGAAACCTGTGTCCATCCTTGGTCGAGCAAGCCAGGTGACCACAGCAAAGGCAGCAGCTCCCTGGAGCTCAGAGAGAATTTCATGGCCCTTCAGAAGAGGAAACTCTGCATTTCTCTGGGGTGCAGCAGCTCTGCTGTGTTATTGCAAAGCCTCCAGATGACACAGCCCAAAGCTCCTCAAGCCCCATAAAACCATGGGAGGACCCCAGGCAGAAGTGCCCTGATGGCTGAGCTGGAGGGACATGGACAGGGAGGGCAGGGGGGCAGTGGGTACGTACGAGTGGCCCGTGGCTGGGATGAAATAAATACAGCAGTGCACCCGCGTGTCGGGGATCCGCTTCTTGCGGTTAATGTTGATCTCCTCCTGCAGGTACTTCTCGTACTGGTCATTGATGAACTTCATGATGGGCTGCCAGCTGCAGAGACAGGGGACACAGGCTGGTGTGAGGGACCTGGAGCACCCTGACCCTCCCACCTGCCCGAGTGTGTGAAGCAGAGCCTGCAGAGCAAGGGACACTCAGCATCTCCTAAGTCACAAACCTCAGGTGTTCACTGCTTAGCAACTCCATTCATTGCTGCAGGAGGGGATTTACTGGCTGGTTTAGACAAGTAAGTGCCTAAAAAGTGCTCCCTTCTCTCCTTCTGGACCTGGCTGTGGAGCAGCACAGCTCTGGGACCATGGCCTGGCTCCTTGCACAGTCTCACAGCACAGGAGCACGAGCAGAATCAAAGCCCACAAGCCAAGCCCAGCCCAGCTGGTGGCGGGGACAAGGTCCCTGCCATGGGCCAGCCCTGCCCAGCCCAGGGGCCATCCCACAGAGCCAGACACTGTGCCAGGGATCCTGGGCAGAATTCAGCCTCCAGAGCCACATGAGCAGGGTCTGGGGACTGGCCCTGCTGGCACACAGCTGCTCCCAGCCACAAACAAAGGTTGTCTCATGCCTGGAACAGCAGGATGTTTGTGGCTCTCACGGGGAGCATGGCACTGCTCTGCCACCACAACAACCTCCTTCCTGCTGCCCAGGGAGCAGGGGGCACAGCTCTGGGCACGGGGTCAGGGTGTGCTGGGGCTCTCCTGTCCTCCCCCTGCACCCAGGGCAGAGGGGCAGCTCACCAGTTCTCGTTGTTGATGTGGTCCCCAAAGCCCGGCGTGTCGATGACTGTCAGCTTCATGCGAACCCCCTTCTCCTCAATCTCTGAAAGAGAGGAAAGCTGGTGTGTGAGGCGAGTGTGGATGGGTGCTCTGGCCAAGCCCAGCCTCCCAAAATCAGCTGCAGGGCTGCAGCTTGCTCCCAGGGGATAAATGCACCTTCACAGCTCCTCAGAGGCACCAATCAGCCCTCCAAAAGGATCCAGCCCCATATCCACCCTGAAATGCCACCCCCACTGCCACCTCACCGGTCCCTTCCAACAGAATTAACTCAATGCTGATGAATAAATACAAAACAGATGTTTTCTGAGCCCTGCAAGCATCTCTGGATGATAAAAGCCCATTCAGAGAGATAAGAGTGGAGGTTTATGGAGATCCACAACTCTGTGAGTCCCCAGAGACACAAGGCAGAGCAGAACCTAAAGCCAAAGCAGCAGGTGGGACCTGCAGAGCCTCACCATGAGTGATGGATTTGATTTCAATGGTCTTGGGGATCCTCTCCTCAGCAGCTGGCTGTACAGATTTCCGGCTGATCTTGGATTTGAAGAGGGTGTTGATTAACGTGGATTTCCCCAAGCCACTCTGACCTGGAAGAGAGCAGGATAACCCAGAGTCAGCACTCCCTGTTCTGTCAGGGGCCAGGGGATGGGGCTGCTGACAGACTCAGCCTGCACCAGATCTGCCAGAAGGATGGATGGAGGGAAGGAGGGATGAGGAGCAGCTGCTCCCCTGCAGCTGCCCCGAGCCAAGGAGCTCCAGTCCAGCCCAGCCAGGAGGAGGCTGCAGGTAGCAAAGCCCCTCCCTGGCTCCAAAGCAGCAAATCAAGAGCTGGTTCCCTGCATCCAGGCCGAATCTCAGCAACCCCGAGGACAGGCAGGCAGTGCTGGGGATGTTTGAAGGGCTGTGGTGATTCTCAGCAGGGCACTGGGACCAGGGAACTCCAGGAAAAAACATCCCAACTGTGCTTTCACTCTCCTGCAGTCTGCTCTGTCCAGTTCCACAGGGAAGGCTTTGGAGCAGCTTGGCAAGCCTTTATCTGGACACGACTAACAGCAGCAACAATCCTACAAACCTCAGCCCTGCTACATCTGCTGCTGCTTCCCTGACAGATTTGCTGCTGCAATCAGCCCAGCTGGCTGCACAGACACAGGTCCACGCCAGGAGCTTCTCTAAATCCCACAAACAACAGCCCAAGAAGCACATGAGATTCCACAACTTTAGAAAAACAGCTTTTAGAAAAGCATTTTCATGCTTTATATCCCAGAGCTGATGTTGATCTGTGAGGAAAGGACACGAGCAGCTCCTGACTCTCCAGGAACAGCTGTCTCGTGAACTTGGAGAACAATTTTTCCAGAGCAAAGAGAACAGAATTAACTCCTCAAAACCCAGGGAGCACATATTCTGGGCCCCCTGCAAACACTGCAGAGATCCTGCACACGCCATGGGGACCCAGCAGCCCAGTTCTGCCAAGACAAGTTACCAACTATCATGGCATTGCCACCAGCATGTCCCTTGGCCCACAGAGTGTCTCTAAGCACTTTCAGCAAGGGTTTCACCCACATCCTTCAGGGTCCTGGCCCATCCAGGCTGCCAAAGCCAACTATAGGGCAAACCAGCACTGGGCATCACCTCCTGGCATCACCCCACTCCCTGATCAAACAGCAATTTTAGAGCTGAGCTTGCAACATCACCAACAGCTGCAGTCCAGCACAGGAAAACTCTCTTTGACAGCCACTGTCACTGCTGGGCAGTAAGAAACACGTGGACCAGCCTGGGGGGAAGTGCTCCCAGTCCTCTGCTGCCTAAAAATGCAGGGCCAAGCACTAAGAGGATTGGAGCTGGGCATGCAGAGCCAAAACAGAGCTCTCACTGCACCACTGCTCACCATTAAATGGAGCACCTGGGGTGACACCCTGGGGACAGCTGAAATCAGGGTGACACACTGGGGTTCAGGTGGCACACTGCCAGAGCTCCAGGCACTGGGTCTCTGTATTTGTGTCTGTCCAAGCTGCTGGAGCTGCACTGCCTGGAAAGGGACCAGAGGTGAGAGCCACCAGCAGGCAGGATGTGATGGGATTGGCACCACGGCCACAGGCTGACCTCACTGAGCCACGGTGGGGTGCAGCTGGGGACACTAAGGCTGTGACAGGCAGCTGAGCAAAGGGCAGAGCCCCCTTCCAACAGCCCTGGTTTGCAGCCCACTGCCTTTCCCACAGCTGAAATCCAGTGGGGAAAAAACACAGCTGAGCCTGGCCACCTCTGCTCTCCTTCCAGCTGCTTTGCATGGAAAACTGAACACAAAAGATGTGCTTTGGGGTTGGGATTTTTAAAAGTTTAGATTTTTAAAAGTTTAGACATTTCTCTTAATCTCTGTAACTTTGAGCACAAGGGACTAAGCTGACCATAGCCTGCAGCCCCCTCTCAGCTCTGGTTGGGATTTTGAAACCCTTTTGAATGGGGACCTTGCTACAGTGGGGAAAGGGTTTTCACAAAGCCCTATCACAGGGACACAGTGAGGAGTGATCCCAACATTTTATTAACATTTTAACATGGCAGCAATGCTCGGTTCCCACCTCTCCTGCAGGACAAGTGACCTCCCTCCTCCCTGCCCTCATCTCCTGCCTGTAAGACAGAGATTGGAACAACTTCAGCTCAAGGGCTCGCAGCTGAGGCTGGATGGAGCTAAACCCATCCGTAGGGAGGCACAGCAGGATGAGGGCTGGCTGCTGCCCCTTCCCCGAGGTGCTGCTCCTCCTGCATCCCTCCTGCATCTTCTGGGAGGGCCAGAGCTCCACTAGTTTATGCTGCCCCGAATTCCCAGCCTGTAAACAGCCAGCCCGGTGCCTGCCAAGGGCAGAACAATGTTTTCCAGGCGCGCCGCAGCACGAGCCTTCATACCACACACAGCGCTGCCAAGGCAGAGCCATTCCTGAACATCCCTCCCTGGCTGCACAGCACACTGCTGAGGTGCTGAGGCAGCACAGCCTGCTCCTGGAGGGATGGGAGCCTCCTCCAGCAGGGAAATGGGAGCTCAGCACAGGTAATCTCTCTGTCAGGCTCCCGGGACCAGTGCAGAGATTTTTGGTTTTGTTTTCTGTTTGCAGCAAAGAGCTGGATTTGTTAGAACACCTCCCAGGAACTGGTTGTGCACTGACCAGCCTTGCTGTGATCACCCAGCCCAGGGAACCTTCCCCAAAGAGGGGATGAAAATATCAGAATGGGAAAGGCTGAGCATCCACAGAGCTTGATGGAAAGCTACAGCACACTGAAATCTTTAACAGAATTAGCAAAAACTCCGGATCAGACCTTTCCACAACCCCAGGCAGACTCCAGGATACCCTGTGGGACATCCCACAGGCATCACACCCGTAGCCTTGCACAGCTCCTCCCAGGAGGATAAGGGATGGTGAGCCCCCATCTCCACACCCCTGGTCATTGCCTGGGATTGACTCTCCTCATCCCGCTGCAGCTCCCCTGGCAGACACAGGCAGGGAGGGCTGCTACCTGACCAGCCCAGCCCCAAGGAGCACAGCCCAGCTCACACAAGGGGCTCCATGGCACTGGGTCAGACACTAACAGCTGGAAAAGAGCAGAAAAGCCTCATTTCTTTTCCCTTCTCCCCCCTGGCTGGTGTCCCACAGTGTCTGCCCAGCTCTGCAGTACACTCAGCATTTTGCAGGTCAGTGGCTGTGCCATCCCTGGCTTGGGGGGCCTGGGGGCTGCAGGAACACAGATCCCCACAGCTGAAGCTGCAGCCAGAGCAGCCAGTGCTCATTAGCTCAGGACAGCTAATGAGCAGGAGCTAGTGAGCAGCAGGATTTGGGCACACAACCCTCCAGCCCTCCCTTCTTTCATGGAACACTCCCTGGGACACTCTTATCCCTTCTGTACCACCCTGCACAGGTCCCCAAAGGAGCCAAATGACTGAGCTATGCAAACCCCTCCTGCTGGTCTTTATTTCCATCAGTAAATTACTGCTTTTGGCATTTCTTCCCTGGTACTTGTAGCAGGGCTGACTGAATACAAAAAACCTCACCAACAGGAATTTTACCCAAATTGCTGGCAGTACCAGCAGGGATGAGGGTTCTGGAATAGCAGCAGCAGTGCAGCCCCTTGAGCCCTTAAATGTGCCTCAAACCAGGGTAGGACATCAGGAGAGCTGCTGAGGGAGCTCTTGTGAGCCCTGACACCCCTCGAGGTGCTTCCCTCCAGGATGTGCCTATGGATAATGCACCCCAAGATGCAGGAGGATGAGGAAGACTACGGACCACATCACATGGACAGCTTTAACTCCAGCTGATGCCAGGCCAGCTCCTGAGGAGCAGGGTTTGACTGCACCAAGGCAGAGCCCCCAGCGCTGATCCCGAGGAGGCTCCAAAGGCGACAAACACCGTGGGACAATGACAGCACCCAGCTGGCACGGCGGGGGACAACTCACCCACGACCATGATGTTGAACTCGAAGCCCTGCTTCATGGCTTTCCTCCTCAGCTGCTCCAGGATGGCGTCGATGCCCACGTAGCCGAAATCCGCAGCCTTGTCCGGCCGCGCCGGCGCCGCCTGCTTGGGGCCGGCATCCCGCGGAGCGTCCGTCATGCCGGGAGCGTGGCTGGACACGGCCTCTGCACCTGCACGACAAACACAGCCTGCTCAGGGGACAGGGCACCTGCTGAGACCCACGGTACCAGCAGGATGGAGGGAGGAGGAGTGTGGCATCCTCCTTCGCAGTAATTACATTAATTGGGGTTTTCCTTCTCCACTGCATTCACTTGATCCCTGCCCGCTCCACCAAACCTGTCACAGCAAAGGGATGCTGCTGGGGGGTGTGAGCACAGCAGGTCCCTCAGCAGCTGATCTGCTGCCACAGAGCAGGACCCAGCACCCAGAAAGTCCTCAGCCCACGTCGGGGAGTGACAAAGCCCCACAGCCCTTTAACTGCTGTTAAAGGCTGGCAGAGATACACAACCCACTCCTCCACACCACTGGCATTACAGCACTGTGCACGCTGCTGCTGTGAACAACTCAGCCCCGTTCTGGGGGGAGCTGATGGCTCTGCAGACACAGCGAGTCCTTGGCAGCCACTGCCACGTGCCCTCCTTGAGCTCCAGCTGACGCAGATCACAGGCTGCCAGCCCTGGCTTGTGGAAAACCCAACACATTTGCATCAAGACAGGCTGTGCCAGACAACACCCACGCAGCCACGGAGCTTCTGAGATCTCACTCTCATTCTGTCACTATCTGCTCAGAAACCCAAACCCTGCAGCTTCTCTCAGAGACAGGGTGCCTGTCTGCCCTGCAAGACGCTCCAGCCTACCAAAGTTCTTCAGAAGAAACAAATGTAAAACTACTGCCTCAGAAAACAGCTTTCTAAGAAAAACCAGGGAATTATCCACTCCCCCAGGCACTAGGCAGGAGCATCAGCCCCGGGAAGGACAAAGTGCCCCAAGTGCCCTGGGGTGATGTGGCCTTGTCCCCTGCCAGCCCCAGCTGCTGCACATCACTCACAGCAGATACAGCAAATATCCCAAAGGCAGGGCAGGCACAAGATCAGCCCAGTCCCCTGCAAGCTCCTGGAGGCATCAGCCACATGCAGCACACTCCTCTGATCCAAGCACAGAGAGGGAGCTTTTAGGAAAACACACTTCTAACAGTCCTCTCCACCCCAGGATGCTGCTGCTCTGTGCCTGGGTCCCTGCAGCCACCAGCCTAAGCGAGCATTTTGTTGTTGCTCAGTGTTTTGCAATGATTATTTATTATTTTTAATCATTTATTATTATTAATAAAAACATTACTATTTGTAAAGTCCTCACCCCTCCAGACAGCGACACAGCTCTCAGCTCATCTCACCCCAGTTATTCCTGGCCTTTGATGATGTGCAGCTTGCTTTTCTCTGCCTCCCTCTCTCTGTAGGAGTGTGGCTGGGCCAAAGGGGCTCCTCCAAACACAAGCCCATCATCCCTTTTCCTCTGGCCATCTCAGACTGGACCCTGCTGGGGTCTGTGAAGTGGAACCACACTCTTCCTGCAAGCACAGCACACTTCCACATGCTTAATATAGGCCAATTAGGAGAAAAAAAAAAAAAGAAAAAAAGAAAGGAAAAAACAAGCCTAGATTTAATCTCAAAGACTGTTGGGTCACTTTGAACACTTTTTTCCAACCCTCAGTCCCAGGCTGTGCAGCTGAGCATTACTCACAGAACTGCCAGAGGGCAAACACTCTGTCCTTGAGAGACATGGGAGCATCCCACTCCTCCTGCACAGCTGGAACTGCACTGCCATGGGAGCATCCTGTTCCTCCTGGGAACTCTGCACAGCTGGAATTGCACTGCCATGGGAGCAGGAATCCTGCACAGCTGGAACTGCACTGCCATGGGAGCATCCTGTTCCTCCTGGGAACTCTGCACAGCTGGAATTGCACTGCCATGGGAGCAGGAATCCTGCACAGCTGGAACTGCACTGCCATGGGAGCATCCTGTTCCTCCTGGGAACTCTGCACAGCTGGAATTGCACTGCCATGGGAGCAGGAACCCTGCACAGCTGGAACTGCACTGCCATGGGAGCAGGAACCCTGCACAGCTGGAATTGCCCTGCCACACTGCCCCTCACAAAGTCAACCAGCCTGGCATGCCCAAGGCCCTCCCACAAATCCCAAATTAGCCTCGTTCCAAAATGGCAAGGCCAAAAGTAGAAAAAAAAAAATCCCCGCATAACATTAAAAATAACCCCAACAAAACGACAACGAAATCATGTGGAAAATATGCTGCCCCTGTTATGCAATGGGTTTAACTCCTCCAGGCACCACTTGTGTGCACAGGACAGCCCCAAGGATGGGACAGCAAACTGGAACACTGGGGCAGGTAAGGTGCAGAGAAATTAAGAAATTAAATAGAGCAGAAAGCCACCCTCCACCTGATAAAGGGCAGGAGCATCTCCAGCACCTCAAGAAGCAGCTGGCAGCGTGCAGAGGGGCTGACCTGTCCCTGGGCAGGGGGATGTGCAGGCAAACTGTGCCCAGCTCAGGGAGCAGATATTCCTCACCAAACTGCCCTCAGGGGGAGGAGAAGGGCTCAGGGCTCGCCAGGCTCCAGCCACACCAAAGCCACAGGAAGAGCAGCACCCTGTCAGGGCAGCCCATGTGCTTCAGCTGGTCTGTGGGGAACTCCTGATTTAAAGCATCTGGTCCTGACTGGAGAAAAATGCAATACAGTATTTTGTTTATAAAATAAGTTTATTTTGTATATAAGTATATTGCAGCTAGGAGTGTCT
Source organism: Sturnus vulgaris (assembly GCF_052056855.1). NCBI lineage: Eukaryota > Metazoa > Chordata > Aves > Passeriformes > Sturnidae > Sturnus > Sturnus vulgaris. The sequence goes on from NC_142262.1 coordinate 8,154,394, forward strand.
GCAGGACAGCAGGGATGCAGAGTGATGCCCCAGCAGCATCAGCAAACTCCCAAGGGAGATGCCACAACTCTAACGTGCAATTTTTTTTTTTTTTTTTTTTTCATCTTCCCAGCACTGAGATGGTCTTTCCTTAGCAAAAACTCCAATGGCACACTGGGCTCCAAGTTTGTGCCAGCAGAAGGAGGGTGCAGCCAAAGCACAGGCACGTGGTGGCACACAGGGATGCTGTGCTGGGTGGCAGGGACCACTCCCAGGAGTCACTTGTCTAAAACATAAAGACATTAGAAATAAATTGGAGCAGAGCAGTGGATGCCTGGGATGCATCATGGGCACATCCTGGATTTGTCTGACCTGCTGTGCTCTCTGAGGGGACAATGTCAAACTTGTGATAATGCCAGAGCCTGGCAGTTGCAAGCTGACCCTTCTGGAGCACTGCAAGGAGGGATGGGTTAATAAACACCCCATTACTGTCTGAAATCCCTGACTGCCACCGAGTCCCTGCAAGAGCAGGACCAGAGCTCACATGATTCCCCATTGTCACCCTGACCCCACTGCTGTCCCTCACACAAGGGGCCACTGCTGATGGGGCAGAGAGCTCAGAGCCTGCAGCTCTCTCCCACTAAAGTGTTCCCGGATAAACATCAAGCACATGGGAACAAGAGCTTGTGCCATATTTAGACCTTTCCTGCCAGAGAAACCCTGTCCACGTGGGCACAGGAGATGTGGAGATGGTCAGGGCAACACTGCACTGAGCAGGGGCAGAGCCAGAGCCCGGCTCAGGCATGGCTGACTCAGGACAGCTGCTCCAAAGTTGATTTTGCCAAAGGCTCCGGGCTGTTGCTCTGTAATTGATGCATGTCAGACACGAGCCAAAGCCAACATCTGTGAAGCAGCAGATGAAAGGCACCCTGTGGGGAGGGAAGCCCCTGGGAGCCCCCCGGGGACCCTCCTGCTCCTTCAGCCAGCTGGACACCGTGTGCTGTGGGATGGGCTTGGCCAGGGCTAGGGTTAGGAGCTGCTGGAGTTTCTCTGCTGGTGCCACGAGGCTGCCACAGCCCAGGACACAGCAGGCAGGGCATGCAAGGACAGCCATGGGCTCCCCCAAAACCCTAAAGCCAAGGTAATCCTCCCTGAGGATCTGGCACAGGGATCTGCGGGAGACTGGGGCTTCACTGCAGACACACAAAGGTTAAAGCACCCTCAAAGAGGCTGGACTGGGAATGTCTCACCCACCCCAGGCCCTGGATACACCCAGCAGCTCCATGCTCTGCTGGTGATCTGGGAGAGCAGGGCTGGTCACAGACCTGGGGCTCAGTGGCTGCACAGAGGAACCAGAGAGCCCAGGAGGCTGCACCTCTGCCACGGCTGCCTGTCAACAGATCCAAACCACTGCACACTCAGTCAATGGCAAAACGGGAATGTTTGGGGAGTAAATCCAAGAAACACCCTTTGGATGTTGGGAACACCAAGTACTGGCCACCTTCTGATGATCCTGCAACCATTTCTACAGAGCTACAAGCACCCACAAGACCAGGACACTGTGGGTAACTTCCCTTCCCTCCACACAACAGACGCTGGAAATATCAGGGGCTTCCAGATTTGTGGGATGGGTTTGTGCAAACACAGAGAGCAGGCTCAGAGCAGTGACCAGGGGTGTATCAGGGTGTGAAAGCACAGCCCAGGCAGCTGAGTATCCACGGATGTTTTCACAGGAGAAGTGTGAACTACCTAACCTTTGGAATTCTGGGAGCAGCTCTCTTGGAAAATTGTGCCAGTAGGGTGTCAGAGACATTTGTAGCTCCAAGGAGAGAATCCACAGCTCCTGGTTAGGAACAGCTGGCTGTGGGACCTCCAGGGCCTCTCCCCTTGGCACACTGAGCCGGTGACCACAGGCCATGGAAACAGATCCAACCTGAGGAGGAGGTGGCAGAGACACAGCTCTGCCTTCCTAGGGGACAGGAGGAGTCTCAGCAAAGCCAGGACTGGATGTAATCCCAGCATGGCCCAGGCACTGCTGGGTTTTCCAGCTTCCATGGGATGCCCTGGTGCTGACTGTGGCAGGTCCCTGCTGAAGTGTGGGTGCCAGGGAACGGGAGGTACAGCTCACTCCAAAGCTCAGGTGGTTCAGCCTGGCACAGCCAGTGCCACAGACCCTGCAGCACCAAATTGTAGCTAAGGGGTGCTTCTATTATTCAGCTGCAATCACCAGCACCTGGCTGGCACTGCCAGGCCCGAGATGGAGTCTGTCCCTTGCATCCCTGAGCACTGGGCTACAGTTGCAGGCTGGCCACCAGCCCAGGCCCACCTACCAACCAGTTATATTTCCTTTTCAGCTTATATTTCCACCTAGGTGCCAACAAACACGACCCAGAAACAGCAGAGTGTGCTTAACTCCACTTCAATAGACCAAATCCACCCAAGAGCTGCCAGAGAGGTGGCCAGCTACCTCCTGAGCACACAAGAAGCTCCAAGCTTGAAGCCTTTTATTCATGTGGGGAATAAACCTGCTTTCAGAGTTTAAAAAAGGAGGCAGTGATTTCTGCTGCGGTGCGAGCGCTTCCACAGGCGACCAGTCCAGGCCACAGCTCTGAGCCACAAGCCATGGGCACACATCACATGAGGCCGAGCTGTGCCTGCCAGCCACGTGCTGGCTCATTTCCGTCCTCACTCTCTGTGTGCTTCCCCTCCGGCTCCGGAAACCCTGCAGTCCCTGCCCTCGCCAGCTCAACCCTCCCGCCTCTCCTATTTACAAGAGATGGATGCTTCAGGGCTGCCCATCACTGCTTCCCTTCCCTTCTCAACCCCTCCAGCTGCCGCAGGCTCTGCTCACCACACCAGAGTGGTCACCGGTGTTTCTGGGCTGGGATGCAGGAGCCCATGCCAGGGTCAAACCATGGTGCCAGCTCTACAACCTCAAACTGCTGCCCGTGGCTCCTGGATGTGGCGTGAGGCTGAGCACCAGGCTGACCACCACGCTGACCATTAGGCTGAGCACCAGACTGACCATTAGGCTGAGCACCACCCTGCCCCAGTCGGACACGTGTAGCCCTGGCAGCACAATCCACAGTCTGACATTCTCATTCCTCCAACCACGTGAGACAGCAGCTCTAAATCACTTGCAAAAACCTACAGAGAGTTGTTAAGCTGTTTTCCCCCACGTTTAAGAAGGAGGAGATGATCATGAGCAACCCCAAGTCTCGGCTTGGGAATGCAGAGATCTCTGGCCATGCGGCCCCACTGATCACCCTCTGTACGGAGCTTCTTCCCTGGAGCTGGAGCAAGGCTGACCCCAGAGCAGCCCTCCCTCACTGGGAACACCCCATTGAGAGGAACCTTCCTGCACACACATCTCAGCAGAAGCTGCTCCATCAGCAGGCCCCATGTAGCCCATGCCAGTGGCCAGCACAGCCCTTGCTCCCTGCAGACAGGCTCAGGGTGTCTGTGCCCAGCAGGGTCCAAGGACACCCACAAAACGGATTCCATGGGGGCTCTGAGGATGGGATCCACTCCCACCCCTGCCCACCAGCCTGGACAATGGTACTCAGCACAGGAGGGACATGGGGACCCTCCCCAGCCCCCAGCCAAGGGAAAGCACCCTTCACTCCTGTCACCACTGCTCTGCAGAGCTCAGCGCTGTGAAAACAAAGAGCCAGGCAGCGCTCCCCAAACTCAGCTTGTCCAGACAGCACTGCAGAAGGAATGAGCCGGGCCAAGCCCCAGGAATGGGCACCGGGCACGGCTGTGTGCCCGCTCAGCCGAGCTGCACCCGGGACTGATGCCCCCATCCCACGAGGCACTGACTGCAGCTACGGCAAATAAAGGAGCAAGCCAGAGGGATTCACATCCTCGGGCTCGCAGTTCAGCTTGCTTTTTTTTTTTTTTCCCCCTATTTTTTTTCTCCCCTTTTAACATTGTTTCGCTTGGTTTTGTTCTTTGAAGGGTAGGGTGGTAGGGATTTTTATTCAATTTCTTTGTTTGTTTCTGTTGTTTTCTTTCTTTACCGAAGGCAGCTGCGCCCCAGACGCTCGGCCAGCCCTTTAGCGGGGGCAGCAGCCGGAGCAGGGCAGGGGACAGGGACAGGGCAGGGGACCGGGGCAGAGCAGGGGACAAGGGCAGAGCAGGGGACCGGGGGTGCCCCCAGGCAGGGCAGGGTTGATGTATCGCTCTCCATCGGTGCCGGACAATGCCGGCAGAGCGGCCAGGCGGTCCCAGCAGTCCCTCCTGTGGGGCACAGAGGTGGCACAAGGGGCCGAGCCCCCCCGCAGCACCCGCTGCCCCTGCCCTGCCATGCCCCGCTCTGCCCCGCTGCCCTCCCTGGGAACCCCGGCACCCCCACCCCGCTCTCTCAGCCCCTTCCCCAGGATAATTCCCCCCCAAAAAGCGCTTCCCCACCACCCCAATCCCCCCTCCGCTCCCCGCCGAGCCCCCGCCCCCGGGCACCGCAGACTCACCCGCGGCGGCGGCGGCTCCGGCAGCCGCTGGCTCCCGCCTCCGCCCGCGCTGTCCTCCGCCTCCTCCCCCATCGCCCTTCCTCCTCCTCCTCCTCCTCCTCCTCCCCCATCACCCTGCCTCCTCCCCCTCCAGCCGGGCCCGGGGGGATGGAGCCTCTTCCCGGGAAGTTGCTTCGCCCCCGGGCGGTTTCCATCCCCCCGGCCCAGGGGGGCCCGCAAAGGGTGAGAGGAAGAAGAGTTTGGGGGCTCGTCCCACCCCGGCTCCACGCAGGAGGTGCGGGGAAACTTCCACGGGAAAGAGAGAGGCTGGGACAGACGGGGCAGCCCCATTGCAAGAGGAGCCCAGTTCATCCAGGGGGCCAGGCTCTCATCCACATCCCTGTCCCTGAGCCCAGGGAAGCTTTTTGCTTCCCAGCATCCCGAAATTCTCCAGCAGAGCCCCAGAGCAGTGGCGGGTGGGTGTGAGCGCGGGCTCACTTTGCTCTGCAGCTGTTGAAGATGTCTGGGCTGCATCACACATCTGCCAGGACAAGATATCAACCTACCCCCACGGGCACGGCTGCTCTCTGAAATGATGTCAGTGAAGCTGAATGAAGATATCAGCTGTCTCACAACTCCTTCCTGCCTTATACCTTGATCCCAGAATGTCCCCAGCCCTCTCCCACCAGCAGAGGGAAGGGCCAGCCACAGGAGGGAAGCTGCACCCCCTGGCCCTGCTCCCTCCAGCACACACCCTGATGTGGGGTGGAGACCCCTCTGTGATGTCCAGCAGTGCTGGTGGGACTCTCCTGTCACAGCCAACCTCCCTCTTTCAGGCTCCTGGGTCTGACATGTTACTTTGACCTACCCTATGACCTCAGGACTTGTTCCCTGCAGTTCTCAGATTTGCATTCCCAGAGAGAGGCCCGCAGGTGATGAAAGGGTTAAGACAGATGTGCACATCTGCAATCTTCAACACCCAGAGGACTCCCTTTCCCACGAACAGCCCCTGCACAGCCTGCAAGCCCAGGGCTAGTACTTGCACTCCCTTCTGGGCCTGTTACCAGCATCACCAGCCTCTGCCACACTCCTGCACTTGATGCAAGCCCTGCCACCTGTGCCAGTGTCACCACAGCCACCCCTGCTCTGTCTCCTGCCTGTGGCTCTAGCGTGGCTGTCACTTTCCCTCTCCACTTCCAGAGGGTGCTCTGTGATGCCCAGCAAGGCTGGCATAGGCTGCTCTGAAAACGAGGGGTGCTGAGGAGGATGCAAGACTCACATCCCTCCACTTCAGCAAGTACCACAAACACCGATTTCTGAGAAACATCCACTCAGCACCCAGGAAGGAAACTCAGCCTCAATCTGCTTATGCTGCAGCTGTGTGCAGATTTCTGCCAGATTACACCACTTTTTATGACTTATTAGAGCTTTAACCCCTATCAATGGGCATTAGTGTTTTAATCTCTCTAATCTCCAGGAAAATCCAATGCTAGATGGCAAACCGGGCTTGCACAAGTAGCAGCTGGGTCTGTTTGCAAGTCACTCCAGCCTTGTTTTAGTTGGAGAAAGGCAGGAAAAGGCTGTGCTGGGATCACTTAGGTGTTGTGCTTGCACAAAGAGTAAAGAGAAGATTTCAGGTGCGATGGTTTCCTGTCCCTGCCATTAAATTGACCACACCTGTGGCTGTGCAGGAGTCAAGCACAGGGTTCATGTGCCCAAACTGAGACCAGCAAAGGGGTGAACACGGCCTGCTCAGCCACGTGAATCAACTCCTCGCTCCTCCAAGTTAATTTTTTTCAGATTGAAATCATGAGCATACTTTAGTCTTGCCTGTGAGGGAATAAAAATAACCATAGAAAAGTTCTCCTCGTGGTCACGAGGCTCTGCAAAGATATTTCACAGAAACACAGACTGGTTTGGTTGAAAGGGACATTAAAGGCCATCTAATTCCAACCATGGGCAGAGACACCTTCCTCTAGACCACGTCCAACCTGGCCTTGGACAGTTCCAGGGATGTGGCAGCCACAGCTTCTCTGGACACCCTCTGTCAGGACCTCACTACCCTCAGGGAAAAAATTAGGGCACATGGGAACTGTGTACAAGTTGTTTCCCAGATTAATTAATAGAAAATATTTTGTTTCAACTCATATCTCCTCCTTCCCAGGAGCAACAGGTGGTGAGCAAGCAGCTCAGAAGGACAACCAAGTGTCATCCTTGGCCTCAGAGCAAGTGCAGCAGGGCTTTGGGGGCACTGCTGGTCCCCAGGATGGCTCTTGGTGCCTTTGGACTGTTTGCACAGAGTGACAACTCACAGAGTGACAAACAGCCCAGACTCTGGGGTTTGTTCTTACAGGAGCATCTCCATTGCTGCAAGGAGAACAGGGCCGTGCCTGGACTTCTCCCAGTGCTCATTTCTGGCTCTGAGCACAGGCAGGACTGGCAGGCAGAGGAAGGAAGCAGCTTCACCCCTCCAGTGCAGATGAACTGGAGAGGGATTAAGTGACTCGCCCAGGGTCACACAGAAATCTTACAGCAGAGCCAAGAATTGGATCCAAATCCCCTAATTAGGGGTTTTAAAATCACAAGCTCATTGTTCTTCCTCTTAAAAAAAAGCCTAATCAGAGTTAGGAGCAATTCTAGCAAGGCCTATTGCTGTTCTAAGTTGTATCAAGGGATTTAAACTAACTACAGATCCAACTTTTAGTCTTGCAAGTAATCTGAAATATTAAGGAAGATTCCTGGCCTGGCTTACACAATCCAGCCAGTAATGCTTTATGGGACATCCTTGCAGGTGAAAGCAGGTCCCCATGTCACAGCCACACGGTTCAGGGCTTGCAGGGCCCACTGGAGAACATGGTCCAGCACTGATGCTCAGGGATACACCAACGAGGGTTTCAGCAGTCCCTGAGTTTTGGGGACAACCCCAACCACAGTCCTTGGCAGCAGAAAGCTGCCCAGCAGTGGGGCTGTCCCCCAGCAGCACTGCAGCCCTCCCCTGTGCCAGGCAATGCTCTGCCCTTGGCCAGCTCCAACCATAAATCCCCAGCTTTGAGGAATAACCAAGGTCTGGAAATGCAGGCAGCTTCCCCAGCACTCCCCAGCCTGTGGGCAGACCTGCCAAGAAACTCACTTCATCCCAAGCTGCCCAGCTCTTAAGAAAACATCAAATCCCTTGGGCACAGGCAGCACGAGCAGGACATGTTCTCTCTCAGGAATGCTGAAGGGACATTTCCAATATTACTGCACCTCAGCAATCCCCAGTTAAAAGTGCACCATTAGGGCTTAGGACATAATTTTTATTCTTTCAATATTGCTGCAATGCTGACTACCTGCCAGTCCCCAGTGACTTTGACAGACAGATGGAAATTCTGCCAGCTATTTTTATAATCTCAGATCAATAACAGAATGAAAAGCACATCCAGAGACCTTGGTAGAGCACCAGTAAACTCTGGAAAGTAGAATGACCGAGAAAAGGACACAAGCTTCCAGATCACAAGACCAAAATTTAACTTTTTTTAGTACTTAAAGAGACACCAACACCTCTAGCAGGAACAGAAAGGATCCCCCAATGTCAGAAGCAGCTAAAATCAACCCCAAAGCTTTTCTAAGAGCCTGAGTGCAGATCTGCAAGTGTTACCACCCAGGGAGGGCTCTGGCAGGCAGCCACCATGGTCCCTTCAGCATGTGCAGGGTAACTCCCCAGAACATCTCTAAGACCCACAGATCAGTGACAATTCCTCCCCTCTGGCTGCAGTGAACTCCCAAGTCCATAGATGATGCAGCTTTTTTCTTTTAAGCTCCTTGGATTTTGTCAGTGACCAGCTCCTCTGAGCAGCCCATGTCAGACACACCTCTGGTATCCCACCAGCTCCTTGGTGGCTTCAATCTCCCTGGAGACACAGGGCAGTGGAGCAGCAGTAACAGGGGGAGCAGGCACTGCCAGGAACATCCCAGAGCCCTCCAGAGCTCAGGGACACCCTGAGGCAGCACAGGAGCAGCCACCCCTCCATGCCCTGCCCAGGAGCAGCATCCAGACCCTCCAGCATCACTGCACTGTGGCTGTTCTGCTGAACCCACACTACACCCAGGACTGCCCCAGATTCCACCACACATAGATATTTCACCCTAAGACAAGATTTCCTTGGGGTATGCATCAGGTCTCTCCATCCTTTTGCATCACCCACCAGGTGCAGCCTGGTCCCTGAGCAAAAACAACTCCATGGATGGGATTGTCTTTGCTGGAGGCAGGATTCACCCAAACAGTTTTTCCTAGCATACCTCTCATGTGCACCACTGGAACCTTAGCTCCAATTCAAGGGAAGGAAGGCCCTGCTCTTCCCTAGCACATCTGTCTTTTCAAACCAGGACACACACCAAAACCCAGAGTCTCCTCCTGGACATCTCCAGGCCGCTCCCACTCTCCAGGAAGGAAGGAAGGAATTATTTCACACGCTGTCACCAGCCATCACGAGCAGCTGGCACAGTGTCCTTGGCGTGAGTCACCCCCTCCCTGGGGAGGCAGTGCCTCGGGTCCTGGTGTCACATCCCAGCAGTGTCCCTGCAGCAGCCTCCCTTCCTCTGGCACATTCCTCCTGCAGAGCATCTGCAGCGCCTGCTCCTCACCCTGCTTGAGCAATCCACCATTTCCCACAAGAGTTTTGCTAGGAAGACACTCTGCAGTCACAAATACTTGGAAAAAGCAGGAAAGAGCCCCATTCCTCCTAAATTCCTTTTCCCTCACAGGCGACACTGGTTGAGGCACTGGTTTGGGCATGGCTGTGCTGGTTTGGACAGACACAAAGCACACTCAGCATTTCCCAGGCACTGCCATGGCCTCAGCTCTGAGCACAGGTTTTGCCCAGCAGGGGCAGGTCTGCCTTGGCACCAAAATGCTCAAATCCTGGGGTCAAGGCCAGCTCTGCAGATGGCACAGCCCAGCCATGCCCAAGGAAACACACTTGGCTGCTTAGGAGCAATCCTCACTCCTCCTCCTCAAGGGCATGACCTGCTCTCCCAGGCACCCCCACAGATTATCACAAAGGACAAATTACCCCCAAAAGGAGTAAAACAAAACTTTGCACCTCACCCCACCAGCATCTCTGAGCCCCACTTCACCAAACCCCTGTGTCCTGCCCTGTGGAGAGCAGATGGAGCCTACACAGAGCTCACACACCAAGGAGCACCTCAGAGAGCCCCAGCATCCTCCACCACCACCTCTGCCCCTCTCACCACCAGCAGCACAGTCAAAGCAGACCCAGCAGCAGGGTCAGAGGATGAGTTTGGTGAAAATAAATCACCTTTGCAAGGGAAAACAGAAGGCAGTGAAAAATTCGACCACCTGAGTCACCCCAAACTTGTTCAAGTTTTTAAACTATTTCACACTAAAGTGGCATCTCCCCTCTAGATGGGGAGATGCCCAGGCAGTGACATCCCTGGGGGTCACAGCAACCCCCTGGTACAAACCAAGCTGCAGAGAAGTTGCTGGGGTGTCCTAACAGTCCCTGCAGGCCACGTGCAGGGATACACGTCCCTGCAAGCTGCACATAATGGGCCCTCCTCCATCCTTTGTCTGCTGCCCCTTTTAAACCTATAAACGCCGTTTGGAGGTAAAGAAGAATTTAGGGCATCCTAACCCTGAAAAGAAAGAAAACTCCATTCAAGCTGTTGGGTTGTCTCCTGCAGCTTAATTAATAACAAGCCATCCCCAGCAAGCTGCTGCAGCGCCAGCTGTCTCCTCGGATGGAGGTGCCTTGCTCGGAATAATAGAGCTTTGTATTTTGATGGGAAAGGTCAGGAGCTGGGGGGAGGAGGAGCACGGGTGGGAGGGGAGTGCGTGGCTTCCCTGCAGATCCCGATGCCGGCAGTGAGTCCAGCCCAGTGCCCATCTGCTGCTGGGTCAGGTCTGCGAGATGGTGGCACCCCTCCATCGGCAATGGGGTGAGCACGTCCTAAAACTCAGCAGGGAGAGGGACACGGGGAGAATTCAGGCCTGTGGGCTGCGCTCCCCCCACTGCTGGGAGGCCTGGGGAGCTCCTGATGCCACTTTGACACGGTCCAGGACCCCCTCGGGGGAAATCCCTGCTCTGCTCTTATCAGGAGGCTCCCTGATAACAGCACAGGATCAGCCTGTAGGGAGACAGCACTGTGTGCCCCTGGCAGCTTTTCCAGGCCTCCAGAAAGGGATGTTTCCTGCTACCATCTGGCTTTTGCATAAACAAACAAGCCAAGCCAGGCTCACAGCAACAGTGGATGGATCCAAGGTGATGCAACAATGCAGCACAGGGGGGAAACAAAGTAAAATGGATCCAAGCCCAGGGTGTGAGATGCCCGCAGCCACCAGACTCTAGAGCATGGCTGTGAAATGACCTCCATTTCTGCTTGGCCATAGATCCCAGCACCGAGTACCAAACCAAGACATCTCCTTGGATCCTGGGCACCACAGCCAAGGGTTCCTGGGATACCTCTGGATGCTCTCTGCTGCCATCACCCTGCTCCTGGCTGGTTATCCAGCCCTCCAGCCCTCCTGGAAAAGCGATGCTCCTGCCCCAGCCCAGTGCCACAGCAGGCTGGGCAGTGGTGCCCAGGGAGCATCACTGACACGGTCAGTGCCCTCTGAGGAGCACACAGGCAACTCTTGTGCTCCTCCAGCTGGCCTGGCCTGTGCTCTCACTGTCACTTTTGTCCCCTCCTTCTCCCACCCATGTCCCTCTGTGCCATCCAAGCAGCCTGGGGCTGCCCCAGCACAGAGACGTCTCTGGCACCACTGCAGCACTGGGGTGCAAATTCCCATCCATTCATCTTGGGAAATAAAGAGACACTAAAAATGGCAAAGAAAGGCAGCAGGAAGCAGAGTTAGGGCAGGTCTCTGTCCCACAGACACGTCCTCTAGCCAGGCACCGAGGCTTTGCACTTCATCCCCCAGCTGGGCAGGGGGAGGACACAGCCCACAGTGCCCCCACAGTGCTTCCACCCCAGGAAAAGGTCCCTGTTGCTTAGCAAAGGGCCATTCATCACCAGGACTGTGTGGGATGACAAAGGGTTAACCCACTGCAGCTGGGCCAGAAATACCATCCAGGACAAAGAGAGATTTCATGTCACCCGCACCGCATCCGCCCAGCACGAGGAAAAAGGGGCCTTAATCCGATTCCCAAAGAAAATGTGGCTTTTACAGCCCCGCCTGACCAGGGCCCTCCAGCAAGTTTTGCATCTACAGCAAGAGTTAACCCAGTCTGAGTTTGAGAAGGGGCCAGAAAACAGGAAGGGAAATCACTTTTCCACAAGTTAGTGAGAAGGGAGAGCTGGGTGGAGGCGGCTGGACAGAGGCAGCATCCCTGCAGCAGGACCACAGGGACATGGATGTCCCAGCCTGGAAAATCTGATGGCCCCAAAGCATCCCTAGAGCAGCCAGACCTGGGCAGTGGTTTTCAGGGGCTGGAGAAAGCACCACTGCTGATTCCCACCAGCTGCACCCCTTCCTAGAGATCACAGTGAGGGAGCTGTGAGCACCCCAGCACTGCCTGGTATTTTGGGGATGATAAGGATGAGCCAGTAGAGATTTTCAGAGTGTTAATGGCAGAACTCTGCCTCGTCCCCACGAGGACAGGGACCCCAGGGAACAAAGCCAGGGACGCTGCTGGGAGGCAGACAGTGCTCACACCCACGAGATGAGGATGAACTGTCTCTGCCTTCGCCTCCCAGCTGCCAGCCAGGCACTCATCCCACAGTGCCACGTCCCTGCCCGAGTCACAGCTCCGTCCCTGTGCCAAGTGGGGCTTGCCAGCCTGGCCCCTCTACCCTGTCACATTGGGATGCCACATGCCCACTGCCCTCCTGATTTTTGGACAGACACTTCCAGGATGCCACTGAGCTGTATTTGAGAGATTAACTCTTTCATTCCCATTTTGGTGATTATTTTTTAACAAACGAGGTCGCTTTACTGTACTCTACTCCACAAAGCCTGACAAATTTAGAGGAGAAATGAAATAAAGCACAGTTGAATTCAGCCATAAGATCACAGCACACAGCAGGCTCAACCCCAGGAGAGCCAGCCTTCCCTTTCCCCTGTACTGGAGCAAATCTCAGACACTTTACCCAAGGAGCAGCAGCTCCAGCCCGTGTTTCACCCAGCCCCAGCTCAGCTCTGACAGGGCTGCATGTGGTGTCGGGGCCATACGGAAATCACAGCATTTAAAACCACAGGCTATAAAAATTCCACCGTGCTCAGAGAAGGGAAGTCTGGATTCCCCATGGAGAGGAGTCCAGGAACTGCTGCTGCCGGGTTATTGGCCACCAAGCCATTAGAGCCTGCCACATGTGCATACCTCGAGCCATGGCCAGCACACCCCGGTGAGAGGGTTCGTGCTGAGGGGCTCCGGGGTCAAACACATTCAAACCCCACCACGGAGCTACCCACAAACCCCACGGCCACACAGGGATTGTGATCTCAACATGGAAATCATGGATGGCAACTACAGCAGCATGGGAGACGTCACAGCTCCCAGGCTAGTGCAGTCCTCCAGTGTTCCAAACTTACTTTATCTGTCATGGCATGTCCTTATCTGCACTCAGGATGCCCTTACAGCGGAGCACACACTCTGGACAGCTGCACTCCTCCTGGATGCTGTATCCTACAATCTGGAATCACACCTGGACAAGGCAGCAGCCCTTAGGGGTTCTTGCATAATCACAATTCTTGCTTTTGTTGCATTTTTACCTTGTGTCAAAACCAAAGTTCAGCCCAGCATTGTCTGCATGCACAAATGCCCCATTGCCTGGCTCACCTATCTCCCAAGGGGAATTTAGTCCATCAACCAACAGTCATTAATTAGCACCAGGAAACTCAGGACTCTCAGCCAGCACATGTCCAACAGCAGCACAAAATCCCCTCCCACCCCAGACCTGCACCACCAGCCTGCTCCCCCACTGAACCCACCATCCACAGCAGCAGGAATTCAATAAAATTAAGCAACTTTAACCCAAAACTTGCCTGGTGCTGTGGGAGGCTGTTCCTGTACTCCGTTGTTCCTGTAAGCTGACCCTGGGAAGCAGGAGCAGCAAAGCCCAGTGTGTGTGCAGGGCACACGGCTGCTCAGCTCGTGGATGGCTGGATACCCGTGGTTCCAGAGCAGGGTTTAGGGGAGAGATGGACTGACCTGCTATTTACAGTAGGGCGGATACAACACCGCTGAAATCGCCAAGGAATCCGATATGAGCAGCTCTGTGTGTGCTGCAAGTCACAGCACAGGGCAGCAGCACCGGCCCCATTGGATCCCAGCTGCTCCCCTGGCCCAGATCTGCTCTGGCAGAGCCCAGATAGTCTCAGCCCTGAATACGTCAGCCCAGATCCGTCCCGGATGCTCCTTCCCTAAATGAAGTGTGGTCACACTGGGATGGATATAAAAAGCCTAGCCTAAAATCCTCTGGCGTGAAGCCTTTCCTGCAGCCCCCGCTGCTTCCAAGGGCTGCTTGACAGGGAGACACTGGGGTACGGAGGGGAGACACCGGGATACAGAGGGAAAGAACAGTTCCTGGAGGTTCACACTGACACAGCTGTCCCCATGGCTCTGGGTGATCCCAGTGCACCCCACAGTGTGTAGGGGATGTGTGTGCTGGGCACAGGCTGCAGCTCAGGGGGCTGCTGCAACTGATGGGGCAGGATGGGCAAGAGATGGGGAGAGCAGGAGGCTGTTTTTGGGGAGCACTTCCCACACAGGCACAGAGAGGCACAGTAAAGAGCTGGGCACAGGAGCCCTGCACCCACCAGAGCACACGGGGATGCTCAGGAGGTGGCTTTTCCCCAGTGTTCATCAGGGACCATCAAACACCAGAAAGTTCTTTTTCCACATCAGTTCACAGCCAACTTCCCGAGCAGAAACCAAGAAGAGAGGCTACCCTGGGCTGCCAGAGCTCCCTGATGTCACCAGACACACTCCCTGTGATGGCACAGGAATGCATTTGCCAAAAGCAACGTGAGAGCATCTCCAATGCAGCTGCAGAGCCCTGCAGCCACACATCTGCCAGGCTGGTGAGGCTGTGCCAGCCCCTTCCCACCACCTGCACACATCAAACCACACCTGGCCCCTCTGGCTGGGGCAGGGCCCCCAGACTCAGCAGAGACCCAGCACAGGCAGCACCCTGCCCTTCCCTGGCACTGCCAGCAGCCAGGGCTCCTTCTCACCACAGGGCTGCAGGAGCTGGCTCAGGATGGTCTGTCTGCATCGGGGCCCTGCTCTGCTGGCAGCTGACACCCCAGGCAGCCCCCACCTCCTGGATCATGCCAGGCTTGCTGCCACCCTGTGTCACCCTCTGTGGCTCCCCTGTCCCCTTCTCTGCCTGCTCAGCCCAGCACATCTCACCCCACCAGGAGCCTGAGCAGTGGCAGAGCCGGCTCTGCCTCCTCCCTCAGCACAGGCACTGACAAATCATCCCCCTGTGACAATGCCTGCATCACGTCCCTGGTATTTTCCCCTGCTAAGCCACTGCTCTGTTTTCCCCCTCCTCACCCTTCAAACCCCCACGCCCTCATTGCACGGCCATGCTCAGCTTCCCCACTCCACCAATCCCCACTGGCATGGCTGTGGAAACCCCAGCACAGCCCTTGCCACAGATTTTTACTCCCTAAGGCTGGGGAGAGCTCAAGCAGAGACTTACTCAGCCAAGGATGACGACGAGAACAATGCACCCTGTCCAGGAGAGCCAAGGATGCTTCAGCACCTATTTCAGCTTCTGACCCAGAGAACCTCCCCTCAACTTCTGAAAAGTTTTGCTCAATCCTCTTCGAAAAGGTCTCACAAAGCAGATCCCTCCTGGCTCTCTGCCTCCCTCACCACCAGACATGAAAAGCACTCGAGTTTCTCCCCGGGTAACGCGGGTAAAAGCCTCCAACATCAAAGGCACCACACAAGAGCTCTCGCCCCCCCATTCCTCCCAGGCACCAGAGCTGGGGCTGCCTCCCTTGAAAGCGCAGCAACCTCAGTGGTTGAGGGGCCAACTGTGCTGAAAACACAGTTCTTATTTTTTTTTCCTGTATGTTTTTCTTCTTGTTTTTTTTTTTTTTTTTTTTTTTTTTTTTTTAATCAGCCACAAACTGGGGAATTTGGGGGCAAACCTGGCTCCCCTTTCGAGGCAACATGACCAGCGTGGTCTGGTGGGGTTTTGCCCACTGTCTGCCGTGTGGTCACCCCAGAAAAAGGGGAGCAAAAATACCCCTTGTGCCAGTCCTGCCTGCTCATTGCCCAACACTAAGGGAAGCCACTAAGTGTCATGAAGTAAAACCACAAGCCCCCTCCAAGCAAGCAGATTCCCATGGATTTTTCAGCAGCCTCTGCAACTCCTCTCCCCCATCTGCAAAACAGAAACAACATCTCCCCCCTGCTTGGCAAAGCACTTCAATATCTGCACGGCAAAGCAGGGCGAGGGAGGGGTGTTTACCTTCCTGGAAACAGGGAGCAGCATTTACACCCAAAACAACGAGGCCTCAGCACAAAATTCCAGGGCAGAGGGAGCAGTTGCAGACGCAGCAGGAGCAGCCACAGATCCAGAAAATGAGGAGGGCTAGAAAATAGCTTCAAACACCGTAGGGATCTCAGAAAGTCCTAGGAGCACATGGTTTCTTGGCCTGTTTCAGTGTTCCTCATCCCTTCATCCCACACAGCAGTTGTTCCTGCCAGATCACCGCCTGCCCGGGAATGCAAGGTTCATTTTATTGCTGGAGCATGGAAACAAGGCTGGTTTGCAGGGGGGAGGTGGGAGGGCTCTGCTGTTTAACACTTGGCTGTGTTCATGCTGTGATTAATATCACAGATACCAGATGTGCTCGGGGCAGGCTGGAGCGTATCCTAAATTGCACCAAGATGGAATTTCTGGGCAATTTTCAGGGAGTGCTGAGGGCAGGCACTGATGGGAGAGCAGAGATTTACACAGATAGGCAAGAAAAGAGAATTCTGTTGGGTTATGACCAGAGCCATAACCCCTGGGCCAGCTGCAATGCCACGGGCTGCAGTTATAATCAGCACCTTGTAATTTTGGGGGCAATTACTCCAATTCCCATCCATCTGTGGGTCTGATTTCCACATGCTCACAGCAAAAAAAAGACTTCAGTTTTACCCCTGATTCTGCTGATCTCATGGAACTTTAGCTCCAGGAAGGAACTGCTGGTTCAGGAACAGCAAACACTGGTAAGGTTGGACCTCTCCATGCTGCTTCCCCAGGGTCCCACTGCAAGCCCACTCCTAAGCAAATCCATCAGCAGCTTCTCCCCACCCCTATGGGGAGGAGTGCCCCGGGGTCACCTACATGGGTGTCCCTTTAATTAGAACCAAATCCTGGAGCAGCACTGGAGACTCATTCCAGCTTTTTGGAGGCCACACACTGCCCTGAAGGACAGCTGACCTGGATCAGGGTGATTTCTGGCTCACTGCTGGGTGCAGGGTGATGTGGGGCTTTGGCTCATGGCCTGTCCCTGCCCAGCATGGCACAACCCAACACTTGCTCCAGGGTGGGAGCACCTCTCTGTGCCAAGCAGCCACGGAGCAGCAAAGTCCCTCTGGAACTCCACCAAGGGACCCAACCAGCAAACACGGAGGACCAAGCAAGGAGGGGATCTGCTGGAATACCTTCAGCATGTCAGAACTGTGTGATGCCCCAAACCCTCACCATGGGATTTCAGAGACCTCTCTTCCCTGTGCAGGGCTCCCTCCTGCTGATCCCACCTGTGGGACGTGGATGATGTCCTCCAAAAATGAGTTCAGGCCATGCCTGGACCTGCTGGTTTTCATTTTTCTTCTTTGCCCAGATTTGGGAGCTGAGCTTTGGGCCACTCTCACCTCCCCCAGGCCAGGCCAGCCCCACACAGAGGTGCCCAGCTGTGGTCACACCCCATTTCAGTAGCTCTGGGTGCTGCTGATGACATGACTGCTGGCAGCCACCAGCACCAGTGTCACCAGGGCTGTCCCACAGGACACAAACTGGAGAACAAAAAGAGGGTCCAGGGCAGAGTTGAACAGTGCTAGCTGTGTCTTCTGCTGTAAGCATGAAAAGAACCAACAAAAAGGAGCATTTCTCCTCCCTGAAACCCCTTGGACGTGCTTGCTGCCAACAGGGAAAATGTGGGAGCCTGTCTGTCTGTCCAGGCAGGACCTGCAGCAACTCTGGGCGTGAGAAATCCCAAATTCCACATCCCACAGGGCTGCCTTTGTGCTTCTGCTGAAATGGTGAGGTCTGGTTGGCACCTAAAGCCTGGTTTGGGGGTTCATCAGGGCAGAAGGGAGGAGCAATTCTCTACAGCTCCCAGCTATGGCTCCAGAGGACTTCACCCAAGTGAAGAATCCCTCTGTTCCTCCTCCGTTTTTTCCCACCGTGGGTCTGTGCTGTGCATGCAAAACCAGCGCTGAGTTGTGAATTTACACCCAGAAACCAAAAGTAAAAGATCTCCATTATTCACTTCTATGAGCAAAGGTTAAATCCTACCAAATACATCAGCTTTTGTGGACAGGACAAGCGTTTGGCAGCCAGCAGGAAGGAACAGGAACGTGGGAATTCCTCCTACGACTTGGCAACAGCCTCTTCCCCCAGCACGGGAGCTCTCTGGGGTCTGCTCAGCCTCTGCCAAGCTCAGAAAGCCCCTCATTCAAGTACTCAGTAATCTCACAGGACATCCTGCAGCTCAAAGAGGAGTTTAAATGAGCGGCTGGATGGATTCAAGCTGCCTAATTGTTGGAGAGAGCAATAGGAAAGGTGGGGTGGAAGACCTGGAGCTGCCATGTCCTGACCTGCTCTTTGGAGAAACACCTCACCCTACTGAATACAGAAGGTGTTTACAGCAAATCAGCTCCTGAGTCAGTCGTGCTGAGCTGTCACACCACGTCTGCCTGCAATGGGCTCCACCATGAAAGAAGCTGTGTTAGTATTTCCTGGGAGGTCTGAGAAGGGCTTCCTGCCTCTTCCTGCCTCACCCCAGCTGCTCCCATCATCCCACTCCTCATGACGGAGCACATCTTGGGGTTTGATGCCCTTGCAGCATCAGGGTGAGGGGGCAGGGCTGGGTTCAGAGGCACAGGAGAGCCAAGACACATCCTAAAAGGTATTCAGGCACCTAATTCCAATTAGGCTGTAATACTCCTCAAGAGATTGCAGTAGATAGATAGATGATAGATAGATAGATAGATAGATAGATAGATAGATAGATAGATAGATAGATAGATGGATGAAGCAGTATTTGAGAGATGCTTTGGGGCAGACCTGCACCACAATCACTCCAAGTGGGGAATGAAGCACTCAGCACCTGCACCCAGGTCTCCATCACCATCCACCCTACAGGGCACTACATGGACTGGGACCAGCACTCAGACCAAGGGCAGATGTCCACACATACGTGACAGAAGCCATGGGGGGCAGGTGGCTGCATTTCCTGGGGAAATGGAGAGACCTGAATTAGAAGCTGCTGCTGCAGCTCTCAAAGGAGTATCAGGAACCATCACAGGAGTTGCTGGGGGCAGCCACCTCGAAGAAAGCAGAGCTTAGCTTCAGGTGTGAATGAAAGAAATATTTCAGAGCTGCCATGCATGCTTGGTGCATGTTTTTGGGGTTCATTTGTACCTGTTTGGCTCTGTTACACCTAATCCTCAGCTTTACAGCACCCAAAACCTAACACAGTAACAGCAGGTCATACCTCCTGGAGATCTTACACAGGGCAGCTCTTCTGGACACAAACCCACAGGACACCAAGGGTCCTCCCAGCCTTGTCTCCATTTCCTACAAGAACTAGAGAAAGTGTCAGGGGGATGCTCCAGACTGCAAAACCCATGAGCAGCCGAGGAGGGAACAGCATATGCTGCCTCACAGCAATGGTGCTGTGCTCCCCACCAGCTCCCCAAACCCTCATCTCAGTCTGGCTAGCACCAAGTGACCCCCAAGCTGAGCCCCATCACCTCATGAAAGCAGGGCAGCCCCACTGACCCCAAACACCAACCCAGAGAAAGCAGGGCAGCCCCACTGCCCCCCAAACACCAACCCAGAGAAAGCAGGGCAGCCCCACTGCCCCCCAAACACCAACCCAGAGAAAGCAGGGCAGCCCCACTGCCCCCCAAACACCAACCCAGAGAAAGCAGGGCAGCCCCACTGCCCCCCAAACACCAACCCAGAGAAAGCAGGGCAGCCCCACTGACCCCAAACACCAACCCAGAGAAAGCAGGGCAGCCCCAGTGACCCCAAACACCAACCCAGAGAAAGCAGGGCAGCCCCACTGACCCCAAACACCAACCCAGAGAAAGCAGGGCAGCTCTGCTGCCCCCAGCTCAGCTCAGAGCCTCCTCCCTGGCTGTGATCTGATAAAGGCAGAGGCTCTGCTCTGGGACACTCGCTGCTGCTTAAAGGTCATGGGCCCCAATGTGGTTTGAGGTTTTCAGTTCTGCAGGATGCAGCTCTCATGTCTGACACACTCCTGAAGCTGAGAGCACAGAGTGCTGCTGGCTTCAGCCTCTTCTTAGTGTTCCAGGTCCCCCCACAACCCCATGAGAACACTTGGGAATCTGTTAACCATCAGTGATGTTTTTTAACCTGAAGAAAAAGCACTGAGGGCTTTAAGACCCCAGTCCAGAGCTTGGGACCATTCAAGCAAAAGCTCTAGTGGAAAATTATTTTCTGGATGAAGAGCAACAGCGAAAATCAGATTTTGAGGCAAAGATTGGGTGCTGGATCCATCCCTTGAGGGATGCAGGCAGGTCCAGCACAGCCCCCCTCACAGTCCCTGCCCTCCCCATCCCAATCCATGTTCCTTCTGAGCACATCAGGGCAAGGCAGAACCCCACACAGTCTCACAGAGACTGGCTAAAACTCACTCCCTGGCCTCCAGATCACCCATTCATCTCAGCTTTAAGGAAGATTTAAGACAAGCTCTGGCCTCCCTGCAGACCTGTGGTTCAGCAAGACGAGCACTGCCCCCTGCCCTGAGCAGAGCCTTTCAAGGAGCCCTTTCCAAAGCTCTTCCCAAACCTTTCTGTGCCTCTGCCAGTGCTGCAGCCCCAGGGCTCCGTGTCCCTCTGTGGGAGCCGTGGGAAGGAGGGCACATCCCACACAGGGACACCCTGACCCACAGTGACACGGAGGGAAGGGCTGGCAGGGGCAGACCCAGGGCCAGCCAGCCTGGAGAAGAAAAATAAATCCCCCATGCAGGATTACACAGCAGCACTGCTCCTTCCTGCAGCCCCACAGCTGCACCACAGCTGCTCAGCACACCTGGGGCTGCTGAGATGCCTGAAGGGTGCCAGGACACTCCTGGGGAAGGATGTTCCCTTTCCCCTGGATTCCCCCCATTCCTCCACCCCACCTGGAGCCCTGTGGATCCAAGGATGCTGCATGAGTATCTGATTCACCAGCTGATGGAGCAGGGAGGAAAAAAGCAGCCCTAAACCCTTTCGGGGCAGCAAAGCCTCTTTACACACATCCCCTGCCCCACATCACGTCCAAGCACCCTGCTGGTCCCTGCACAGTGTGGTAGCCACAGGCCAACGGGGATGAGTCCAGGGCAAATAACTGCATTTCTGCCCCCAGACAGCCCCAAAGCTGCCTGGTGCAGCCCGCCCCTCCTCTCCTGCCCCCCACACCCTGCACTGGCAGCCCAGGACTGGCTCCCACTCCCCCGGCTCCAGCACGTTATCCAGGAGCACTGGGCACCTCTGATGTGCTGCAGACACAGCTTTCAGCCAGCTGTGATTACTTCTGGGATTTAAATCAGCCTCATCTTCCCCTCCCCCGGGTCTGCCGGCCAAAGCTTTCCCAGGAAATGCACCCCATGGAAAAACCTGGAAAACAAACGGGGTGTGCCTGCCAGACCCCGAGCCCCAAGGGCTGTGCTGCTCAGGTTTAGGGGTTTCTGTGCCATGGGGAGAGGTGGGCATCAAACCCTGAGCTCCCCAGGCCCAGAGCTGCCCCTGAGGATGGGACTCACCCCTCTGGATCCTCGCAGAGCAGCCGGGGCCGCCACCATCCCACATGGAAGTCAGGAAAGGAAGGGTCAGGGCGGAAAGGCTGGGAGGAGGGTGCCTGAGCACAGCATAATGCTCCATTCATGGTGCCCCCGCCCCAAAATGCACCCACACACTTTGCTGCTGCTCCTGGAGCTGGAGCACGCCTCCCACAGGGACTCAGCTCCCAGCACCCGTGCAATTTTTCCTCCATTATGGGCAATTTTAGGATTCTCAGTGACTGCACCAGGGCAATTTTTCCTCCATTATGAGCAATTTTAGGATTCTCAGTGACTGCTGGAGGAAGTGAGTGTGAGTGAGCTCAGACCCACACTCCTCTTGCTCTGCCCACAGCCTCACCTCATTCCCCCTGCACCTGCAGACTCCCAGACACTGCTCAGATATTTTTTTAAATCCAACCGATAACATTCTGAATAAAATTCCCTAAATCTCCACGCTCCAGCCAGCAAACCAGGGTTTGGAGAGGGATGTGAACTCCCAGGGCAGTAATCCCCAGGGAGCTGAAGGTGTGACAGCCACCCCAGAGCTCCAGTGAGCTCCTCCCTGCCCACAGCACCCCATCTCTGCCTGTCCTTCCCCATTTCTGTCCAGCCCTGTCCGTCTGTCCGGGACACGCAGCAGCTGCTATTCCCTGCCTGGCCAGGTAGATGGTGCTCAGCCGGCACCAAGCAGGAATTCATCTGTGCTGGAAGGATTCCGTGCTCTCTGGTGAAGCCAAGAACTCAGC
Organism: Sturnus vulgaris; assembly: GCF_052056855.1. Taxonomy (NCBI): domain Eukaryota; kingdom Metazoa; phylum Chordata; class Aves; order Passeriformes; family Sturnidae; genus Sturnus; species Sturnus vulgaris. The sequence goes on from NC_142262.1 coordinate 8,176,533, forward strand.
AGTGATTTCCACTGACGGGTGGGTAAGGAAAGTCCTGCTCCAAACAAACGGGACCAGCTCAGACCCAGCCATCCCAGATTCTCACCTTCCACTTCAGGCTGGGGGATAAACTGCTGCAAACATTTCTTCAGAACCACTGCTTTTCCAGCTCCCATTCTCTGCTGGAAACTCACTCTAATGACATTTTGCCCCACACCTTCGACCAGTTCTCCCCACACATCTCCCTCAAAATCAAAACACAGCAAAGCCCAGAGAGCAGGAAACAATTTGCCCATTTTTGCCCCATAAATTCAGGGGGATTGGGGTCAGGGGGACCCACAGGGACCCTCGTCCTGCCGGAAGCTGCCAGGCACAAGCAGCAGGGGGAGGGGGTGTCCAGGCTTTCCATCCCATCACCCCAGGGTCACCCTCCCCAGCCAGGCCGGATGTAGGATGTCTAATATTTCTCCAGTTCTGTTTTAACACTCACACCATCTTGGGAGCAGGAAGCTTAAGCCATTTCCTGCAAGGCATTGCTCTGCCCTTCAAACATTTTCAGCCTCGGTGCAAACTGTTTTAAAACCAAGCCTGGCAGCTGGGAGTGTGAAATCAGAGGAGGGGCTTGTCCAGGGAAAATTCAGTTTGTGAAACCTATCCAGTCCCTGCTGCTGCAGAGCAGCAAAATAAATATTGCTGCGGACAATAAAAGAAAGCAATTAATCTTGCATGTCAGAAAAATGAGAAGGAAAAGCAGAAACTCCAAACAATGTTCTCTGTGCCTCTCCCAAGGGACACAACACTGGTCCCCAGCAGAAAGCCACAGCCATGTCCCCCCTTGTCTCTGCAGCCACAATTTGAAGCTTTCCCAGCTTTGCTCTTTCAGTGGAGCCCAAATCATGGCTTTGGTTTGCTTGCCCTTCAGACTGGCCCATAAATAATCTGTCCCACACATGGGCTGAAATAACCCCAAAGAGACCCTTCCCACTCCTCCAAGAGGATAATGCTCATTCCCTGAAGCTCTGCAGAAGAATTCTGGACAGTGCCAGGGCAGAGCTGGAAAAGCCCCCCCGAACCCCCCCAGCCCAGCAGAGCTCAGCCCCATGGCCACAGCCCCAGCCCCACAGCACCCTTAGCCAAGGATGGGCACGGATGGGTGGCAGCTCACCTCCTGCTGCTGTCCCCGGCTGCCCCAGCCCACGGGGCACCTGTGAGCACTCCTTATCTCCTCTCAGCTCTTCTCCAGGTGACAGGCAGGGACCAGGGCTGTGAATGGGGGAACAAAGCCATGCCCCAAGCCCATGCAAAGGGCTCGGCTTCCCCTGAGCTCCCACTCACAGGGCTGCTCCTTCCCAAGACTTTTCTGCCCAGGAACTGAAGCCACGAAGAAGAAAGGAAACCCCAGAGCTCCTCCAGGGCCCTGCAGGAACCCTTCACCTCCCAACCTCAGGGCGTGTACTCCTGGGCTGTAAATAAACTTTTATTTACTACACAAAGTAGGGCAAGGAGGACTGTTTCCCTGAGGAATGGTGGGAGGAACATCAGTGTTATGGCAGGATCTCAAATTTCATCTGACTCCACAAAGCAGTTCCTGGAGACCTCAGCAGTGGCCACATGCCACCCAAATCCTGACTGCCGTGTCAGGAACCTCTCAGGGGCACAGACCTGCCCACCACCCTACACCCAGCACTACCAGGCTTGGAGAGAGCAGGGCTGGAGCAAATCCACCTCCTGCATCCCACAGAGCAGCACACAGCCAAGGTCCAGCCCCTGCAGCCAGACCATGATGGACTCCCAGCTGCCCCCAGGACCACCCACACCCCTGATGTGCTGCCTTATCAAGGCTCCCATCACATCTCGGAGCACTGAACTACCCAAAGCCAGGGCATCATCCTCAGCACTCAACTGCATCCTCTCATCTTCTCCAAGGCCACCAGAGGGGGTGGACAGGGGGTCTCGAGGCCAGTGTGACCCCCGGGTGGGCCCCAGCAGCCTGTGAACTTGGCCTCCCACTTCCACCCCGTTTATCTGCACACTGGGATGCAGGAGGAAGCAAGTTCAGCCAGAGTTTGTCTAAACAATTATGTTTTATCAGAAAAGCTGCTCAGATCTACTCCTTTTTCCCAGGACGTATGTGGACAATTCCAAGGTAATCTCCATTCTCCATCCAGCCTGCACCAGATGGAAGCAGGGCAAGAGGACATGAGGCAAAGAGCATCCAAATATTCCTGCTCCTCCCTCAGTGCCAGCAGCCTCCAACACTCATCAGTCAGGAAGCACAATCCATCCCACATCTGCTCCCCACACATCCAAAGTCTGCCTTCCAAATCCTTATTCCCTCTTCAAACTACGAGTTTTTCAAATTTAGGAGCGAGCAAGGTAGACTGGCAATGTTTTGATACAGAAAACACCTGATACATCCCTCTCCTCCTGGACAGCTCGGGTCCTCCCTTTGTAGAGGCACTGGCTTCTCCCACCCTGCACAATCCCACAGCACCTCTGGGAGCAGGACCAGCTAATTCCTAATCACCAGCTGAACCTGGAAGAAGAAAGAACCCAATGCAAGGACTGAACCCCAGGCCACGTTCACCAGGTCCCTGTTACAAAAGGAGAAGCTGGAGTAGGTAGAGGGATTCCTCCAAGACAACAAAGCAGTGGACAGCAAGGCAGGGTCCCCACCAGGCTCTCCTGCCATCTCCTCAGTGTTTTCCTGGCTCTTGGTTCATGAACTGATTTTCACTGCAGATGGGGGGGAGTTGCCAGTGAGTGCCCTGAGTGCATCTCACAGGAGATGGAGCATGAGCCTGCACATTTGTACCTTCAGAGCCCGAAACCAGGGACTCATCCTGCACCTCCATGTGCCAGAGCTTCAGAGAAGGGTCCAGAGCACATCAACTTCTCAGTGCATCAGCAGACATCAGCACAAACTCCCAGATCAGAGTTCAGATCACCAAGCAGAGTGAGTGAAATTCCCCACCCAGAGTCATAACACACAGGGGAAGCAAACACAGGCAGGGGCTGCAGCCCCAGCTGGGTAGGGCAGCTCCTGTGATGTCCCTCCAGACCCACCCAGCCCACATGAAACACCCCAGGTGCATTTGAGCTGGAGTTGAAAGCAATGCCCTACAATTCAAGACTTGTGAGTTACCACACAGCTGTGGGTGAGAAAACTCCTTTCAGGAGCTTCCACTTCATTAACTTTTATCACTGCCCTCTCCTCCTAGGCACCACATCCCTTTGGATTCCCATCTAATCTTCTTACTCTGAGATCTCCACAAGCTGAGCTTTTCTCTGAAAGAGGGAAGGAATGTCTGTCCCACTCCATCTGCAGCAGGAGAGGAGGAAAGGGGGGAAGGCAGAGCCACTATAAAAAGTTAAAGTACTATGGATAAGCATCAAAGAAAAGCTTGACACACACACACACTCCAGTAAATGAACATCCACAGCAACAGAACAACCCGACCCAAAGGGACCAGGCTGGCTGGGGGCCTGTCAAGCACTCATGATAACAAGGGATTCATGCCCCACCCAGTTCTGTGCTGCTGCAAATCCCTTTTCACCTCCACCTCTGACTCTGGCAATAACACAGAACACCTGATAAGACCACCTGACTCAGACAAACCCTGGACATCTTCTCAAGGGCTGAAAAACTAAACATAAATCCAAGGTTGTGCTCACATTTGCCAGAGCATCATCAACCTCTGAACTTTAAGGTGTTGAAAAATGCTTCATTTCAGACATCTTTCATTCCTGTTGGACAAAATGGCTTTTGCCATGCAAAAACCAGCCTACAGATTCCACAAAGAACAAACTGCAGGTGACACAAGTCCAGCAACCCCAAATGCCCATGCTGTCACTCTTGGACTGTCACAGCAACCTTAGATGGTTTGTTAAAATTATTTGCTTTTCATAAATGCATAAACATCTGCAAGTTTTGTTGTTTGCAAAATAGTTTGGACCAGACCCTTGTGTCCAGCTTTGTCTCCTGGCATGTTTGGTGCCACCTTCATGCCAAGATAAACCAAAATGATTCAAGAGGGTGAAGTATTGATGCATGTGACCCTACAGAAACCCTGGGAACTTCTGTGCAGAGACCAGTTCAGAAGATCAATGAAATGAGTGACCCAGATTTAACCAACCCAAAAGAAAGCAGCTCTTTCCCCACATCCCCTCCTTTAAAACCTCTAACAGATGTAAGAAAAATTGGGCCTAAAAAGTCTGAGCACAGGCTGCAATCCAAGACCAGCTGCTTTTTCCATTTATAGCCACATTCACTTCAGCTTCACCACAGCATTTTGGACAATGTAAAGTGTCTCTGTGTCTGTTTGTTTGGTGGAGGAGTAAAGAACACAACTGGCTTGCTGTCAACTTATCTTTTTGCTCACAACAGTGTTTGATCTCCTCAAAACAAAGTTATCTCTCTATAATCTCAATTCAGTCCTCTGACAGAGTTTATGGAGTTGGCACTGCACCCAGCCTATGGTGTCCCTTCAACCACTGGCCAACAGAAACATCTCAGGCACGGGCAGCAGGCTAGAAATAGCTTAAAAGAGAACCATTCCTTAATTACAGAAGGTTCATCACCATTGCCATCACTTCCCTCCCCCAGCAGACAGCAGAGAAGTCACAAAACCAGAGGCCAGGCCTTATTGCAGGAGATCAAAGTAAACTCTTTGTTTTATCTTGGTCAAGATAACGGATTTTATTTGCCTTATCAGCTTGTAGGATGATTAACCTAAATGTGAGAAAGCTGGAGGATCCCAGGGAGCTGATGGGTGGGGAGCATGTTCCCCAGCACGACTGCCATGGGCTCCAGACATGCAAATACCTCAGGATAAACAGAGAAACTCTTGGGTCTGGTTCCTACACGCCCCCCTCAGCCAGGGCTGCGTCTCCCTTTGCCTTTCAGCACCACTTGGATGAAAACAAACCCCATGGCCGGCGGGAGCACTCGCTCCTTTCTCAGCCAGCAAAGGCACCTCTGGCCAGGGGCTGCCCCAGCTTTCATACAGAGAGGAGTCAGAGGTTCCTGAGGGTGCTCAGGGCTCACAGCCCAGCTGGAGCACAGACCCCATGAGCCACAGCCAGGTGTCCCTGCAGTCTGGACCTTCTGCCTGGAGCAGGAGGCTCTGAGCTCTACAGACACACGTTCAGCCCTGGATTCCTCCTGCAAGGTTCAGGAGGTGAGGAGGTGACATGGATGCAGAGCCTCACCACAGACCCAACCCAGCCATGGAGGAGCCCTGCCAGGTCATGAAGGCCAGGGCAGGGTCACCCTGCAGCTCAGCATGGAATCACAGACTGCTCTGGGTAGGAGGGGACCTTAGAGACCACCCAGTGCCACCCCTGCCATGGGCAGGGACACCTTCCACTGTCCCAGGTGCTCCAAGCCCCAGTGTCCAACCTGGCCTTGGGCACTGCCAGGGATCCAGGGGCAGCCACAGCTGCTCTGGGCACCCTGTGCCAGGGAATCACCACCCATGAGGTGGTGGAGGGAACGATTTAATCCAAATATCTTATCTGTCCCTGCCCTGTGCCAGTGAGCAGCCATTCCCCCTTGTCCTGGTACTCCAGGCCCTTGTCCCCAGTCCCTCTCCAGCTCTCCTGAAGCCCCTTCAGGCCCTGGAAGGAGCTCTGAGCTCTCCCTGGATCCTTCTCTTCTCCAGGTGAGCACCCCCAGCTCTGCCAGCCTGGCTCCAGGGCAGAGGGGCTCCAGCCCTTGGAGCAGCATTGTGTCCTCCTCTGGACTCTCTCCAGCAGCTCCACATCCCTCTGATGTTGGATGCAGCATCCCCAGCTTCGCCCTCTCCTGGTCTCAGATCTGACTGTGGCAGGGAAGGGAAGTGGGATCCGTGGTGTTTCCTATGGGAAACTATCCCTGTGCACGATGAAACCCCACTGGGGAGGTCGCTGCTTTTCCTATGGGCCCTCAGGGACTTCCAGCAAGGCAAACAAATCCTCCTGGGTCTGGCTGGCTGCAGTGGACAGCCTCATTTCCTGGGGTGTACCCTGCCCAGCTGGAGCTTCCACATGGGACAGCATCCACACAAACTGCCCATGAAAAGAAGGGACACGTGCACACCAGTGTGACCAGAATGAACACAACATCACGAGCTTGGGGACAGCATTCCTGGGGGACAGAGACGTGCAGCACCAGCCCCATCACAGCCACACCACCTGGCCTCCTCCTGGCATCCTCAGTGCCCACACTGCACCCCAAAACACACCCCCAAACACACCGAGGGGCACTGGCTGCTCCCTGCACAGCCAGAGACAGGGCACACGCAGGAGGGGGAGCAGGCAGTGCCCTGCCCATGCACGTGGTGTCCTGGATCAGGCAGTGTCTCCATGATGGGACACATTCCTCTCCCCCACACATGCTCCCACTCTTCCTTCCAAGTCACTGGCCCTGCAGATCTCGATTTTTCCAGATTATCTCATTTTTGGCACCTGTGTTCACAAACCAAGACTCAGCGTTTCCCACTCAGCCCCTCCGTTTGGAAACCTGTGCTGTAGAAATTTTCCCATTAAAAATAATAACAAGAATAAAAAAAGACTGCCCATAAACTAGCCTGAATCTGCCAGCTGCTTTTGCAGGAAACATTTCCCTACAGCTTTAATCTCTTTGTACAGTTAAAGAACTGGAAATGGTGACTCACAGCATCTCCACTGGGCTCTCCATCCCAGGGAGCCTGGCTGTGTTAAGAGCTATCCAAATCCCTATAACCCCTGCAGCCTCACACTTGGTGTCACCCTAGCAGCACAGGACAGAAGAAAAGTCACCTCCAAGGCTTGTGTGACTTCACTTCATCCCTGGGTGTCCACGGCAGGATGGGGGCTTGAAACTCATGGGAGGGCACTGGGCTGCAGCCCACACCACAACTTCCCAGCACACAGCAACAGGTCCTTGGTTTTCACAAGGATTTCAGTGCATCTCAAAGCTTCCTTCTTTCTATTCTTAAGTATTTTTAAATTGTTTAAATTTTAACCCAACTCTATGGGAGTTCTAAAGAAAAGTCTTTCCATAAAGGTTTTAGCTGGAAAATAAGAGTGAAAACAGTTGAATTGCTCCTGATGTTGCTCTGCCTGTTGTGCAGCAAAATAGATGGGGGGACCCTGCTGAGTTTTAAGAGGCACCTGGCACCCTGTGTGGCTGTCCCAAAGTGGCCATGGGACAAAGACTCCAACAAAGCTGAAAGCTCAGAGATAGTTCAGACTGTCTTACAGACCCATGTTGGGATTCAGAGGAAGGTCACATCTCTGTTTTAGGTGAATGCTCCCATTATTCATTAGATCTGCCTTGATTTCTGTAAACAAGCTCCAGAGCATCCTTGCCATGAAGGCCCACGGGGCAGTGGTGGGACAGAGCTTGCCTTGCTGGCTGAGTGCTGTCCCCAAAACCTGGGCAACCACAGCAGCTTGTGAGGAGACAAACAGGAGCATCAGATCAAACCAGATTTCACTTCTCACCTGGGAGTGCTCCCAGTCCATCACCTGAGATCCCAGAACTGAGCCTTCACCCAGCCCTGAGCCATCAGTACAAACAGGTTTAGACAGGGAGAAGTAGAAACAGACTATTAAACCCAAACGGAAATCATTAATTTTCTGGGGCCAGCAATGCCTTCTCTCCTCTCCAAGCCCAACCACCACACATGACAAGGAACAGAGAAGGCCAAGATGTTCAACCACACAAGCACAATGCCAGAGATGGGAGGCACAGTGGAAAGGGATGCTGTGGCAGGATCACCCATGATAGATTTGATGTGGCTTTTCCTGAAGATTTGCCTGTCTCTAATCCAACTCCTGAGGATCCCACAAGATCTCTCCATTGCAATGGGCAGGTGGATGTCTCTGGATGAAGCCCTGCTGCTCCCACAATGATTCCCTGTTCCTCTCCTCACAGGGATGAAGCAGCTCCTGCCACACTGGCAGTTCTGGATGTTCTCAGGGCAGAACATCCTCCTCTACCAGCTCCATCTCAGCCCAGTGCCCTGGGACTGGGAGTGAGCTGCTGCCCACAGCAGGAGCCTCCCTGGAGGGAGAGGTCACCCCCACCCACGGGCTCTCAGATTTGGATATTCATATTTTTAAGTCCTGCAGAGCAAGGACTGCCTCCCACAGTGCCCAAGGCTGTGGGTTCAGGAACAGCCCTCCCCTAACCTTGTTTTTACAGCTATTTTAATTGCTCGTGCCTCTTTCTGCCCTCTGCATGTCCTCCCCTTGCCTGCACCCACTGCACAGCTCATATTGCTCTGGCAGATCCCAGCTACAGCAATCCACATCACCTGCTCATCCCATCACATTTCCTTGTCCCAGGAGCACCAGCCACACAAAATCTCCACTGTAGATTTTGGGAACACAAAATCCACCTTTGCAATGGCACATCCCACAGGGATGGGTGTCTCTGTCCCTTCTCCCTGTCACTAAATGTTACACCAGCACAAACGAAGCAAATGCTCCCCAGGGAGTGCAAGAGAGCACAAAGACTCAGAGAGGGAGAACATGGATGGGAAGGAATATTTCCTGCCCCATTAAACACCTCCTGCTCTCCTCCCACCTCGGGAAGCCCAGCTCTGGAGCTGGCTGCATCACATCAGCCACGCTGCCCTAATGGAGCTCAGCACTGAAATTGCTCCTTTCCTCTGTGGTTTGTTCTGAACTGCCAAGCTCCCTGTGACTGTTCTCCTCTGACTGGCCTCTTCCTGCACAATATGCTCTCCTGCATACCTTCAGCACAGGGCAAGGCAGCTGAGCCTGACAGCTGGGGAAGGCAAGTCCCAGCACAGGAGTGAGTGAGGGCAGCTGGAGGCAGCTGCCTGCATCCCCTGCTCAGCTCTTTGTGCTGGAGAGCCACCAGCAACGGGATCCAGGGGTGTCCAGTGCCCCGGGAGCACCTCCTGGTGACCCAAACCCTGGAGCAGGAGCCACACATTGTCTCTGCTGCAGACACCAGAGAGGCAGTGTCTTCATCTGGGGGGTTGTGGTGGATCCAAAGCTGCAGTGGAGCTGGTGAGCATTGGAAATGTGTCTGCACCCATCTGTGGGACATCCTGAGGGTCCCTGTGCAGCCCCCCCAAATGTCTCTGTGTTCTTGCACCTGCCCAGCATCACCTTGGGGTGGGTGCTGTGGACCAAGGGGAGGAGCACCCCAAAATGGGGCCCTGTGTGAGAGCAAACCAGGGCAACCTCAAGGCACAGCAGTGGAGGAGGAGATGCTCAGGAAGGGGACACGTGCTCTGGCAGTGACCTGGGCTGCACCCTTGTGCTGACACACAGGGAAAAGGAGACAGAGCCCTCACGACCCCTCCAACTTCTGGCTCTTTATGGCAGTGAGGTTGGACCTAGATGATCTTTAGGGTCCCTTCCAAGCCAAACCATTTTGTGATGATTCCTGGAGACATTTGGACTGAAAGCCCCTTTTGTAGCAGACCCAGGCTGGCTAGTGCTGCAGGGCAGACTCCAGACAGCTGGGCTCAGGGTAACACTCGTCCCAGCAGCTGTCCCCCCTCTCCCCCACCCTGGGCAGCTGGAGGATTCAGCAGCTCAGACATTCTGCTCTTAAAGTGCCCAACCATCCGTGGGGTTCAGAGCTTGGCACACTCAGAGCAGCCCAGACCCCTCAGGACGAGGCTGAGCACCCACCCAGGGGCAGGATGAGCCTCCTGGGCACCTCACTCAGCAGCTGGGGACAGAGAGGGGGGCTCACACAAACCCCAGCCTGGGCTGGGACTCAGAGCTCAGCTGTGCCCAGCTGGAGATGGCCCAACCTGCAAAAAAACCCAGCTCAGAAAGGTCACACCTACACCATGCACCACAAGAAAAACCCACTTGTGTCCTGCAGGTTTGATATCAGCTCCCCTGCTGACTCCTGACTGGTTTACAACAGCACAAACCACAGCCTGGCCTCTCTGCACGCCAGTGTGACCACAGGGCTGCACCCAGCAGAGGGGATGGAAGCCCAGGTCCAGCTCCAGGGCCAGGCATGGAACCCCCCCAGACCCTGGCTCAGCCACCCACCCCATCCCACAGCCCCCAGGGAGAGGCACAGGGTGGGGAGGGAGGGAGTGCCCTCCACCCAACCACTGGATCCCTCACAGGAGAGAGCTCATGGGCCATGGAGAATGGAAAAGTAATTAACAGGTCTGAAAGGAAAATCTCCAAAACATGGAGAATAAATGATAGCTGACAAGGGAGGGAAGCTAGCTTTAATATGGAATTAATTGAAAACAAGATAGAGCTAATATAAGCCAGGTCTCCAGTTTAATAGTGGCTCTGGTCCAGGATGTTATTAGACTTTGTCTCCAAGGTCAAAAAACCCTGACTTCTCCTAATGAAGAGGCAGTTCCTGCCCCAAACCATAATAAACAACAACACCAAACAACAATATCTCAACAGCACTTCCAGAGCCAGCACCTCTCCTGCACCTCAGAATTTTCCAGGGTTCTGTGGGTCTGCACAGGGCCTGAGCTGGCAGAACTGTCATTTCCCAGCACCCAGGCTTTGGGCATTTCCTTTTTCCTTTCCTTCTAGACTCGATAGAATTTTTTATTGAACCTGGCAGCTCTTTCAGGCACAATAAACCCAAGGGTAACAGCTCTGCCTGTGGACACATCTGAGCACAGATCCCAGAGCAGCCTCCAGATGTGTCACCATAGGAGCTGAAAGAGCAGCACCCAGCACCTCCTGTGGGACACCTGAGGCACTGACCAGCCCAGCTTAAAGCTAAACAGTCCAATAGAGAAATAACATCTCTATTATTTATACTTTTAACCCACTAACTCAATTCCTGTGACCCTCAGTGCAGCACTAACTGTCCAACCAGAGACTACTGCCTGAAACCATGAAGAAGAAAGAAGATGAGCACTGGAAGAGACACCACCCAAAATTCTCTGAGATCCCAGAACTGAGCCTTCATCCAGCACTGAGCCATCAATACAAACAGGTTTAGACTGGGAGAAATAACAACAGACAATTAAATCAAAATGGAAATCATTAATTTTTCTGGAGCTAGCAATGCCTTCCCCCCTCTCCAAGCCCAACCACCACACATTGAAAGGAACACAGAAGGCCAAGATGTTCAACCACACAAGCACAACGACATGTCCTATACCTATTACTATATTATAAAAACCTCAAATTTAAAACTCTTCACTGTTGGGAAGGATAACGATTTGACAGGAAGGTCTCACAGATATGTATGTATAACAGAAAGATCTTTTAATGTAGAATTTGAAGAAGGAATAGAAATGGTAGCAAGTTTTGATATAGAAGAAAAGAATTGCTGAGCCAGTCTTACTGCATAACTAGAAAGCAAAGGGTAAGTGAGTTGGAAGGGGCTTTTATGGCTTAGAGCAAAGGATAAATCCACCTCAAACAGAAGATGTTTTTACCAAGCAAAAAGGTTTTCACAGACAAACAAGGAAGCCAATGTTGCAAGTAGAGAAAAGATCTCAGAATATTTCACTGCAAGAAAACTGAAAAACAACCTTTAGCTTAAACTGTAACATACTAACTTTTTGTGACTGGAAATAGTAACACGAATATGGTAATGTTAGTAGTTATGATAGGCTATAGGTAATAGCAAAAGTATTGATTGGTTGTTATATATTAAGATGTTCTGTAATTAAAAGTATATAGTGCATTGTAACCAGAATTAGAGTTGCTTCAGACGAACTCACAGCTGTCTCCTGTCACCCACGACCCCTGAATCGCTGCATCATTTCGATACAATAAACAGCATTTTAAAGAGCGCCTGGAGCCTCTCATCCCTCATTTCAGCTCTCACACTTCACCATGTGAAATCACACACTTCTATTTAACTACACACCCATGACTTTAACTCCATCACTCAGATTTGGGAGCCTTCTCCAAGGCTCATGTCCAAAGCAGTGTTCTCCAGGGGTTCAGTGCCAGAACGCCCAGGAGGCTCGGAGGTTTCTGCGATCCAGAACCCAGGGCTGTACTCACCCTCTTCTCTCTTGGCTGGGCTCTCCACTGCCTGTGGCTTAGGCTCTGCCTGCTGGGGCTGGGCGGGCAGGGCAGGCTCGGAGCTCTCTGCTGGCCTGGTGGCCGGTGTCTCGGCAGCCTTGGCCACCTGGATGTCCAGGCGCCGGGGCCCGGCAGCAGCGCCGGTGCCGGCGGGTTCGGCGGTGCCGGCGGGCTCGGCGCGGCGCTGAGGCAGCTCCGGGATTTTGGAGGCCGGCACCTCCGCCCTCCTGGGCTCCTGGGGCTTGCCCAGGGTGATCTCAGTCCTCCTGGCCGTGGGCTCGGGGGGTTTGTGCCCCACATCCGCTCGCTTGAGGCCGAACCGCGACAAGGCCGAGGTGGAGTTCTCCACCTGCTTGGATGAGATGTCAATGGAGATTTCTGTTCTTCTGGACACCGGCTCGGGCAGTTTGGGTCCAGAGAGCTCCACTCTCCTCAGAGGGGGCTTGGGGGATCTCTGCACTGTGGGCTCTGCATGTCGGGTGGATGGCTCCGAATTCCTGGCGCCGAGTTCCTGGAACTTCTGTGTGGAGCTGGACACGGTGGACCTGAGGAGGGTGTTCGGGGCCCGGCGTTGTGGGGTGGAGGAATTTGAAGACTGATCTACCTCCTCGACCTCAAAGGATCTTTTCAGAGCTGAAAAACACGAAAAGTAGTTCAGGATTTAGTTACCGCCCACCTGAGGGTGTCCAGAGATGCTTACAGACACTGCACAAGGCTCGTAACTCCATTTCTGCTCCTTCATCCCAGGACTCATAATCCATTCAAACAGATGGGGATTAAAGGCCCTAACTCTTCAGACAAGTGAAAAACCGAGTAATAAAACAAATCGGGGCCAGGAAATTCAGCCCCAGAGCAGAAACCATCCCCACACTGCCCTCCAGCCCACACTCAGAGGGCAGCAGAGGGTCCCACCATGGTATGGCAGAGCAGAGCAGGGCGCTGGATTTGGGGGAAGACAGAGATTCAGCTTCCAACACCTCGCTTTCCCTCTCTCATCCAAAGGATGCACAGATAAACACAGGCTTTCCTGTCAGCACTGCCAGCAAAATCCAAGTTGGGAACAGGAAAACAATCCCAGGAGAGCACCAAATCCATATAAATGCAGCAATAAAACCAAAGGTGGCAGCCACAGAAGCTCATATCCTTAAAAACAAACCTAGAGACCACATGAACCAAAGACTGAAGTGTTTTGAGCACATGGACTTGAGATCCTGATACAAGGAAAGGGACAACTGATCCCTGCTCCTTCCAGGACCCAGCCAGGTAGAAACAAAAGGCTGAACTCCACAGAAAGGGAACCACTGCTGGATCCCATCAAAAAGCCTGTAAAGGTATTCACAGGCTGTAAATACCCCCTGATCCCCCCCAGAACCCCCAGGCAGGCACAGGGTCAGGGCAGGATAAGGCACAGCCTTGGTGTGGTGACAGCCACACTGCTAATGGCCAGCACAACGAGCCCACCCATCCTTTACATCAACAGAATAGTAGCAGTGAGATTTAGCCTTTAAAAACCCAGGCTTGAGATCCCACAGGACATCAGGATCTCAGGGGGAGATTGGGGTACAGCTCTGCCTCATCTCTGAAAGTCCTCCCAGCCCTGGGGTGGAGCTGGAGAAGAGCCACCATGCAGAAGCATTTGTGTTCCAGGGCTGCTCTGACCCCCCAGGGCAGGGACATGGGGACCCTCCATCCCCTGGACACATCTGTCTGCAGGACAGGAGCCATGTGTCACTGCTGGGACCATCCAGAGCTGCCCAGCTCTGCTCCAACACTGCTGACACCGGGCAGGACAGCAGCAGATGTGACCCCCTCTGTGCTGGAACAGCCATGGCCACATCCCCTGGCAGCAGCACAGGGAAACCAAAGGAGATGGTGAGGAAAGCAGGACCCTCGGAGCTGGGGCTCGTGTGTTGGACAAGCCACGGCACGGGGAGACTGCCAGGGGTTAAAACGTGAGATACAGACTTTGGGCTGCTTTCCTTTTTGGGGGAATACCCCAAAACTCCTCAATATGCACCCCAGGCTGCAAAGCCAGCTTGCACGGGCATGAGGAGCCTGGGAGCAGGAGCCTCCCCAGGATGTTCTGTATTAGTGCCCAGGGACAGACAGATGTGAATGGACACACACCCGTGCCCCCAGCTGTGGTTCAGACCCCAGCATGGGAACTGCTGGGAAGCAACAGGAGGCTGGGATGGGCAGGGAGGGATGCACAGAGATCCAACCCCAATGTCAGCCTGATGGGAGCAGCACCACAGCTGCTCTGTGCCCGTGGAGAGAGGAAGGCACCAAAGCACAACACCCACCCCTCTGTAAACCCTGGAAGGGTCCCACAAAGGGCACCTCGTGACAAAATGGTCTGTCTTGCATCTCAGAAATATTCAGACATTGGTAGAAGAAGGGAGGGAGACAATAAAGAAAACAAAAAATGCTTTTTCTCAGATTTATCTGTTTTCTGACTTCTGTGGAGCTCTCCCAGCCATGCTCACAGGGCTGGGATGCTCCCTGCAGCAGTCCCTGCCCTGCAGTCTCTGCTTGGCACTGCTCATTCATTGCAGGTCTGTGTCCAAGTCACAGCTCTCAGCATCCCCAGAATAATTAATCCAAAAATTAATCCACTCTGGAAAGCTGTTTGAATGTGTTCAAACTCCCAGGTCCCCAACCCTGAGCCACCAGCACAGATTTTCTACAGTTTCCCTTCTCCATCACACACTTTATCCAGAAACGAACATTTTAGCTGGTTTTCTTTTCCAAAACCCCCACGTTTAAAACAATGCACCAGCCAAGCCCAGTTTGCATTTTGCTGTTAACAAAGAGAGCGGAAGGGACGACCCGACGGGGGGCCCTTGCCTGGCCTTGAGCAGAGCTGGGTGGGCAGGAGCAGCAGAGGACACGGCACTGGCAGCTCCCTGAGGGATGGAATCACTCTCCTGTCCACACCAGGCTCTTCTAACCTGCCTGTCACTCCTCCTGCCAGCTCAGTCTCCACCTCTTCCCTTCAGCAAGCAGCCCTATAACCTCCTGAGAGACGTGCCTTGAGGAACAGGGTAAATGCTCTCAAGGAATTCAGCAGCAAAGGAAATGCTGACGAGGATCTTTGTATCTTCCCTTAAGGAACATTGCCCTGGAGATCCCTCAGTACCAAGTGGTTTGGGGATTTCTTTCTGACCTGCTAATGAGCTTTGGATACAAACAGTGCTGCTGACCTCCAAGGCTTCCTCACATGGGCCACATCCATCATCTCCACTCCTCTGAGCCCTGCTGCCACTTCATAAAGAAATGTTGGCTAACCCGATTGCAGTGCTGACACACATGGCCCTTTTGACTTTAAACCCCACAAAGTGCCCCAAGGCCAGGGTAAACCTGCCCAATGCCCCCCATGTGGTCTTCCTGGAGCACAGCCAGCCCTGTCCTTATCGAAGGGCTGGACTGAATTACAACACCCAAAAATGGCCTTTTTCCAAGTCCTTCTGGGCCCTGTTACAGAAAAGAGAAAAAGGTCAAAGCCCAGACACAAAGGGGCTCAAAAAGCCCAAGGCAGAGCTGCAGAACCACGATTACAGTCTCAGGACAGCCAGGTCCTCCAGATAACTCCTGCCTTGTGCTGCGGTGCCAGCGGGCAGGAAGGGGGTACTGAGGGGCTGGGAAAGGAACCTTCACCCCAAAGATGGGCAGAAATGGCTCAGCACAGTTTCTGACAGCAAAACCATGAGGAGACCCAGGTCCCAGTGGCATTCCCTCCCCAGCAGGGTCACTGACTTGCCTGGGGACAGCCCAGGAGCTTTTTCACCCATGGCTCTGCAGGATGGGGTGTCCATCTCCTGTTGTCACAGGGATTTTGGTACCCAGCTTGTCCTGCTGGCACATTTGGCCATGGCCCTGAATTCAGCGTGGTCTGGAGAAGGTCAGACATCCCAGGCACGAGCAAGGAGTGTGACCATGAGGGTTTGTGTTCCCACCTCTGAGAACAGAGCCCCACTGCCAGGGACACGATCCTCAGGAATGTCACCTTCAGCAGTGGTGGCCCTCAGAGGGACTGAGCATGGCTGGAGCTCCCTGCTCAGCACTGCCTCTCTCCTCCTTGCACGAGAAGAGACAAGGACCTCAGGAAGCACAACAACTCTCAAAAAAAGAGAGAAAACTTATAAATAGTGTGTCCTGCCCAGAGCCAGGAAAGGAAAGTAAACAGCCTCTGCTCCAATGACCCTCCTCCCTGCTTCCTGCAGGGAAGTGTCCCTATTCCTCACAAAAACAGGAGCTGAAGTCAAGGCAGGGCTGTAGAGCCCCACACTCCACTCCCACCCACCCTGCCAGGGTCCCACATGGGCAGTTGTGGCTAATTCTGTGTCCCCGAGGGCTCCAGTCCCTGCCATATCCCTGACAGCCCTGAACGAGGCGTCCCTGCCCTGAGCTGGCCATGCTGCAGGACTGTCCCCACTATTGTATTTTCCAGGGGGTTTTGGGCACAAGCAGGGCTTCCCCAGCCCCACCAGCAGCATCCCATTGACTAGCTGGTGCTGGAGGCAGCTGGGCAGGGAAAGCAGGGAGGTGCTGAGCACCATCCTTCCTTCTCTTCCTCTGGAGGTGCAGTGAGGCTGAGCACAACCTGCAGTGCCTTTGGCATGTGCTTCCTTTCACCCAGTTCCAGAGCCATTCAGACATCTCTGGCTCAATCCACCACTGCTGAAGGCAGCAGCTTTTGGGCAGGGAAAGCCCAATATTCTCTAAAATGAAACTTCAAGTGCTTCCTATCAGATGCAACCTGTGCAGCAGCCCACATCATCATGTCTGGATCAGGAACTGCTCACTGTGATGTCCCTTTGGTGACCAGACCTTTGCAAATCTCTCAAGGTCGCAGTGTTTTGCTCAGCACCACCCAGCTCTGCAGGGCTGGCTTCAAAAATACCACTGCTAATCCTCCTGTTGGATGAGGAGGCACGGGCTCTCCGAGATGACTCTGCTGGCTGTGCACAAGGACATGCCCTCCTGAAAACCCAAACGTGCTCCATGCCAGACAGGCAAGGACTGTGTGCCTTCATCCTGCTCAAATGCTCCCCAAGCAGGCACAGGGGATGAAAAGCAGAAAACATTGATTTCTCCTTCTATTTTATGCAGCAGTGCTGGGGATGGCTGCACAGTGAGGCCTCTGTGTCCTCCCAGTCACCCCCAGCCAGGCACCAGCAGGTCACTGGCCATCAGTTAAAGCTGCTCTTTAGGGATCCTCTAAACTGGGGAGGGAGGGCAGAGGTCTGGTTCAAATCCCAGCAGCTCATGCAACAGCCAAGAGTCTTCCAGAGATGTCACAAGTGAGTGGCACTGGGGACTCCCACATGCACAGCTCTGGCAGAAGGCGAGTCCATCCTCGGGAGTCTCAGGCCAGCCACGGGTGCCCAGATGCCATGAAGGGATCCATGAAGGAAAAGGTTCCTGCAGAAGGACTCCACATCTCCCAGCTAGAAGCTGTGGAGCACACAGCTCAGTGCCAGCACAGCTCACCCTGCCCTCAGCCTGGCTCCAGGCACCCCGGGAGGGTCAGCAGGGAACATCTGCCACATCTGCTCCTCCCCTCTACTCCTTCTAAACACAGTATCCCCCCACCAGGCCTGGGGAGGCTTTGTACAAGGAAACATCTATGCACAGAGCTCAGGAGGAGACCAAAATAAACAGCAAGGGATGCTGACTCCTCTGGGACCTGCTTCCCAGCCGGAGCCTCCAGCTCTGTCACAGCCACAGCTCCCAACTGCTTCCCATTAAACATCCTGTGCCCCTGGCGTGCTCTCTGTAACCCACGGGTTACATTTGCTTGCTTGCTTAAGCACAGAGAGCTCTCCTCGGGTTTTTGGACACAGAAGAGCCCTATGGGGGGGCAGCTGGCGCCCCGTTATTTCCCAGCACACAATGGCACCGTTTAGAGGCAGGGCTCGCTCTAAACTGCTACCAGATGGTCACCTCCTGTTCCCAGGCAGGAAAGGGGGAGGCTGCAGCTCTCATCTTTCAAGGAACTCTTGGAAACCCAACGCAGCATTCACTGCTCACTGCCCTTAAAGCTTCCCAGAGCCCTGTCACAGGCAGCAGGGTGCTCACAGTGCTTTTCTGGCCCAGGCTGACAGCAGAGAGTGTTTGCCCACATTACCACGGGGCCACCTTGGTCTGGCTAATCCAAACCTCCCCTGAGTGATGCCAGTGAAGAGCTGCCACCCCTCATACCAGAGATGGGTGCATTGGAGTGAACTAAAGGCTCAGTTATGGGGGCAAGTGGAGTGTCCTGCATGTCCCTGTAGGATAGATCCACTGTGTATTAAACCTAAAGGTCCCACAGCAGAAAGGGAAGGGGCTGCACCCCTGCTGCAGCACCAGAGCGGGTATCTCTACCCCATCCTCAATAACAAGGTGCTCCCAGCTCCCCTGAGCCCCTCAGTGGGGTCAAAATCCTGGGTCTGAGATGGAAAATCCCTGGCAGTGCAGGCAGCAAGCGATGCTGCACAAGCTGACAGGATTTTGTGAGCACACACAGCTTCAAAACAGCCTGAGAAACTCAGATCCCCTCTTACATCCACAGAAATGAAGGCAGGAAATGTTAAAAACACCTTTCCCAAAGCTTCTGGTGATGTAGCAAAAGAAAGAAGTAAGGGTTGCTGGGGCCCCTCCCTGTGCTTGTGCCAGGAAGCTTCACATCTTTACCAATAAACCAGCTTTGCTGCACTACACATATAAAATATTTCTATATGTATCTCTCTCTCTCTCTATATATATATACATATATCTATATATAGTGATACTCTGCTGTTGTATACTCTGACTCTCACACTATGCTGGGTCAGGTTATGAACATTTATGCCCAAATAAATCCTTTCTCTGACTTCCAAGACAGCCTTCAAAAGAAGTTGCAGAGTAGATTGCCTGGCCTGACACGAATCACATGTACAAGAAAAGGCTGGCAACGTGATATCACAATGCATGGCCTTCCTGAATGGTGTAAATGGTACCAAGAAGAGAGTTCTGGTGGAAATTTGGGAATAAATGCAAGTTCAGGGCTCTGACATCAATCAAAGCAGCATTTCTCTCACTCACAACAAGGTATAAAACAGCCTGAGGCTGATGCAGCAAACCACTCCTTTCCCAGAAATGAACATGCAAAAGCAGTCAGGACTAAGAATAGAAAAAATAAAACAAAATCCTCACTCAGATTAATACAAAATCCCAGTGTTCCAGTCCCTATAACACAGTACTCAAAAGATTTTAGCTTGATTCTCTATTACACTTGGGCTTATATAACCATTAACTGGCAGCAAAATGCTTCCAGATCAGACCAGTATATTTTACATCCCTTATATTCATTTCATACTTGTACAGAAAATTACATAAAACACAGGGTATCCAGCCCAGCAGATTGCATTACTGGCTCTGCCACGGGCTCACTCCAGCTCCTGTCTCCGGTCTGTGCTCCAGTTTCCTTCCACAGGGGGAGGAGGAAGGAGAGAAATAAATCTTTTCTGTGCCTCCCATGGGGCTGTAGATTTGGTTTGGTTCACTAATATTTCTAAAATGCCTCCAAACGATTACCCAGAGACAAAAGTATGATGCAGATGGTCTTGCAGAGCCCAGCCTGCCCCGTGCTGGTGCCACAGATGCCATCCCCAGGTGTCATGAATCCCAGTGCCCAGGCAAGGGACATGGAGGGTGACTCGGGAGGGTGACCAGCCTGGGTGGCAGGGACTGGGTGATTAAATCAGTGAAGTCTCCATTTGAGAAGATGCTTTGATGGGCAGTGTTGCAACACACTGGTTAAAAAGCTACAGGAAAAGGGTAAATAGGTGAAAAGGGTAAAGGAGGGACCCAGGAGCCGTTCACCCCTGCAGTGCTGCCCACTGCTGCCTGCTGATGGCTGCTGTCCCTGCAGCCAGCTCTGATGGCTCTCTTGGAGGGGACACCCAGCACTGCAGTGTGAGCTCTTGTCCAAACGTCCTGAGGGCTGGCAGAGAGCAGAGCCCTCCTCCTTCCTGGGAAACGTGCTTTGGAAAATAAAATAAAATAAAATCCACCCTTTGCACATTTCCCTGTATGTTTACTTCCAATGGCCAAGACGAAAGAAAGACTGAGTCCCAGTCCCAGTCTCAGTCCTCACCACACTCCTTGTCTCCCAAACCAGTGCAGCTGACCAGTGCCACTGCTCTCATCACTAATCCCTGCCAGGACCCCCAGGCTGGGACAGGCTGCAGAGCACCCTCCTCACCCTAGCAAAGGGCTGCACAGTTTTGTGATGCTTGGGTCCCAAACTGCCAGCTCTACTGCCAGGAGGATAGTAGCACAGACTGATGTCACAGTGTCCCCTGCCCTGCAATCCACAGGAGGCTGACTGGCACTGACTGTGCCTACAGCTGGGCAACAGGCTGGCACCCCACCCCAAACTGCCCTGGCTGGGGTTCTAGCAGCACTGGGGGGATGCAGGGTCACACACCAGCCATGGCATCTCCAGCCTGGATGGACCCTGCCCGTGGGCCACTGCTCTGGAGGTGTCCCCAGGAGACCCAAGGGCTGAGCTCCATCCAGCAGCCTCACAAACGCAATCAGAGTAAAAGCCTGAGTCACACCATCAGGAGATGAGAGCTGTTCAGAACGAGCTGGAGCCAGAACAAACCCTTTCTTGCCCAAGGGCTACTCCTTACCTGCACTGTTTGTGGCAGGGAAGGAAGTGAGGAGGGGTTTCCTGCACCCAGCAGGGCTCTCCCCGTGATGGCACCAGCACAGCAGCTGGGTACAAACTGCTGGTGCCACCAAAGGGGTGCTAGAACCAAACAATACCCTGCAGGTGTGAAATGAGAGGTGGCCAGGACACTTGAAGGGCATGACAGCCCACAAAGAACTCCCCTGATGGACCCTGACCCCCTCCAACCAGGCACAGCCCCACCAGGAACTGAACTCAGATCCCCTGACTCATTTTACCGACTTCAAACAAGTTTAACCAGGATTTAGGGCACTTGGCTTGTTTCCTCCACATCCCATCTCTAAAGACCAAAGAGGTGCCAGAGTTTACTGCAGCAGGAGGGGACAGGGAGGATGGGAGAGGGAAATAGCCCCCATGATATTCTTGCAGAAAGATGCTGCCTTAAATCAAAGTCATGAATATCTGGAGCGATTCTGGGCTCCGAAGTTTCCATTATTGTCTTTGGATTTATAACACCTCCCTATCCAGGTTTTTGTGGTTGCTGTCTCAGTCCTGGCTCCTGGGAAGAAGGGCTGAGCAGCTCCCTGCAGGGAAGGGCAGCAAACCAGAAATTAAACCAGCACTCAGTGAGACCATGGGGCACCCAGAGGTACCAGGCTAATGCCTGGCAGTAATTTAGCCTCAGGTTTGCTGGTGGAGCCAGAGCCATGGTCACTCAGAGCTATCAGACCTGACCCAACATGTTCCAGAGGTGCTTCCTACCCACTCTACTGCCCCAATCCACCAAGAGGCAATGAGCAAAGAGTGCAGCATTTTAGGTGAGTCCCTCACTGAGGGAAAGGTGCTCCCAAGATCCCAGGGACTGGGAAGAGCCAGCATGACTGCCCTGACTCACCTCCAGCCATCAGCACTGTGCTTGCAAAACCAAGGCAGCTGCCCTGGCTCTGGCGTCAGGACCCCTCCCCTCCCTGTCCCTTCCCACCCAGGTTCCTGAAAGGTCCCTTTGTGGTCAGCACAGCGCTGTGCTCACTTTGCCCAAGGCTGCTCCCACGGGAGCTCACCTGTGCCAGCACTGGGAGCCCTCCCTGCTGTCACAGAGCCAGGGACACTGCTCGGAGCCACAGAGGGTGACAAGGACACAGAGCCCAGCCCACCTTGCACAACATAACTGTAAACAACCTCTGGATGAGCCTACATCCTAACCAGAGCGAGGCAATGCCCACAGCCCAGTTCATGTGGACAGACAGACAACTGTTCTTTCCTTTCCCACTCCCTCACAACCTTTTTATCCCCAAAGAATTAGATTTACATAGGAAAAACCCGACCCATAACAGCAGGTACCCACTGCTGTGACCAGGCAGATGCAGTTTTTTGACTTTGCACCTATGTTGGAAAGGATAAGGATTTGATAGGAAGGTCTCACAGATGTGTATGTATAACAGATCTTTGAATGTAGAATCTGAAGAAGGAATAGAAAGGAAAGCAAATTTTGATATAGAAGAAAAGAATTGCTGAGCCAGTCTTACTGGCTAACTAAGAAGGCAAAGAGCAAGTGAATTGGAAGGGGCTTTTATAGCTTAGAGCAAAGGATAAATCCACCTCAAACAAAAGATATTTTTACCAAGCAAAAAGATTTTCACAGACAAACAAGGAAGCCAATGTTGCAAGTAGAGAAAAGATCTCAAAATCTTCCATTCCCAGAAAACTGAAAAACAACTTTTAGATTAAACTGTAACATACTAACTTTTTGTGACTGGAAAATAGTACCATGGATATGGTAATGTTAGTAGTTATGATAGGCTATAGGTAAGAGTAAAGGTATTGATTGGTTGTTGTGTATTAAGATGCTCTGTAAAGAAAAGTATAGATTGCATTGTAACCAGAACTAGAGTTGGCTTCAGACAAGCCTACAGCTGATGCTGAAAAGGCTGTGGGCTGGGCTCCTGTCACCCGGGACCCTTGAACTGCTATATCCTCTGGATACAATAAACAGCATTTTAAAGAGCCACCTGGAGCCCTGCATCCCTCATTTCGGCTCTCACACAGGTCGAAGGCCAGTTCTGCAGGAGAAGATACAACTTCTGCAGGGGAAGACACAAAACTTCCCTTCCCACAGGCACCTTCCTCCAGCTCCTTCCTCTCCCACCACACAAGGATGTGGCAGAAAACTCTCATCCAGCCCATCCTTTTGTCTTGGATAAAGGTAGATGTGGAATAAGGGAGAGAGCACTCTGAAGTGGCTGTAAAGCCCAGCTTTGAGGGTATCAGAGGTGACTTTGCTGTCTTGGAGCACCAACTACATCAGTGAGCAGCTCTGGCTCTGCCCACACCGAGCTGGTGATGAAGAGCTCCAATGTGACTTTTTGTGGACAGCCCAGGAAATCCAACAATTGAAGAGCTTTGCTTCACTCCTAGGGCTGGGAAGATCCAAGATGTAAATCGGAAAGATCTTTTTGCGTTTCCTTTTCCAGGCATTGAGCCCTGGCACACAAGGGACCGTTAGTCACACGCTCAGCTCTCTGCATGCGAGCTGGGCTGGTGCTCACTCTGCAAACCCTTGGGCTGGGCTTAGGGGACACACCTGAGTGAGACACTCACACAAAAACGAGGCACATCCCATCTCCAGGCCTTTCCACTCTGCTGAACTCAAGGCACATCACCCACGCTGGCACGTTCGTTCCTGCTAATATTAGCCCGGGGCTGAGTCCCAGCATCCGCAGCACGCGGCTGCAGCTGCTCCCAGGGCAGCAGGAACGCTGGCCCTGCCCAGCCTGGGGATGCACCATGGCCACGTGTCCCACTGACATCCCGGGCATTTGCTCCAGGAAAGTTTAAGGACGAGTCCGTGAGTTTTGTGCACGTAGAAAAGCCTATTTATAATGCAGCACCCTCCTGAAAATGAGCTGGGTGATGGTTTTTTGGTGGCACTTAAAACTGGGACATAACTTAGCAGGAGTTTGTACCTCACTGAGAGAAAGTCTGCTGGTAAAATACTAAAAATACCCTGCACTGGGTGGTGAGAGAAGTGTCTGAAAAGTGTGCAATAGTAAGGAGGAGTAAATAAATAAAACAGCCAGAGAAACCTTCTGATCAGCAGTGTCATGTCCTGGCAGGGCTGGAGGATCCCCACCCAGCTCCACAGCACTGCCAAGGCTCACCCACCAGCCAGCACACACTCCCCAAGGGAGCTGGGCTCTGAGCAATGGGAAAATCAGGGATTAAGAGCCATCAACAAATGCTGTCTCACTGTTTCTGCCAGATCAAAGCTTCCAGCCTGTGCCCCAGACACCACACAGAACCCCTGGGCACCCTCCTGCCTCTCCACACACAGCTCTGCTCAGCATTTCCACCAGGCACAGTTTACACCCACTGTGACAATCTGTGTTTCAACATTACGGGGAAACGAATCTGGTGCTGACTGACAGCACTGGCAAAGGCAAGGAGTGCTTGGCATCAACACCAGCAACTGCCAGCAGAAACATGCCTCAGTCACCCTGGGACTCTGCTCGGCAGCAGCACATCCCACTGGGATGAGGGATGGAGCAGATCTCTCCTGTCTCACTGCCAGGCAGCAGATACCGAGTGTACAGCGTTCTACACCTCTGGCAGGAAGAGGAGTGCCACACTGTGGGATTATCTTTGTGCAGCATCACAGCCAACCAAAGCCATGAGCAGGAACATCCACCCCTCTGCAGTGGGGCACCACGGACACCAACACTCCCACATCACCCAGCCTGGGCTGCGTCAGGGAGGTCTGGGGTGCATGGATTGTTACCACACTGCACAGGCATCTCACCAGGTTCATTTAGCACTGCAGCCCCGGGTCTGTGCCTGAGGCCCCAGGGAGCTGAGGGACCCACAGACCCCACCAAGGCAGAGGTGAGCTTGGGAAGCACTGCTGCAACCAGGGCTGAACCAGCCACACTCCTGAAAACCTGCCAGAACCTATAAACCCAGGGACACAGCTATTATGCTCTGTAAATCCTGGCAAACCACAGACCTAATGATGCTCTGCCCCATTAGAGACAAGGAAGCTTTTGTCAGTCAAATAAGGGGGATTAGAATCATAGAATGGGTTTGGCTGGAAGAGACCTTACAAATCATCTATTTCCAACTCCACTGCCATGGGCAGAGAACCTTCCACTAACCAAGGCTGTTCACAGTCCCATCCAACCTGACCTTGAGCACTTCCAGGGATGGGACGGCCACAGTTTCTCTGGGGCAGAAGCCCCTGGACTTTTCTAGTGCCCTCCCACAGGACCTGCTGGTCAGTGCAAGATGGGCACTGAGCATCCCCATCACAGCACCGGGCACAAGGAACAACACACTCTGCCGTGCTCTGTTTTCTTCTCAAACGTTGCTTTGATCTGGAAACTGAAGTGGAATCAAGTACCTGGTACTGCTTCCCTCTCCCCAAGGGCCTTTGCATCCTCCTCAGGCTCACAGAGGATGGCAGCTCCACAGCCAAGGCTGCAGCTCCCTGCCTGCTGCAACACAGCAGGGACAAGAAACCAGGCAGGGATGCTGCCAGGAAAACTGGCAGGGACAGCCAGGGTGACTGGGGAGGGCAGGCGGTGTGTGACTGGAGGGAACAAAGAGAGCTCTGGATGGTCTGGTGTTCCTGCTCCATGTTCTTGGCAGATCTTTCCTGCTTGGCCAGGGGCTGCGTGGGGTTGAGGTACCCACCCAGCAGACAGGAACACTGCATCTCCTGCCCTACAGGCTGCAGATTAATTGCCTGCTTTTTGGGAAGCTGCTGTGCAACCCTGAGACCTAATTAAATTGTGAAACAGTAGCCCAGATCCCTGCTCAAGGGCAAGGCCAGACCTTTTGGCTTCGGATGCACAGAGCTTTCCCCAGCCTCTCCCTCTGCACAGGCAGGAACTATTAAGTGCTCCATAGACAGAAAATAAAGGCAATACAGATCAGCTCGGTGCCACCGAGGAACACACACAGCCCAAACAGGCAGCCCCGGGGCCCACAGCAGAGCCTTTATCGTACCCGAGTAGGGAATTACTCATTCTTCAGAGATTTAAATGCAATTGGGGCAGCGAGAGGGAAGCTGTAATTACATCAGCGCTCGCAGCCCTGCGCTGGGGAGGCTCATGCATCCCTCAAGGACAGTCACAAAGGCACCCTTGAACCCCAGCACCGAAGGGGTGCTGGATTCGGGTCACTCGCTGTCCCAACACTTGTTAGTCCCAATCTTCCTGAGGGACGTGACTTCCCTCAGCCTCCTGCCATGCCCTCCGCTGCCAGCTGCAGCAAGCCCAGGGCTGGGAATAGGGGAGGTGACCGTGTCTAGACCCTGCCACAAGCACTGCAGAGACCCCAGCTTTGCCACCCGTTTCCTGCCTGACCTGGAAGAGGAACCCCAGTGCTCTGAGCTTCCTCGGCTCCCCAGCAGGAAAAACAGCAGAGCTCTGCTTCCCGAAGGTCAGGCTGGGTTCTCCAGGAGGCGGTGGAGGCTCACTCAGCCTATAGCTGCACACGCAGCCCCTGGATAAGCTTTCACCGCGGCCCCAACATCTCCGCTATTTCTTGTGGGTTTTTTGTTGGGTTTTTTTTTTTTCCCTTTCTTTCTAGAAACCGCTGCACAAAGCTCCGCTTGGGTCGCTGCCAGGACGCGCGAGTGCGCAGGGATGGAGCTGCTCTTCCAAAACTCTGCTCGGGAAGATGAGCTCCCCGGAGCCGATCTCTCCACGCCTGCTTCAGGCACAGCCCCCCACCCAGCCCTCTTCTGCCTGCCTCTCACCCCCAGACCCATCTGGCAGCAGCACGCTCCCCGCTAGCTTATTTTCTTGCTTGAAAAAGCCAAAATATCAGGCAAGAAGAGGCAGGGACCCGGGGAGAAGCCATCCGGTCCGCACAGAGATCCTCCATCAGCGAGCATACAGCTCTGCGGGCTCTGGAGCTCTGCCACGGGACAACTGCAGAGCTCTCCGGGGCAGGCAGCTCCCGCTACGGGGATACGGGAAACTTGGGAGCTAATCCACATCCCGGCTACTCCAGGGCTGTGCGTGCACCCCAAAGCTGGGAATCAACAGAAGAACCTCAGCCTGGCTATATTTTCAGGATTTCAGTCTGATCAGGCGGGTGTTTTCAGCATGAAAAAACTATATAAATCTACTCGCGAAGGGCAGGAAAGGAGAAATATCCCGTAAGACCCTGCCTTTGGCAGATAGCACCGGGAGCAGCCGCTCCGGACAAAAGGCACCGAAAGCCCTGGGGCACCCCGCGGGTAGGGAGGGCTGGAAGGAGCGGGGTGCCAACCCAACCTCGGCCAGGAACCCCCCGGGTACCACCGGGGCACGGTGAGACTGCGGCAGCCGAGCCCGGGGGAAGCCGAGCCGAGCTCAGCCCGCTCCGCCGCGGCTGCGGCTCCTCCCGGCTGAGCGAGCCCCAAAGGCGGCCGCTCCCTCCGTGGGTGCCCCTTCCCACGGCCGCGCTCCCACCCACCTTCGAAGTCGGAGATGATGCCCTCCAGGTGCGCGCTGACGGCCGGGTCGGCCATGGCGGGGCGCGGGGCGCTGCCCCCCGGCTCGGCGCTGCGAGCTGCGAATGGCGGAGGGCGAGCGGCTGCGGCCGCCCCTCGCCCCGCCGGGCCCCGAGCCATGCCCCCGGCCCGGCCCAGCCCGGCCCGGCCCGGCTCGGCCCCTCGCCTCGCACTGGCTGCTCCCCACGCCCGTCACGCCGCCCCCGACCCCCGCCCCGCCCCGATGGGTGCGGGGGGTGCGAGGGGCACCCCAGGGCTGTGCCGGCTGCCAGAGCGGCCCGCATCCCCCCGAGAGTGAGCGCCCCGAGCCCGCTGTGCCCCCCGGGGAACGCTGTGCCCCACGGGGAACGAACCAGCGCTGCCCCGCGGAGGGTGGGACCAGCCCCACACTCCCCCGAGGTTCTCCGGTACTGACGAGCCTTTCACTTCTCGGTTTACCCTTGTTTGGAAAGGGACAGCTCGGCCACGCTCGGTTTTATAATTCCTTAAATTCAAGCCAGCGCTGTGCTAACCCACCGCTGCCAAATCCAAGCAGCCTGCGCTGGAAAATCATCACCGCAGGAGCAGCAGGGGATGTAAAACTCGCCCCGATGCTGAGCACTCAATGCTGCCACAGCTCCCTCCACTCCAGCCCGAGCCAGCGAGGAAAACGCCGGCTCTGGCATCGACGCCAGCCCCTTCCATGACTCCGCCGCCTCTTCCCCACCTCTCACACCCTCCCAGGTTGAGCACCTCGCTATCTGATGCTTCTCCCTTCCGGTGTTGATTCAGATCCTGCCCTCTTGACCCTCTTTTCATCCTCCCCGCCCTGTGTTTTAATAGCATCATTTTAAAGTGATGATACCCCCTGAAATGTGTCCAGGCACATCAACAGGAAAGGAAAAATGAGTGGGTTGGGCTTTTAGTCCACTGTGGATGAACCATAAAGGAAAATTATGCAAAACAGTAGTACAGTTACTGTCTGTTACTACAGAAAGTATGAGTTTCACCACAGATGTCAGCCTTTTAATTTCACACATTTAAAGTCTACAAACACCACAGACGTTCCCAGAGTGTGAAATGAACCAGAAAACGAAACCAACAGTACCAATTTCCCAGACTCAACAAGCTCCAGCATTTCTGTACCGTCCAAGGAAAGGCATTACTTGAAAACATGAGAACTGTTTAAATAATCTTGAGAACACACCTTTACAACAGAAGAATGGTATTTTAACGTAGGTACAGTGGATTTCCTCTGCTCTGGCAGGCAGCAGTGCTCAGCTCTTTCATTCTCACTCTCCTCGTTGTGTCAGAAACAAACACACCAGAGCAGTGCAGGGAGGAACAGCTCCGCATCTCTGCGTCTCTGCATCACAACTGGGAACAAAAATGCCTTTCCATGCAATACACTGCAAAGCTGCTTGGTGTCATCCTGGTGAGCACCATCAGGAGAGCAGGAATGACCACAGACCGAGCTCAGCACCTGGGTGCCAGGTCCCTGCTGTCCCCACCGCGGGGAATAGTGGCGGCTGCCACACTGCACGGCACCACAGAGGGCTGACCCGCCTCCCTGGCATTGATTTTTGAAAGAAAGTGTCTTTATTTTTCTCCTCCCAAGCGCTCTGATAAAGGTCACATCCGCAATCCATTTCCAGCAGGTAAAAATGTAGCTGTCAATAATTAGCTTGTTACTGAGTGAGAAAAAAAGTTTCACTTAAAAATCATGGATGACTCTCCCACTGGAAGAACAGAGCCTGGATTAACCTTTTACAAAATCTGTTAGGCATCCTCATCACACACCCTCACCACGAAGTTGTAGAATGGCTTTAAAGCAGGGAAAAAATGAACTAAGCAAGACAAACTAAAAATCCTTATTGTAAATAAGATTTTAAAAGAGCAATACAAGAAATCCGAAGAAGGACCAAGCACATTTTTTGACCTTCTGAGTCTACTCCCTTGCCAATCCCATAACATTCAATGTGAGAGCCTCTGCTTGGAGTTTGGTGGCTCTCTCTGAACTAGGTCACACAGGATTGGTGTGACGTGTGATGGGGACACCGTTTTTGAGGTCAACAGGAGGCAAGAAGAACTAAACCACTAGAAAAAAACCACGAAACATTCTTGATGGACTGTGGTAGGGAGCGTCACAGTGATGTCTGCTGGTCTCGTGAAGAAGCTCAAAGTGCTTCAGCAGAAGAGGTTGAGGCAGTTTGGGTCAGTCCCAGCTCCCTGGGTCACTCTGCATTTCCCAAGCAAAGGCAGTGTTATCATCCTGGATCTAATAAAAGCTTAGCAAATCAAGCGGCCGAGAGGCGAGCCCTGAGAAGTGTGAAATAAAATATCCGGGCTAGAAGCAGGAGTTCCTTTTCATTAAAACCAGCTGGGGCATATTGCACCCATGTGCACCTAAGGCACTGAGAGGGGGAGAGAAAGATGGAAAATTACAGCAACTAAAGAATAACAAGAATATCCAGGGCTCTAACAGTAAATATTTAAAGCAGCAAGGTATGTAAACAGCTCACCCCATAGTACATACCCCAAGTGCCTGCTAGTAGAAGAGGAGCAAGCTTTCCTCCAGGGAGATAAGCCCATCCTTCTCTCTCTTGGAGACTTTCTTGCCCTTTTATCTCATTGAGCCATGTCAGAAGCACAGCTTCACAAGAGCATCAGACCAGAAAAATCATCCCCTTGACCAAGCTGCACATAAGCAAACTCCATCTGTTTTTCTACCTGCATCCTCAACCCAAAAGCTTATGTTTAGCTAAATCCTTCTTCTAGAAAGGCAGGCAACCCTGGGAAGCTGAGCCCCCATCCCAGAGGGATGGAGATCATGCCTCCTCCCCTGGAATTGGTTTTTGGGGTTCCCTGGCAGCATGGCACCGGTGTGTGTTGTGCTGCTCAGCCAAATGCAGTTTCAGCACAGCCTCTGCTTTGCCCTTTCCAGGCAGATTGAGGAGATTGAGGACCCTGGGACTTCTCCTGACGAAAGATCTCCCACAGTGATCACATCACCTACACTGCCTTTGATAAAGCAATCAGGTTCTGCTCCTTCTGTCCTTATGGCAGGGATTTTCTTCAGTCACTTATCCGGCTTTCCTGCTCCTTTCTCCAGACATATCACAGGTGTTTGTAATTACATTTTAATTTTTATCTTAAAAGAGAAACAACTCCCTTTCCAAAAGGAAGACAGCAAATCACATCCCTTCTGTCCCTTGCTGCTCCCCTTGCTCACACACCTGAGGGTCTCACTCACTGTTTTTACTGTATCAGAAACCTCACTTCAAGCTCCTGCTTTGATTAAGACCTTTGGGATCCTCTACCCAGCAACTGTTGCTCAAGATAAAATTCCTGTTCTCCAAAGCATGGCTGCAGGAGAATAATAGGTAAATATTTTCCTTTCTGTGTTACATTACAGTAGAAATATTTCTTGTTTCCAGGCCACCACTGACTGCCCAGCCCTTTCTCCTTCATCATCATTCTGCTCTTCAGATGAGCAAGAAACTTCCTGCAAAGCTGTTTTGTTGGCCTAGAAGCGATTTCCTGCCCCCAGAAAGGCAGTCTGTAAAATCTGCTGATCACTCAGTTACAGGTACCAAGCTAAAAACGGATTGATGCCACAAGAGGTGGCAGATGCAAGAAACTTTAATCCTTTTTCTCTGGACTTTCACCCCTGGGCTCTCCTGCTCTGCAGCAGGGATGTGCCTTAAGAGCTTCTCCAGAACTCAGCTCAAACTCCTCCAGGAGCAGCCAGTGCTGGTCACAGCCTCTGTCCTGGCAGGGGTGTGGGGCACCACAAAACAATTAGGCTTAGAAAGTCACTTCAAGGAGAAAAAAAATCGTAAGGAAAAATAAACCAAAAAACCAACCAAAGAAGGAGATGGCAGGTAGCAGCTTTAGAAGATCCTTTAACAGGCTAAGGCAGAAGCCCATTTCAAACAGCACTGTTCATTTTCCTTGCAGGCTGCAAAGAATGCAGATTTTCCGGCAGATTTTCTTCCTCCCACAAGTCAAGGTTTTTCTGAACCAGCAGCTCTTATCCGTCTCCCAATCTGCTGCAGTCATGAGCCTGATCAGGCTGGGTTAGACGGGGCCATGAGTCATTGTGGCTACCTGAGCCTTAAAGCATCTCCTACACAAAAGTGAGCAATTCACCCACAGGATCTTCCCCTTCCTCTTCGTATTTTAATTAGAAAACAAAACTCTTGATTGATTATGGCCTCTTCCATCAAACGCTTTGAGGTTTACAGGCCAAAATTACTTTGTAGGAGCAGCTAAATATCATTATTATTAACCACTCAGTGTTTCTTTGAGAGCCCAAATACCTTTCCTTGCTGCTGATCACAGGTGAAAGCTCCTTCCCAGCCTTTATGGGAAGGTGCAGGGTGAGACACCAACCCCGGTGTGCTCAGGGCATCACCTCCAGCTCAGCACCGGGCAGCTCTGGCTGCAGCATCCCCTCGGCAGCACCAACACAGGGTCACAGGGAGAGACAGGCCTGTAATCACCCAGACCAGGCACGTTCTAAAGGTGAAGGAATGGTGATTCACAGCTCTTCTCTCCAAGCCAGAAATAAAGGCTGCTGCCATTACCTTCCCCTCCTCTCCTCTGCTCCTTGCAGCTGCTGAGTTCTGCCCATCTCTGCATCCAAACCCACCTGGAAGAGCTGCAGTCATCTCCATATGACAGGTGGGGAAACTGAGGCACAGAACAGCTGTCACTCACAATCGGGGAGCTGGCAATTCATCAGAGCAGAGCTGGAAAATCATCAGAGCAGAGCTGGCCGCGGCAGGGAGCAGTGCTGGGAGCCCCCAGTCCTTGGGAATTGCTGCTGTCACTGCCTGGGGACGAGGGGACTCCGGAAGGAAAATCAGACACGGTTCCCATCCCCTCCTCCCATGGTTTCGTGGAGATGACGACATGAATCCAGCCCTGACTACGCAGGAATTGTCACGAAAAGAGGATCCTTCCCAAGGTTCCAGGACCTTCCTGCTTCCCAAGGGTAGGAAACACGGGGAGGACAGACGCACTTCAGTGCTAGTCACACTTCCCTTCCTCCACAAGGAAACCAAGAGCATGAGAAAAGCTAAAATAATTCAAAATAGGTTTGCTAATTTGAGATTTATGGGTAACAAACTGATTTTTTTTTTTTTTTTTTTTAAGAAAATGCTGCCGGATCTCATCCTGTAGTGCCATAGAGCTGGGATCTGCACAAGAAGGGACAGGTAACTTTGAAGACTGGATAACAGGAAAAGGAAAAAATCTGGAAGAATGGCAGATAAATGCTTTTAATAAAGTTTTTGCTCATTAAAAGAGCCCCAAACAAAGGACCTCACTGCCCCAGTAGGTCCCAGCATGACCACAAGCTTCCAATGTCAGAAAATTAAAGTAACTCCTAAAATGTATTAAATGGGAGACTTTTAGCAGCAAAGCAGAAACCATGAGAGCTCTATCATGAGCCAGCCTGGGTACCCAGCATCACTCACACCCCACAGGAAGGTGCAGAGGCATGGGGCTGCCAGCACCCACAGAGGCACCACAGGGAAGAGCTGCTGTGGCCAAAGATCATTGTTGCCAAGGGAACCAAAAAACATCAATCCAACCCCAAATATGGTTATGGTATAATCAGATCAATAAGAGCGAAACTGAGAAGATTTTAAAGGGATAAGGTATAAAGGGACTGATGTGAAACCAAGAGAGCAAAAGGCCAAAGAGTTTTCTGCTCGTGGGAGATTAAATATGACACGAGGAAGGAGAAGGTCTCTGAACCTACAGCTTCTCAGATATTCAGTGTACAAACAGGGCACACATCAAACTTGTTGTTCTGGGACAGCCTGGAGCTGAAATGCCCCATAGGAGCTGCATGGGTGAGGAACAAGCACAGACAACCACAGCCCCTTCTCCCCACCCAGCAGGGATTGAGCTGTGAAGATCAAGGCTTGCCTTCCTGTCAGGTTTAACCCCATTAAATCAGCACACAGAGGAGCTACCAGCCTGCTCTGCACAGAACAAGGGATGGTTACACTGAGCAGGGAGGGGAGCACCAACATCCCTCCCCTCACCCTCCTAACCTGGAAACAGAGCTGGATCTGTCCTGGTCCCACTGTGCTCATCCCTGATGGTCCCAAACACCTCCCTGGGGATTGATGGGGTCACTCAGACCGATCTCAGTGCTAATGTGGGATTCAAGCCAGGGTCTGATCCCACTGCTTGCCTGCAGGAAGGATGCTGTGGGTCAGCACCCTCTGTGCTGGGCTCCATGGCTGGGGGACACAGCTCTGCCCCTCCAACACCCTCCCACGGACTGTGAGCCTCATCCCTCCCAGGAGCACTCAGTCAGACCTTTGATGGAGGTCTGCATGCACAGGTTGAGCTCACTGCAGTCACCCCACACCAGCACCGTGGCCCAGCTCAAAGCATTTCATGCCAAGACAGTAATTCCTGCCATTGTGTGTGCTGAGAGCATGGGAAGGGAAATGCTGCCCGAGCCTGGGCCAGGCACATCATCCCAGCCACCCTGGGCTCCAGGAGGGCTGTGGTGTCCCCATGGCACTGGTGCAGGGCTGGCAGCCCACGTGCCTGGGAGGGGAGCAGGGCAGGGAAGGGAAACACAGTCCCTGGTGTTGATTAAACAGCAGGGGACACTTGCAGAGGAAGGAAACGGAAAGAGGATCAGGACCTGCAGCTGTCTGAACCTCAGGCAGTTAAAACAAACCCAGTCTCAAGCTCTTGTTCTTCTCAGTTTCAGGTCAGACTTTCCTAAGAACCTGGGAGGTGCAATTTAGGATCCAAGCAGAAAACTGACTAAATCACTTTAATTATTTTTTTTAAAAAATTAATTATTAATTACTGCTTTTGAACATTTAGGCCAAACAGGCACAGAACTCAGTGTCTCATGACAGCACAGATGTTTTAATAGAAACAAGAGGCTTCAGAAACCTTGCTCATCCTTAATGAGTTTAACACACACAGGGCTCAGCACGTTTCCTTTGGAAAACCTTCCTGCGTGCTTAACTCCAGAAGGAATTGCAGTGCCTGGGCCCTGAAGTAGGGAACACCTTTTCACTGCTTGCACCCTCCTGGTAACTGCAGGAGGGGGAAGAGAAGGTGAGGGCCAGTTAGAACACTGAATCCCTTGGAAAGAGGCCATTTCCAGCACCGTCAACTTCCCAGCAGCCCCTAATTAGGGAGAATTTGCAGGGATAAATAAACTGGCAGTGCTACATGCGTGCACTCCACTTCCAGATGTGCATGTTTCATTTTCACGTGGTGTCCGAGGCAGGGCTGGAAACTCCATCCCCGCACAGCAAGGGGAGGAGGAGGCACAGCCCAGCCCCTCTGCAGCCCCAGGGGTACAAATCCCACAC
The DNA here is from genome assembly GCF_052056855.1 of Sturnus vulgaris. Taxonomy (NCBI): domain Eukaryota; kingdom Metazoa; phylum Chordata; class Aves; order Passeriformes; family Sturnidae; genus Sturnus; species Sturnus vulgaris. The sequence goes on from NC_142262.1 coordinate 8,210,998, forward strand.
CATCCTGCCTCCCCCACACATCCCAGCTGCCTTGGGCACTGTCCTGCAGCCCTCCAGTGCTCCCCATGCCTCTCCCATCACACGTGGCCACCAGACCCCATGGGACCCTCCCAGCCCCACTGCAGGGCAGGGTGTGAGCTGGGAAATCTCCTCCTGCAGCCCCTGCTGCTCCCTCAGCCGCCTGCTCACGACCTTTTCAACCCAAAACTTTCCAGTCATAAATATACCAGCCTCGTGGCAGGAAACTTGCTTTTCTTATGCTTCTCCCCTGCTTCTCACAGAGCCATTTCCAGCAGCTCGTGCTCCCTGCGCCAGCCCCCAGTTGCTTCTCTCGGCTCCTCCAAGATATTCCAGGCATGCAGCAAAATCTGCTGCAGCATAAAGACCCCCAAAACTCCCTGTAAAGGCTCAGGAAGCACCACGAGCTGCAGGTCAGGCCTCAGGAGCAGCTGTACCTCCTGATCTCCCTGCTTACCATCAAAGGTTTTATTATTATTATTCCTTTTTGACATAAAGCATTTTGATAAGAACAATTCCCAGATGGAGCCGCAGCCCCACACCCACTCAGCTTCCTCTGGGCAGCATGGACACAGTGTGGGAGCTCACTGCACAGCAGGAGGAGGACACAAGGGCAGGGGGAGAGGAAGGAGAGGAAGAATGATCACGATTTTCCTTTCCTTTTAAAGGTTTTGGCAGACAGCACCAAAAGCACCAATGAGGATGCTGAGGTGTGATCATCAGCATCCACACAGCACCGAGCACCACTGGTGGCTTCCCTGAGCCCCAGCTCCATCACACAGGGATGGGAAAGGTGCACAAGTGGACAGGAATTGCTGTCAAGGTCCACGGGGTGTCTCCATGCAGGTGGGAATGTGGATGCCCTGCAGTGGTCTGGCCAGGGGAAACATCCTCAGCTCCACCACTGCTGCTTGGGACAGCCTGGCAAGTCTAACGTGGGCACACATCAAATCAGGCAGGATTGGTGTTGTTAAACTGCTGAGCTCAAGGAGTGCAGATGGGAAAGTGATGGACCATTCTGGGGACATGAGCTGCCCTCAGCACGGGCAGGCTCTGCCCTGGCTGTTACATCTCATTAAACCATGATCTTGAAAAGTCTACTACAGCCCTCTCAGACTTGCACTAAACACATCCAGGGTAACTCCCACTAACCAGATCCCAGGGTAATCCCAGCAGGATCCAGTGATGGATGGAGCCAAGCTGTGCTGGACACCACTAAAGAAACAACCCTGAGCTGTGGGTTCAAGGGATCTATCCCAAAAACAGGAGGCAGCCTGGGAGCTCAGACTCCAGTTGCCTCTCCTGCTGGAAAATCATGGCAAGGGGAATGGCAGAGCCCTCTCCAACCACAGCACACCAGTTTTTGTTCCCCAATCCATCTTGCAGATACCCAGCACTGCTTACTCAGCATCTTCTACAGATGCAGAAGTTTCACAGCTGATTTAAAAATCTGGAGTAAAAAAAACCAAAAAGCAATGAGTCAACGTTTTCAAGGGAATTTCCCTCAGCTTCCTCTCCCTTTCCCCTGCTCAGCCCTGCTGCCTGCCCCAGACGCTGCCTGAGGCTTCCCTGCTGCAGGGCACTTGTTCCTGCTGAGATGAAATCATGGCTGCAGGAGAGAACTGATGCTGTCACCACCCCCCAGGCTCACCCTGTCTGCTGGAACACACTGTCACCCACCCAGCCTCACCCTGAGCAGGACAACACCTGGGCTTCCCCCTCCAACCTGCCCCTGTGCAGCTTTCCAAGAGCCACAACTGCTGGGTTAAGGGGATTTCAGTCTCCAGAGACAAAAGAGGATTGAAAAAAAATAGAAAAAAAACAACAGGGAGATGTGCTGCAAGCAGGCCAAAAGCTGGGGCCATGCAGCGTTTCCCTAAATGGGAAAGAGGCTCGTGAGCACACTGGGGGCAGAGCACCAGGCACGGAGAGAGGGCACAGAGCCAGGAGGGAGAGGGGGAGATTTCCAGCAAGCAATGCGAGGGGAGAGAAACTCCCCACTGGCAACCCCCCAAGCAGCAGTAAAACCCTGGGGATGGGCTGAGCCTGGGGTCTGGAACAGGGCAAAGCTCAGGCCTGAGCTGCCCTGGCCGTGGGACACAGCCCTTCCTGGGGCAGTGGCACTGAGCACCTGGCTGTAGCTGCTGGGCAATCAGCGCTGCCACTCGTGTTCCCAAATGGGCACAGCAGAGTTCCAATGTCCTGGAGGAGCAGAGCTGGCCCATAAACCCCCATGGCCAAGCCCAGCAGGGGAAGAGGAACAGGGCAAATTCTCCTTTCCAAGGAGATGTGGTCAGTGCCATCACACCAAGCCATGCCACAAGAAGGTCCTGTGTTGTGTGTTACCTCTTCTGCTATCTCCAGACTGCAGGCACCACTGGCCACCCCATCACCCACTGATGAACTCAGCATTACCATGCTGCCTTTAAAAAATTTTTTTGTCTTACCAAGTGCCCATAATAACCACACCAGGTCAGGGAGTATTGGACTTGATGTTCCACCAAAAGAATTAAACTGCCCTCTTTTACGAGAAGTTAAAATAAGGTAGAAACTAAATCTGAAATGTTTTTCCTTATAAAGGAATGACAGGAGGAAAGAGCTGGATGCATTCAGCATCAGCCTTTCTCGTTCAGCAGGGACTGGCAGTGTCTATAAACTCAGGGGATGTTGTTCTTCCCACACAAGTACTCACAGACAGACCAACACAGCCAGGTTTACCTTGACACAAGGGAATAAACTGCCAGACCTGGGCTCTGTCCTTGAATACCTTCCTTCTCCCCACACCTCTAGAAAAAAAACCCCTGCACCACAGAACCCCTGGTTTGGTTGGTTCAACAACCAGACGACATTCCTGAGAGACAAATAAAACTGCCCTGCTGCCTCCTTCCAGTGCTGGGGGCCCTGGGGAGCACTCTCCTGCAGAAACATGTGCCTCGGCTCATCAGCAGCACCCTCCTGCAAGGACCTCAGCCACTGCAGGGACACCGTGTGCTCAGCTCCGGCCACAGGTGTGCACGTCCCAGCCAAGGGCATCTCCTCTGCTCTGCTCCGCTTGGGGAGGTGCTTTCCAAACTTCTCCACAGTGCCTGCTTGGAGCTTGGGAAAGCATCTCCTGCCAGCTGGAGGCCAGACAGCAATGCCTGCAGTGCAGAGGAGTGCTAACAGCCAGAGCAGCCCTGGGCACTCGCTCAGAGCCAGCCATGCTGACCCGAGGAGCAGGGCTGGGCTGTCCCTGTTGTCACCATCCCCTGCACAGCCCAGCTCTGTAAGAGGATGCTCTCGTGACACTCTGGTGAGCCAGGCCTCGTGGAAGCAGCCAGAGGCCAATTTGCACATAAACAGCCAATTAGTTGGAGAAAGAGATGCCCCCTTGGTCGCTTGCCAGTCTGGAGACAGATTTAAGACATGCGGGAATTCAATCTCCGGCCCAGATATCACTGTGGCCAAACAGGCCACCTCCTCTGCTGGCCTCTGGGAGAGCCTCTGGCAGCACAATAAAAGGAGTATTTAGCAAAGCTACAGACTCGCTTGAAAAAACTTGAGGCCGATGAGGCATTTTGCAGCCAAGCTCGGTATAAACACATTGATAATGCTGTTAGCATGGGGCTGGGAGGAGCAGGGCTGCACAGCAACAGCAGGGCTCTGTCTGCCTCAAGAAAGCCCCTTTCTTGCCATGCACATGTTTAATCCATGATCTGTGCCTGCTGCCAGCCACAGTCATACCAAACCCTGCTCACCTCATCTGTCTTCCACAGATCCACGGGGCTGGGCGAGGCAGCAGCGCAGCAGAACCGCAGGGCTCGCTCACAAACCCCTCTCTGCTCTGCCGTGAAACCTCCACCCTGTCCTCATCAAACACCTTCCCAAGGGTTGAACACACAGCTGGAGGCCAGGGCTGGGCAGCAGCCTCAGCATCCTCACGTCAGAGGTGGGGAAAAGCTCCAGTGTGAGCAGCTTTGGTGGGGCTCATCTCAAACCTACCATGGAACCATGGCATGGTGGGGCTTGGAAGAGACCTTTGAAGGCCATCTAGTCCAGCTCTCTGCAACAAACAGGCTGGTTTTCAGCTAGATAATATTGCTCAGAGACCTGTACAGCCCATCCAGGGGACACATCTGTGCCCTGCTGCCTCACGGGCAGAGAGGCTGGGGGACAGTCTAGCACCAAAACTCAATGTCACCTCTTGCTCACAGGAACTTTCCTGCCCCCACATCTCCTCTGCACCTCTCAGAGTGGGGCTGTCCCAGCTCTGCGGGCAGGAAACAGCCTCACCAGCCACAGGATCAGAGCATCCTTGGTCTGCAGAGGATTTGGGACACTTGGATTCACCTTTGGTCACGCTGATGCAGTCCCAGACCACTGCCTGCATGCCCATCCCTGGCAGATCTGCCCTGATGTGGCTGTCACTCTGATTTGCGAGAAAATGCAGGTTTGTGCAGCTCCTGGTCCCTGAGCTCAGCCAGCCGTGCACTGCCTGCAGCCATCTCCCAACTGCAGGGGACGCAGACACGAAACTCTCGTTACACAATGGCAGCACGAGTCAAACTCCTGGAAATGCACTCGTGAAGACATTCCTGGAGCTCACAGGAACAGCCTCCTCAGCTCCTGCTGCCACCCTGCATCCTTCACACCTGCTGACCACCTGCCACCACCCCAGAGTCATCCCTGTGTCACCATAAACATTTCATTAAAGCTGGAGCACGCACTTCAGGCACAATGAATATTCATGCTGCCTTCCACAGTGCTGAACTGGGGTCCCAGCACAGCACAAGCTCTGCAAAGCCTTCCCTACCCTCTCACAAGGCACTAAAGCGTGGGAGTTGAACAAGGATCAGTATTATCCACTAAACCACAGGATGAGCTTTGCAGGAACTGGCAGGCTGGATTGTTTCCAGTTGCTAAAGAAGGCAAATAGTCCAGCCCAGTTCTCTCGTGACAGATGTGTGGAGCAGATTCAAGTTTGCAGACTTGAGGATGTGAAGACACCCCATCCCCACCCTGAGAACCAGGCAGTGTCACACTGCTCACACACCCCCAGCAATGCCTGCTACTCAGAGGCAGAGTGGCACTCTCAAATAATTCTCTTTATTCTCCTGAACAAGGCCTTAAAAAAGCATTTTGAAGACAGTGGTTTCCTTCTACGTCTTGCAGGCTGATAGAGAGAAGAGCTGGCAAAACTCAAGGAAGGCTGTCAAAGGAATGAAGCAAAATAAACCCCTCACCTTAGAAGGAAACAGCCACAGCCTCTGACAAAGGAATAAAGTAAAATAAACCCCTCATCTTATAAGGAATCAGCCACAGGCCAGGGCTTTGCCTGGGAAGGGCTGACTGGAGTTCACATTATGCAACAGAAGGATGGTACTGGGGATGAACTGGGCATCTTCCAGGGAGAAACATCCCAAGCCAGACACACTTCTAGATGTTCCACACAGTCTGGAGCTTCCAGAAAAGTTTCCCACCCCAAAGACAAGGACCTCTTTGCATCTTATCACCACTCCTGATCTGCCCCATGACAATAACTCCGTCTTTCAACCACATCCAAAGACAGACTGGATGTCTGTATCTTTCCTCTATCACAAGGGCTCCCCTAGCCCATACCAGTCACACAAGGATGAATTTCCAGACCCAGCAGACTTTCAGCATTTACAGGATATCCTTGGCCTGCCCTTTGGTGCATCTCCTGAGGGAGCTGAGCAGCTCTCCTGGAGCAGCACTGCAAGATCTCACAGGAACAGCCATAAAGCTACTCAGACCTTGTTTTGAGGACAACAAAATCTTCCATCCTGGCACTGAGATGGCCTCACTATGTGTTAACTGTGCCTTTGCTTCCTTTGCCTCTGACCCTCACACCCAGAGCTGGGAGCTGCTCGCAGCCAAGCCCACTCAGTGAGCGCTGCCTCAGCTCCAGAGCCGAGGAAAGCCCTGTGGATTACAGCCTGTCAGAAGAGCACAGAGTGTCAGAAATCACCCAAAGGGCCAGGCCCTGTCACAAGTGATCCAGATTTATTGCTCCTCTCCTTCCCTGTGGGACCTGGAAATCTCAGAGTGCCTTGGCTTCAGGGCAAGCCCATGAACTGCAGCTCCTCAAAGCCCACGTCCTGCTGCTCCACTCTCCAGCTCCACCCAGCCCCAGAAGCTCCCAGAGGTGTGGCATCCTCCTCTGCCTGCCAGCTCGGAGATAAACCTCCACTCCTACGCCTTCCTTGGGAGAAAAACCTGATTGTGGTGGAGCGGGAGTGCAGCATCCCGAACTGCTGGAAAGCCACATCTGCAGGAGGGCACTGGGGAGGTGACAGACTCAGGTGGAGCCACACAAACAAATCCAAACTCCTGAAGATGACCCTGCTGGCCTCTCACTGTGCATGGGGCAGCTCCCAACACCTCCAGCAGCAGCAGAGCGGGCACAGGGATGGCCCCAAACCACCCCACACCCCACAGCTGGATCCCCATGGCCTTGCTCTGCCCATCCCTTCCCAACATCACGGAGCTGCCAAAGCTTCTGGGGCAGCTCTGCCTCTCACAGGGGACTGTCAGCAGTTTGCAGACGGCGTGTCCCAGGCTCGCACATGAAAGAAGGATGTTTATGTAACCCTCGGAAAACGCCGAGCGCAGCAGGACCGCCCGGGAATTCGGTTCAGCTGCGGGAGCTGGTGCAGCTCTGACAGCCACGCCAGCCACATCTCTGCCCTTCTCTCACAATAATAAAAGGGCAGCTTCCTATTGAATGGAAAATAGCAAAGTCCTTGCGATGCAAGATGTTCTTGTTCACGGCAGATGCAGCTGATGAGCACGGTATTAAATCCAAGTGGCCACTTCCAGCACTTCCTGAGAGAGACCAGCTCCCCACAGAGCCAATTCTGCATCTCTGCTGGAAAACACCAGGTTTGTTCATTGTTGTTGGTTTCTCTTTATTGTTTTTAAAGCCAGTTTCTTTTCCAAGCTAGCAACAGGGCTGAAAACCAGCCTGGCTTTATTGCTTAAGTGCATGCAATAGCAATGAGAGGGCTATGAAGGGAATGTTTTTGATGGGTTGTTTTGATGATGGATCTGGCATATCTGCTTGAAAAAAGAAAATCTCATTCCTGAGCAGCAGTCTGCCCTTGGAAAGCAGCTTTACAAATATTGGCAGCTCCTGATGTTAATTAACTTTCCTAACAATGAGAAAAGTACTAAAAGCATCCAAAAGACAACAAAGAGCAAGTCAGGCACCTGGGAGTCACCATCTAAAGAACCTGGAGGGAATCGTGAGAGTCACTGGGAGCTGAGGACCTTGGACAGGCAGAGGTGGGAATGGCAGAGGTACCTGGGTTTCAGATGGAGGTGATGCCTCCACACCTCATCTTCACCATCCTCACACAGATTACCACACTCTACACGTCCCCAGACACTGCTGACCTCCACAGTTCAATGCAATTCCTGTTTAATATTTAAGCAGAAAAGGAAGCATGAGAGACAGTTCAATTAACTCAAACAGCTTCTCCCAGATGGCCAGAGGCAATTAGGGAACAATCCTGCTTCTGCTGGTCCTTCCCAGCTGCACGAAGGTTCTGCATCCCCACCTGAAGGGGTGCAGGGGGAAGCAGCAACCTGCATTTCAACTCAAAACACAACACGAACTTCTGCCAAAGTTCAGGCAACCTCTGCCCCCTGAAGCTATCCTTGGGCTCACACTGGATTTGAAGCCAGCACAGTGGAGTTTGACAGGAAAAGCTGACACTTCAGATGCACTCGTATGTCAACAGCTACAACTTTTTACTTCATGGGGAAATCTGTCAGCAGAACGTCCTGTCACAGCCAAGGTGCCTTTGAACAGTGTGTCCAACACAGAACCGGATTTCCCACGATTTCTGTTGGGCAATGTTTGCTGCTGTGGGGCACAGGGGGGCTCCCAGCAGAAAGAGGGCACTGACAGCCACCAAAGCAACCTGCAGCCTTGCACAAGAGGGGACTGGCAAAGAAAAGGGGTGGGTGCTTCAGTCTGATGGATAATTAGTGCTGTAGGGTGAATCCTTCAATGCAGAAAAATGAGTGCCCTGCTGTCGACCTTTTGTTTGGATTCACATCTCTCTGTGAACAACACGCAGCAAAATAAATCTTTTCTTGTTATCACAGAATCACAAAATGGTTTGGATTGAAGGGACCTTAAAGATCATCTTGTTTCAAACCCTTTGCCATGGACAGGGACGCTTTCCACTGTCCCAAGCCTCGTCCAACCTGGCTTTGGCCACTTCAAGGGATGGAGCACACAGAGGATCTGGCAGAGGAGCAAATCTTGGGTGAGCAGGCAAACCTGAGCTTTGCCAGAGACAGAGCAGGGCTCGGGTCTCTGCTGGCCTGCACTGGGAAATGCACACAGAGAGAGGAGGGGGAGGAAGGAAAGGAGCCAAGAGAGGGAGAGCTCAGGCTGAGACCCCACCTTTGCAGCTCAAACCTTCCTGATACCCCCCCTGCTGCCTCTGAGGCCCTTGTCTCCAAAATACCTTTTCTTCCTGAGGGCTGCAGCACTTGTGCTATTCCCACAGCTCTCTGGCAGCCCTTCAGCCCCCACAACCAAACCAGCTCTGCATCACCCATTGTCAAATATCCCCTTCCTCCACCTCTTGTGCCTGTGGCTGTCACCTTCTGCCCTTATGCAGGGCAAGATAAGGTTTCCTCTCCAGCTGCAAAGGGCCACTCTCTGAGCAATCTTGGGATGAAGAAGGAGCTGTGGAGCTGTGACAGAGGTGAGTAGAGGACACCAGAGGTGGGTTTTACCCAATCTGGGCATCAACCATGAGATGAAGAGCAGTTTGAGCAGCCCAGCTGCTGCACAGCCCTGGTGCACAGGTGCACCCACAGCAAGACAAGACCATGACACAACCTCTTGCTGTATCGTTTTGGAGCAGGATCCAAACCACACAGCTCCATCAGTGCTCAGGGCACCACGTGAGATTCGGGAACATCCCCCATGGCCTCACAGCACAGGCAGCACCACAGCCCAGCACAGAGCCCAGTACCACCAGTAACATCAGCTACTGCCACAAACAGCTACTGGAACACCTGCAGCATCAGCCACTGGAACAAACCGGTGAGCAAACGGGAGAGAGACAACCTGCACTTCAACAGGCTCCTCCAGTGGGTGTCTCAAGGGCTGAGGAGGTGCAGAACAGGATCCAGGACAGCCCTTCTGGATGGAAACACAGCCCACAGCACTCGGCTCTGCAGAGGGGAGAGGGAGGGAAGGGTTTCCTGGTCCGTGGCCAGCACTGCTGTTTATGGAGGATATGCCTTCCCCAGGGTGTGTTTCAACAGAGAGCACGAGACTCACAATTTCATAGTTCACTTTCCCTCTCCACCCACAGGGAACTTTTCATATTTTCTGGTAAAAAACCCACCCCAAAACAACCAACAGCTCACCAAACTCGGTGGTTTCCAAAAAGGCTCCCTTCCCTGAGGAGCAGCTGTCAATACAGAGTTCAACCAGGGCTTTTCAGGCAGCTAAAGTCAGGTTTGACCAGTTCTCCACTTGAATGGATCAAAGAATGCAAGAAAGGGGAGAACTGGGAAATATTTTAGGTGCTGAAGCCCTCTTCATGGCCCAACAGCTTATCTGCTCTCAAGGTTGCCTTCTTTGCCTCTATCTTGATAAATCTGTGAACAATTAAGCACAAACTCTCTTGGTGAGTGTTCCTGGAGTGGCAGCTCCAGCCTTGTCACTCTATGGAGCCAAGAAAAGCCACGGGGGGAAGGAAAACAATTAAGCAAAACGAAACGTTTCAGTACTGGGGAGGGAGAACTGGGGGGAATGGTAAATCCCTATGGGATCATCCTCATTCCCAGGGGAAGAGAGTGCAAAGTTTAAATACTTCAGCAGAAAAGAGCAGGGAAGGGATGAGGAGGTTTAGGGAAGGGATGAGGAGGTTTAGGGAAGGGATGAGGAGGTTTAGGGAAGGGATTACCAGGTTTCTGTGCTCTTCCATCTCCCCAGGGAACAGAGGAGATCAGGTGGCTCTTGCTGATGAGAGGGGCAGGCAAGGGGCACATCAGCTGGTGTGGAGTGGTGCTGTGGCTGTGAGCACGGCCCTGGCAGCACCAGCATCTCTCCAGAGGAAATTCTGCCTGTGCCTTCAATGCCTGAGGAATGGACACTGCCAGCAGAGAATAAATCCCATGCTCTTGCTCTTTGGCCCTCACTCCCCAGCAGAGACAGATCCAGTGGGAGCAACTCCTGCTGTCCACCTCCAGCCCAGCCCCACATCTCAAATTTAGCAGCAGCCACTGCCCAGAGCCTGGAGGGAGCCTCATCCCAGCCCTGCTGGGGGTGCTGACACATCCAAGGGTCAAATTCCCAGCTCTATCACCACAAATCCCTCGCAGCTGCCGAGCAGCAGATCCTGAAGTGCCAAGGAAAAGCGGAAAGTATCCACCTCATTTTCCATCTAGGAAGTGAGAGCACACGTGTTAAATGATTTACGCAAGGGCACGGAGCGATTCAGGGGAAGAGCAGGAAGAGGAACTCCAACAGCTCTGCTTTAAAGTGCCACGAGATCGTTCCCTCCTGCTGCTGCTTCAGTCCTGACTCACTAGTAAATAAAAGCTGTGCCAAAAAGCAAATCTGCTCAGGACTGGGGAACCCTGATGCTTTTTTAGGAGAGGGGCACCCCTATGCTTTTAGCACCGTAGTGATAAACATTGTCCATTTTACTGAATAAAACCCCACCCTGTAAGGACATAAATCAGAATTTAGTGTCCTCAGTTCTAAACCTCAGCAGTTATTTGCTTTTTACAGCCAGACACAACCTTTCAGAGGCGAAATTAAGTGGATTTAGAGGGTGAAGAGACATCCCTGAGACAGGGGAGAGGCGATGCAGGTGTGGGCAGGGGGAGGCTGGAGCAGGGATTGTGGGCAACCCTGGCAGCTCCCTGGGCTGGGCAGGGCAGTGGCAGTGCCCAGCTCATCCTTCCACCCCCGGGGTGTGCCAGGGACATCTCCAGCCCCCAGAGCTCCCTGCATCCCTGTCCCACACTCAGGATCCGTGTCCCCCCAGCTGTCACCCCCGCCTGGCCCCTGGCAGCCAGCTCCCAACCCTGGCACATCCCTGGGGATGGGGCTGAGTCACAGACTCGTGAGTCAGAGGTGACCGAAGCCTCGGGGGATGCTGACACATCCACCCTTCAACCGCTGGAAACCGCTGGGATTGTGGGATCCAGCTGCTGAAGGGCAGGGTGACCCTGATGCCTTGGAGTGGCTACCTAGAGCAGAGGCTAGCCAGAGGTAAGAGAATGAAGTAGGGATTTGTTAAAGGCCTCCAACAGATTCACCTTGGGCAGCCAAAAGCCTCACAGAGGCTACACCCAAGATGGACAATGGTCACGAGTTTACAGACAGAAATAAGTTTGGTGCATTTACATATCAGGGGTTAATTGTCCAATTACAGCTTCAGGTAATGAAGTCATATTCCCCCAGTTTGTTCCCCCCCCAATTCACTTTTGTTTATACTTTTTGGGGTTCTCAGGCCTGGAAGGATTGTTTTGTCTGACCAAAATGAGAAGAGAGCTTGCTAACACTCTATCTGGAGTTCAGAGTTATGCACTAAAGCAGTATAAGATCAGAAAAATATAAAAGCTAAAAACTTAAGGCATCAACCCCAGACGGTCAGCCCAGGGATCTCAGTCACCTGAGATGGGACAGATTTCCTAGAGACATCCCGGTGGGTACTGAAGCCAACCAAGGTGTTTCTCATGCAGGGATCACCTCCCATGTACGTGCTAAAAAAGCAGCAAGAAGTTTCGGGGTGTTCTTTACAGGGTATAGGTTTGGAAAGGTCGGCTGAAGCAGCAGGAAAAGCCTCTTTGCACTCCTTTACACATGGTGTAGTCAAGGAAACAGGTCTGTGGACTGGAAAATGAGAGATCTGAGGCTGATGTCCTGCCCAGCCCCAGGCAATCGACTCTTTACAAGTCACCTTGTAAAGAGACATCCCAAGGTTCCTGTGAAAGTCATCAGCACCTTGCCTCCAGCTACACTGACAGCAATCATCACCCAAACCCTCTGACCAGAGCTGGGGTCCCTGCAGCAGTGTCACAGCAGCAGCAGTGACAGAGATCCACACGAAACACCCGTGGGCAGGACAGCAGAGCCTGGGCTGGGATGAGCCTCCCCAGCCTTGACTCCCCCGGGGCAGGGCAGTGCTCTGCATTCCCAGCACCACTCCGAGGAGAAGGTCTGGGAAGTTCTTCGCTTACAGCCAGGGATCAGCAGCTCCAGCAGCTCACGGCCAGGCAGCCCCAGGAGCTCCTGAGGAAGGTGCAGAGATGCTGACCCTCACACAGGACCCACAACAGGGACCTGCTCAAACCTGAAGTCCAAGCCAGAATCTCAGAGTTCATGTCTTGCTGTATCTCACCCAACGTCAGCAGCACGGGGACAAAATCCCAGACCCAGGCACCAAAACCTTACCCACACCAAAATGTGTCTGCCCAACACAGCTGTTACCTGAAGATTGTTTTCCTTCATTCACTCTTTTTTCTCCCAGGTAAAGCAGAAACTGTCCCTGGACTCAAATCCTGGGTTCAGGTCCTGATCCAGGCTCCCCAGCCTGCAGCTTCACAGCACTCAGCTCCCCAGGAGCTGCTTTTCAACTTCATGGGTGTCCTTCAAAACAAACCTTCCTGCCAGCTCAGGATTTTAACTCTCCATTTGTCCCCCTACACCACCCAGATGGATTCAGCCATACAATTGTCCCTGACAGAGGCTCTGGCTTCATCAGAACTGCTTCAGCCAATGTGGGTCACTCCATCCTGTGTGTGCTGGGCAGGTTTGGTGCTCCCTGGCACCCAGAAAACACCCAGAAAACACCAAGCACACGCCCCTGCCCCCCAAACTCCTCATGTCAGCTTTTTATCTCATCAGCAAGGCCAGTGACACCAAGGCCCCTCCGTCACCATGACCAGGACACGGAAGCACAAAACCCTGGAAAGAAAAAAGCATCTGAAACTAATAAAGAACCCACATCCTGCAGCCTGGGGAAGGGGAGGAGAAAGTGCTCCATGCAGGCAGGCAGTGCCAGCTGGCAGGGGCTGGGCTATGGCATCAACAGATGCTGGCCCAGTTTGGGAAGCTGTGGAGGGAGAACCCAGCTTTGGGGGAGTCAGGGAGAGTAATTGCAGAATATATGGACCAACTCCTTCATGAGCAGCCACACCAGAGGGTGCCCACACCTCTGTGCCTTGACCCAATGGGATTCTGGAAAAAATCAGACAACAAAAGCACCAAATTATGAGTATTTGTCTGCTCCAATGTGCCAGAGACCAAACTTGGGTTGCCTTGATAATATGGTTTAATTTTCCAGAGCGAGCAGGCAGCAGTGAAATGCAAACCCTCCATTATTTCCACAGCCTGGAGTTACATCATGGCCAAAGCTGCAACCTGGAGATGCTGCAGAGCTAATGGCAGGCTCCCCCTCAGCCCCTGCATCCAATCCAAGCAATCCCACTGATCCTCTGCCAAATTGGCTTCACTGGAAACCAGAATTTGCTTCAAGAACAACTATTTTAGTTTATAAGGTACCTGGTAATGATGTAATCACAAAATTAATGCAGATCTGTTTATGCAGCACCAGCTTCACACGGAAAAAGAAAATCTTTGTTTTGATACAAGAAAGACATTTTTTACAGGGAGAACAATCAGCCATTGGAACAAGATCCCCAGGGACATGGTAGAGTCCCCACTGCTGGAGGTTTTCAGGATGTAATTGAGCACTGTGCTAGGTAATCTTATTTAGGCTCCCTTCCTCACAAAAGGCTGGGCCAGGTGATCTTTTGGCATTCTTTCCAACCTGGGCTGTCATTCCATGAAAAAATACACTCTCAGATTTATTGTGTGATTATTTGCTTGTAAAACTAATGCATTTTATTCACCTGTAAACCCCTGCCCATTCTCTCCCCCAAGCCACAATCCAGAGCTGTTTATAAGTCTCTAACAACACTCTTGGCATCAGCAACCCAAAACTCTGTTAAACCTTCCACTGAAGGGCTATTTCACTTCACCTGCACTCAGACAGCAGCTCCATCCTGCAGCACAGGCTCACAGTTGTCCTGTGGCAGGGAAGCAGTACCTGGGTACAGGGTAAATCAATTTAACCACAGCAGCCTGGAGTGCTGGAGGACAGGGAGGGCCATGTCCTGCTCAGCCATGGGGAAATGAAGTTTTCAGTGTTGGTGCTTAACAAGGCAGAAGCTGCCCTTGCAAACAGACACTGCTGGGAAGAAGCAATGGACAGAGCCCAAGAAATTTCTTTAAAATGGGTCAAGATCCATGGATATTGGTTAAGCACACACATAAAGGATGCTGTCTCCCTCAGCTGTCCAGAGCAGCCACCAAGAACTCTCAGCCCACGTGCAACAGCTCCAGATCCCACTCACAGCCCTGTTTTGGGGACTTTCATTGCTGCAGTGTCAGAACAGCTCCGAGTTCCCAGCTGCAATTCTGCAACCCCTTCACTGGCAGGGAGCTTCAGCAGAGACCTAAACACCAAATCCTCCCCCAAAACCAGAGGGGAATGACAGCACAAACATCTTTCCCTGAGGACTTACAGAACATCAGAGGCAGAGCAAGGAATTTTCCCTACATTTTCCCAGGTACAAGACTGCTCCTATCACGGGGCTTGCTGCCCAGGTGATGCCACGGAGCCCTGAGCCCAACACAGCACCAGGCACCCACTGCTTTCTAGCAAATCCCTCTGTCCACGAGTTACAGCTGCAAGGACTGCATGGAAAAGCCAACAGGACACAGATATTGTGCTTCTGAGATCATTAATGCAACACAAGACATGTGTTGACCCAGACATACTTCCCTAACTACGTACTTGCTTCTACTCAGCATTATGGTATGCTGGACCTTGGAAGAGCCCTGACTCGCATGAGAAATGTCCTCCCTCACCCCAGCAGCATGGGAATCGCCTTGCTGGGAGGCTCCAAGTCATCCAGCAAAGTAAAAATCTGCAAAGGAGCTCCAGCCCTGGGGTTGGCCAAGTTCAGCAGAGCGGTGTCGAGGAGCTTTACCTGCACTGTCAGGCCAGGCATGAGTTGTGCCCCACAGCGGGGCCATATTTCATGGAGATGAGCAGAATTTCCAGCAGATTTAAGAGCAGACATCAGGAAATGGATAATGCTTCATACCTTGACATGCCTCAGACAACTGCAGGAATGAGTCCGCTGGCCAGGCGGGAGCAGCAGCCAAAGGGGCTGGGAGCAGCACGGAGCTCTCTGCAGACACAGAGCCCCCAAAATCCCTTCCCTGAGACCCAGACCCTGCCCTGAGAGACCTTCTGTTCACTGAGACACAACCTGCAGCCTCAGCAGGTTGCAGAACACATAGGGTGAAGGTACAGGCGGTTTTTACAGGGCACTGCAGCAAGAGACAGGGGTCAGGGACACGAGCAGTGGGACAGTGACAGCACACAGAGGGATAAAGGACAGTGGGAGAAGTGTCCCTGAGTGCCAGGGCTGGGCAAGTGCAGTGGGATCTGACAGGAGGTGGAACCATGCAGACTGTAAATGCACAGCCTGGTGTCCCATGTGTGGTGTGCTGCAAGCCAGAGGGAAAAGGAAAATGCCTGGCAAATAAGGTGTATGGCTGTGATATGAATATGGTGTGAGAAACCAGTAAAAAGAGACATGTCAGGCTTTTATCTGTCATTTCCTAAGAGTAACAGGGACACCAAGAAACCTGAGATAGGAAAGATAGGTGATGTCATCAGAAGCAACATCAACCCCTCTGCCCTGGCATACACCTTTAGAATATTAACTTTTATTTTAAAAAAATGAAGAAACAAGTACATCCTCTCACACCTCCAGCAATCACAAACAGCACCCTTGCTTTCCTTTCCTCTTTCTCAATCCAGGCATGTGGTGTCCCCCAAGCAGCTCTGAGAATATCAAAGATGCTTTGTTATGACCACCCAAACCAAACCCCACACTGCAATCAGGGGCTGTGTCCCTGCTGCTCAGGACGATGCATAAAACCATGTCAAAGTAAGAATATTACACATAAACATACCTGTAGTGGATGTAACTGGAAGATTCAGAGTGATCACCAAATGGGTTAATGAACCCTTTATCTTCTTTCTATGCACCTAGAGCATGGTTCTGCCTTACATATGCCACTACTGCAGTCAGGTGTTATGATCACACATTCATCACCATCTGTTAACCCTTAAAATGAGCTTTCCCAGTGCAATTTCAAAGGTGACATGAATAATTTCACTGGGGGATCAGACATCCTTTCCCATCACTGCTGTACCCATTCTCTCACACCACCACGGCAGTAACCAAAACCTCTCTGCTCAGGGAGCTGCAGACCCTTCCTTTTCGTTTAAGAAGAGGCAAGAGGCCCCGCGGCAATAACAATTAAAGCTTTGTAGAGAGATCCCAGCTAGTCAGAGGGAGCAGTCGCTAGGGAAGGACAGGAGAGCCATCTCCAGGCCACTGCCACCAGCGCAACCTGGCACAGAGAGAGCCCAGAGCACAGCTCCCAAAACCAGAGCAGAGGCATGCCTGCAAACAAATCCATTCAGAGCTAGTGCTTTTCATGCTTTCATAGCCTTCAGAAATGTGTGAGAAATGAGTTAACTGGGTTAGAAGAGACAAACATTTTCTGTGAGATTGTGTTTCTTCTGCCAGCACAGGCATCACCTGAGACTGGCACCTTGTTACAGAGCAGGGAGCCCCTCGCTGCCCCACAGCTGGCACTGAGCCTGGCACAGACCTGCAGCCTCACCTCGCACCTTCCTGAAGCTCAGGGTGTTTGTCATGCCCTGGGATGGGACCTGGGTCAGGGACACGGCTCTGGGAGGACAGCCCAGGGGACATGCCCAGCCCAGCAGCTGTGGGAAAACCTCAAAGAAGAGGCCAGGCCCGGTTCCCACCCACCCTGCAGTGCCCTCATCCCATCCAGCAGCCCCACACTCACTCAGGAGTCAGCTCTTCCCACCCACAGCCAAGGAATAATGAAAAGCATGTTTAGGGCCAGAGCAGGGACTGGGACATGGCCCCAGCATGGCATGGATCTGCTTTCATCTAAATCATCTCTGTTAGTCACCAAAGCAGGGCCCAGCCGTCCTGCTGGCTGTGACTGAGCTCCCTGCTCCTCTCCTCCACCAGGGCAGCAGTGCCAGAGCCCACGGCCCCAGGGGACCCTCAGAGCACATCAGCAGGAGCAGGGTGAGCTGAGCAGCTCTCCCTGTGCATCCACACTGGGCCATGGACCTGGGAGTCAACAGCACAGAATATATCAGATATCAGCATCAAAGAAACACTTAGTTTGGAAAAGACACCTAAAATCATGAATTTCAACCATTATTTGTCACTCCTGTGCCCAGAATCTCTTCAAGAACAGTTTTGCCACACATGGTTTATCATTCCCTCCACTGCCCCAGCTGAGCAGCTTTCCCTGCCTGTGCTGACCCCCTCAAGCAGGGACCTGTGGAGCAGATCAGAGACCAGACTTCCAGGCCATCTATTTCCCCATATTTCATGCCAAAGTCATGTATCATGAACACCACTAGGATGGTCTGTGCGTTCCCAAGGTCCCTCACAGCACCTGAGTGAGGGCAGAGCTGTGTTCATCATCCTGGCAACCTCCCCAGGTGAAGGCACACACTGCATTTATGTCCACCTGGCCCAGGTCACCGGGCACAGCCACGTGCCCGCCCTCCCTGCACCCCTGCCCATGGCTCAGCCACATCGGAGCCACCCATGGAAAAGCCAGTTCCAGACCAGTGAAACGCAGATGCACTCGGACATCGTTTTGCAAATATTGCTCCAGGGCTTTAGCAAGAGCTGCTGTACTTTTGCACAAAGATGCTCTGGGGTCCCTGTGAGCTGCATGCCCTAGGAGCAGTGACAGCCAGCCCGGGCACCAGGGCTCTGTGCTCCTTGCACCATGTACAGCCTGAGGGCTGAGATCCCCACCTTCGGTGCTCCTTCAGAACAAAAAGCCCTGGATCCCATCACTGGCGAGCTCCCTTTCTCCCCAGAGACCCTTTGCAGCCCAGCTCCTCTGTGAGGAGGAAGTGGAGCCAGCATTGCACCAAGGATGGGATCAAACCCCTGTCATCCCCTTCTCCCTGCACGTCCCTACCCGGTGGCACAGGCTCTCCAGCCCAAAGCCCCGGGCTACTGAAACTCCCACCAAGCTCCGAGTTCCAAGCAGCTCTCAGGAATGCTTTGAAGTGGCTCAGACCAGAGGAGGAAGCACAAGGAAGAGAGATGGGCAGAGGGATGAGAATGTGCCACCCGCACTCTGCCCAGGCAGGATGCTCCTGCCGGTAAATCCCCATCCAGGGGCACCGGGTGCTCCCAGCACATCCCTGGATGGGGCACGGTGGGTCTGGAACAGGCCAGCCGTGGGAGCAGCCTTCCCTGGCCACAGCTTCGCTCCACCCTGGCTTGAGCGCTTCCTCTCGGCGCTGCGGTTTTTCCCTCCCAGCGCCGATGCCCAGCACCGGCTGGGAACGCCCAGGACAAGAGGAGGCTGAGCTGAGCTGAGCTGAGCTGGGCTTAGCTGTGCCATGGGCTGCCTGCGAGGAGGGACACACATCCCATCTGGGGCACAGACACCTCTGGCTCCATTTCCCTGCCTCGTCCTGGTCACCCAGCCATGCACACAGAGGGGATAGCACACAGAGGGGACAGCACACAGCCTGTCCCCTGTCCCTGCCACCACAAACAGCCACAGCCACCTCCCAGCAGCTCCACGGGCCTGGGAGCAGCTCTGGGAGCCACTCAGACATGCACCACGGGGCGAGAATTGCGGGGAAAGCGAGGAATTAAATGGAGTTATTCATTGCTCTGCCTGCCCCCCTCCAGCCTCTCCCCCCACGCACAGCCAGCGAGGTGAAGCCCACGGCAACGCTCCAGCACAAAGCAGGGACCAGCCCTGCAACACGCAGGATGGGAGGGCAAAAACCCCGGGAAGATACTTTGGCAAGCAGGAAAAGCTCCGCCACAACACAAACACACACACACACACAGAGCCAGGAGCCAACCTTCGGAGCAGAACCGCGTCTCCATGCCAAGAGCTCGGCGATTTTCCTGCCTCTCCCCGGCTCGCAGCTCTGAGCTCACAGGCTCAGCATTCATCCCCCCGCGCCGAGCGGCACATGGGAGCGGAGGGGGGGAGAGAGGGGCTCAAATGAAATCCAGACCTAGAGAGCAGTTTCTTCTTCCCCCTCTGCTTCCCCCTTCGCCCCCCTCCCGGCTTCTGCTGGAATCACCGTCTGTCTCCAGGGCTCAGGAGGATGGAAAAAAAAAAAAAAAAAAAAAAAAAGAGGGGAAAAAAAAAGGCGAAAAAAAGCAGAAGGGAAGCATTGCAGGGAAAAAAAAAAAAAAAAAAAAAAAAAAAAAAAAAAAAAAAAAAAAAAAAAAGGAATCGGCTGAAATCCACCCGGAGCGGGGCTGTTTCTCTTCTCAAAGTACAGGAGCTGCTGGAAAGGTAGGAGGGCAGGGGCAGAATATAACATATTAAAAGATCAATAGCCTACCTGAAATCCGGT
The DNA here is from genome assembly GCF_052056855.1 of Sturnus vulgaris. NCBI lineage: Eukaryota > Metazoa > Chordata > Aves > Passeriformes > Sturnidae > Sturnus > Sturnus vulgaris. The sequence continues at coordinate 8,230,551 of NC_142262.1, forward strand.
CCCTCTCCATTACTACGGGATATATTTAGCATCCGCGTGTCACGGCCGTCCCTTTTTTCGGTGGCGTCCCCTTCTTTCCCCCACTCTCCCTCCCTCCTTGCCTTGCCTCCTCCTCCTCCTCTTCCAAAAAAAGCTCTTTGTCTGGTCTAATTTCTTCAATCTGTTGCAATCATGAATGCATCCAAATTACCACATTTCCATGTGCTGATCATATGTTTGTGCTCCAAACTGAAGTAGCTTTGTCTCTTTGAAATGAAAAAGAAGAGTAAGAGAGAAAGAGAAAGGAGGAAGAAGAAAGGAAAAGGGGGTACATGACCCGAAAAATCCTGTAACTCCCTGAAATACTCCACCAGGCGCAGGAAAACTGGAAATCCCGAGTCCTCTGTAAAACAGTCTTAAAGCTACAGCGTGCGAGTGTCCAGAGGAAAGCTCCAGCCTCCACAGCTCCCTCTTAATATCCACCAGGAGATGCTTAAGGAACTTGGCTGCTCACAATAACAGAGCGAACAACTCATCCAGCTTCTCAAATCTCTCCCCACTTCCCCAGTCTTATTCTCCGGCTATTTCCTCTGTCCCCTCCTCCTCCCTTGGCTCCAGCATTTTAAAAGAGCGCAGATCCTGCACGCTCCCCCCCCTTTTGCCAGGTCTGAAGTTTCGATTCATGCATAAACTATTCGGCTGATGAAGGCTGACTTCATTCCCAGCTCAGCATCCCGGGCTGCTGCTGCTGCTACCAGGCGGGACCGGCACACGTCCCCTGGTCCTGGGGAGCCCCTCGGGGCTTCCCCGCCGGCCCTGGCACCGCTCCTCCCTCCTCCCCACGGCCAGGCAGCGAGCAGCAGGATTTCCGAGCCTGCAGAAGCGATAGTGAAAGTCTCTGCCCCGGGCAGGAGCTCTGAGTCTTGTCCCCGCTGTCGTGGCGCAGTTGAGGTGGGATTTGAGAGCGGATTTCCCTCGCTGGGATGCCCGGGCAGGGCGTGGGGAGCAGAGGGAGCAGAGCAGCCCTGCACAGCCCGGTGTCCGGTACCGCCCTGTACGGCCCGGTACTGCCCCGCACAGCCCGGTACTGCTCTGCACAGCCCGGTACTGCTCTGCACAGCCCGGTACTGCCCCGCACAGCCCGGTACTGCCCCGCACAGCCCGGTATTGCTCTGCACAGCCCGGTGCCCGGTGCTGCTCTGCCCGGAGGGATGCGGGGATGTGAGGCTGCAGAGATGGGCTGGCCCACACGGAAACTTCCACTTGGCCACCGGCCCGGCAGGCAGCATCGGGACACGGCCTTAGCACCTCCAGCGGGAGCTGACCACTTCCCGAACATCCTGCACGACCCTCCCGAGCCATCCCACACTGATTCCTATTGACAATCACCCAGCCAGACGCAAGGGCACAGCCTCCATCCCCAGAGCTGGCAGAGAAATCACTCAAGCCCCATGCCAAGGCACTGCTGGCAGGGAAGGCACAGCAGTTCCACAGGCCAGGTGTGCTGACAGGATCTCTGTGTGATCAGCATGGTCCAAGAGACAGTTTTGGCCCCAAAAAGCTCACAAGTTCACATGGAAAAACCCATGTGTGACGGCTGTGACACAGCCTGGCACTGCTCTCATGCCATGGGCAGAAGGACAGGTTATTACCCAACTGGATGAAAAAACCCTCAAGGAAAGACTCCAGGCACTGCTGAAAGCTTTGGACAGCCTGGGCTTACATTCTATCACTTTTCAACATTTCAGCAGCCCATGCAGTATCAACATCCCCAAATCAGAAGGAGGAACACAGGCAGCACCCAGCTGTGGGGTCAGCCCAGCCCAGCCCAGCCCAGAGTCCCAGCCAGCAGCAAGCCCCGCACACCCCAGCAGGCAGCAGGGAGCCCCAGGGCTGGGAGCAGCCCCAGGACAGCCCAGTCCTTCGGGAATTGTCTCTCCAATGTCTCTGTCTCTCCCAGCATGTTATTCCCTGGGCAGAGGAGTTGAGATTCCTTCCCAAATCCCGTCCATTCACTGTTTGCTAGCAGAGCTCTGCATGTTCCTGCTGCCAGAGCCCAAGGCATTGGAGGGACAATAAGCAATGTTTTCCCACTGACAGGCTCAAACCACGTTTCCTGCCCGAGACCTCAGAGGTGCTGAACACAAAGCAAGGACACGGGGGAGCTGCACAGCCCCGGGGAGCACAAACCCCACTGCACTGCCTCCAGCACTGCCTCGGGACCAGGCTCCTGAGGCTGGAGAGGAAGGGAAAAACCCCGGGGAAGTATGGAGAAAGGAAGAAGGTGAATGGAAAGGAAGAAGGGATGGGGGCAGTGAGCATTTCAGCCTCCAGACTTTAACCCATCAAGCTCCGGGTGGTTGGGAAGGATAAAGGCACAGCTCCTTGCAGGGCAGGTCACCAGGAGGCACTCAGGGAAGTGAACTCAAACTGTGCTTAATGCAATTGAACTTGAAATGCACAAAACCTCCAGGTAGCTGCTCTCATTCAGACCTGAAGTACTCATGCAAATTTTAATGGATTCACTTTAAAGGTGCAGTCATGTGTCTCTGAAGCAATGCCCACAAAGCACGAAAAGGCAAATAATGGGGAGCCTGTGACACAGAGAGAGGTACCCTGTGCTGGTGGTGTCAACATCGGGGTTTGTTCCCTTCAGGGCTGTGTTTCCAGTGACCCTGATGTTCCAGGGCTGGGAATTCCCCATTTTTCTTAGTTTTTGAGAAGCTTCTCAAATGTCTGTTCAAATGGGTGTTCAGTGGTCTGTGCATTGTACAAGTGTATACAGAGAAAGAAAATATAGATTCCATTTTCTAGTTGTACTGCTAAAGGGTGGGGGGAAGTCAAGCACACCCAGATTTTAGGAAGAGGATAGAGAACTCTCTCCCCTGTCCAGGGCTGCCTTCTTGGGGTTCAAACCCCCCAGGGCTAACTTTTGGGAAAGCCACAAGGAGAGGGAGGAGGCAGGAGCAACTTTAAAGAAACCACTGCTATCTGCTGTAAAAACAACCCCAACTTCCATTTGCAAACAGTGAGCAGACACCAAGCAGGAGCCCTGCTCTGCCCACGGGGCTGGCACAGGGTGCACACATTTTCCCTCACACCTTTGGACATTGCCACGAGTGGCAGCCAGCAGGAAGCACTGCCAGGTGCAGAGAAAGCAAGGAAGGAAATCACTAAAAAGAAAATTGACCGAGACCTGTGCCAGGCTGAGCTGGAACCTTCTCTGTCCCACACCTCTGCAAGGCTCAGCCAGCAATGCCCCAGCCCTTTGCCAGGCCAGGAGCTGCTCTTTGTGCATGAGCACAGGGACAAGCAGGGACTGTGGCCATGGCACAGAGCCCAGGGCAGCCAGGAGGGGGTTCAGGGCTGTTGCCACTGTCACCAGCCACAGCAGTGGCACAGACACCTGCAGGTGTTCAGGTAGATCTTACTTGCTGTTCCTTGTCCTCCTCTCCAGTTTTATGCTGGGATTACGTTCCTGGGGCATTTCACCTGACAGAAGAGCTGTTTTCTTTCCTGCCCATTTCAATGCAGTCCCTCAGCCACAGCTGACCACTTCCACCAGGGTTTTAGCACATCAGCCAGGTATCACCTCACACCCCCAGCCCTGAGCTGGAGAGGATGAATGCTGCGAGTCCATTCAGGGATCAGAGGTTCAGGCTGCACTGGGAAAGGTGCAGGAAGCAGCCAAAGACCTCCAGGGCCTGGAGAGGCAGGAAAAATGGGGATTCAGCTGGTTCTTTTACAGGTTATCTCAGCTATCTGCAGCACGGGCTATCTGGGAGGACAGTGTGGCAGAGCACAGCATTCCTAAATCAAATTATGTTCAGCGAAGCATTTTCACAGGAGGAAATACAGGTCCAATCAAGTGGTCCAACTCAATCAAGTGTTACTCAATTATATTCCCTCTATGCCTTTTACCCCCAGGCTGGACCGAGCCAGCAGTGAGAGTATCTGAGCCTCCATGGACTGTTTGCTCCAAAAACCTTCCTTTCACATTTTTATGAGCCTTGATGATGGGGAAGAAAGAAAACGTTGGCTAAAACTGTCCTTTTCATTTGGAAAAACATTAAAACCAAACCAAGGAGATCCTCCTCTTTCCAAGGGAGGTACTCCCACCCTCAGTGCTGTGCCCTGCTCTTTGCCAGGTGTTTCTTTGCCTCCTCACTCCATCTCCCTCTCCCAGCTGGGCAGAAAAGGAGCTGCAAGGGCTGCAGCCCTCAGCTGCTCCACATGTGCTGCTGAGCACTATTTTACCACTTCCTGGCTATTTCTTAAGAAAACCTCGATTTGTTCAACACGGAAGAGCACAAATCCCTCAGATCCTCCTGAGTTACTACCTTTCCTAAGCCAGAGACCCGGCCCAGGACACGAAGCTCATCACCACGCAGAGCTGGGGTGGCAGGGGCAGCAAGGGCTGGCTGTGACAGCAGCAGCACACAGCCCCTCCTGCCCCAGTCCTACAGCCCCTGAGAGGATGCCCACTGAGCTTCCCATGGAGGGATTTATCTTTAAGGACAGTCCCTGTCAGAGCTCTCCTCCGTGCTGGCTCTCAAGCTCTCTGCCTGAGAGCCTCAAGCTGCTGGAAATCCCTTGCTCCTCCCCAGGCTCTCTGCTCACTCTTTAACACTCCTGTGCTGAAGAATTAACAGCAGCTGGCAGGGCAGAGTGAGAGGCGAGGCAGGACTGGACACTCCTCACCCTCCTGGGAGAACAGAAGCACTTTCAGATAAATATTAACTCTTCCACAATCCTCTGCTGATGTTTTCCTTCCTGGACCCCTCCCTCCCATTAGTCTTGCCCTCTTGACCCTCCTTGAGAGCCCCAATCAGGGGGGGTCACTCCATACCTGAAGGTCTGTGGTCACTCCCTGCTGGGGAAGGCAGAGCTCCATGGGGCACTGCTGAACTTGCTCCTCTGTTCAGCTTTGGTGAGACCCCAGCTGGTCACTGTGCCCAGCTCTGAGGTCCTCGACATCAGAAAGACATGGACTGGCTGGAGAGAGTCCAGAGGAAACCATGAAGAGACCACGAGGGCTGGAGCCCCTCTGCCCTGGAGCCAGGCTGGCAGAGCTGGGGGTGCTCACCTGGAGAGGAGAAGGATCCAGGGAGAGCTCAGAGCTCCTTCCAGGGCCTGAAGGGGCTCCAGGAGAGCTGGAGAGGGATTTTGGACGAGGGATGGAGGGACAGGACAAGGGGAATGGCTCCACATGGACAGAGGGCAGGGTTTAGTTTGGCTGTCAGGAATAAATTCGTCCCTGTGAGGGTGGGGAGGCCCTGGCACAGACTGTCCAGGGAAGCTGTGGCTGCCCCATCCCTGGAAGTGCTCAAGACAGGGGGAGGTGGGGTTCAAGGCCACTGAGCAATCTGATGGAGATGAAAAGCTGCACAATTTCTGGGCAATTTTCACGCAGGCAGCACAGGAGAGTGAGGGGCCACACTGTTCCTGTGCACTGAGCCAGCTCTTGGCATGGGGGGGGAGACCCCACACGAGGACAAATCTGTTGAGATATTTGATTTACCTTCTTCAGGTGCATCTCAAACACCTGAGTTTTCAGTGTTTCTATTAGGAAAGCCCCAGGAAGGGGCTCTCCCTGATGGATTTCACTGTATTACTGCACTGCAACACAACCATCACATTCCTTTACCTTAAGTCTCCATCACTGAATAAGGGATCATCCATGAAGGGAAGAAAACACTTCAAAACCGGGCAGCAGACCCTATTTTCATTTAGCAGGAGAAGCATCATGGCCTGGACTCTTCTGAGCATCATAAGGCACTTTTGACCAAATATCAAACTATAAAAAATTTAAACCAAGAAGGACTGCTCCACTGAGCTGGTCCATCAGGAATGTCTCTTGCTTCTGGTGCTTTTGTAAGAGCTCACTTACTGCTTTCATGGCTACCAAAATTTTGGCAGAGAGATTTCACACTCACCCTGGAGGCTCAGGGGAGGCTGTGGTGGCCACCAGGGCTCCAGAATTGGCCTCTGCCCTTGGGATGAGGCTTTGAGGGCAAGAGGAACAGCTGAGCAGCCACGAGCTGGACTGCCAAACATGCCCAGGAGCAATTTGCAAACTGGAATTTCAGCAGCAAAAAGATGAAGAAAATAAACACTCGTGCAGTCGGCTGAGAGAAAGGAGGCCACACACAGCTGAGGTAACCAGCACCCATGAGCTGGCACACACAGAGCAGGGCAGGACACACCAGCCCTCCTTCCTCCTGCCACCCACTGCCTGGATGGAAGGCAGAGTCTCCCCTGCAGGTGCTGCACTCACACTCTTCCACAGCTGTCCCACTCCTGCAGTGCCCACTGGCACCTCCCTGGAGTGTGTCCTGTCACTGCCACCAGCTCCAGCCACGTGCCAGCACAGCTGTGCCCTCACAGGACAAGGCTGGGGCTGCCACAGGTGACAATGAGCAATGAACGTTTCTCTCCCTGCACTCTTTTACTCTGGAGGACTCAGGATCCTTTCCTCCATCCTTTAAAAGGGGAGAAGACAAACGAGTGAGATAAACCCACACCCCACTGCCATTCCTCTGCTGCACCTGATGTCAGGCTCTATTGGAAGGGCTCTCAAGGCTTCCTCCAGAGATGTCTGGTGCTGAGGTGAGAAATAACCTTGCTCAGGGACTTCTGTTCCTGTCCTGAAGGAGCCACACTGCACTTCTACATTTCCTTTCCTCAGGGGAACCCTGTGGACCTTGTCAGCACTCATCAACAAATCTGTATCACGCTCCAGTGAGGAAAATTGTTATCTTAAAACACAGTTCAGCAGCTGAAGCCACCAAACATTACAGAGCATTAAAGCCCAGATCATTCCTGAAGCACTGATTTATATTTTACTGTCTCTGTTTTCCTCACACCAGAGCACACAGAGCTGTGGGAAAAGCAGTGAGATCTTCCTCCTCACTTCAGTGTTCAGCACCTTTGGGTTCTCAGTGAGATCCATCATGAGACTGGAGCTGGATCAGAGGAGTTCTAAGGGAGCAGGACGAGCAGGCAGCGCTCAGCACATCCCCTCTGGCCAGCACACAGCCCAGGGCAGCCAGCACTGCCCCGGAATTCCTCAGCTGTGCACTCAGGCACCCACATTCCCTCCCTGCCTGCTGTGAGTAACACACAGCTCTGCTGGGAGCACGTGGGAGCCCCGCAGGACTCTGCCAGGCAGCTCAGAGTCCATGTGCCAGCGTTACACAAGCCCCGAGTGTGTCCCTGCAGGACTCACACACCTGGGCTGGGTTAAAACCTTCCGCCTTGAACTTCTCGCTGCCCAGAGCTGGCATCACCTGCAGAGCTGTGCCTGCACGGGGGACTCTCCAGGCCGGCTGGTGACCGAGCTGCACCGTGTCTGCCTTGCCCTGGCGAGGAGAAAGGCCGTGTGTGATGGAGAGACGTGTCAAGGAGGGTTTGTCACAGGGAGCGGGTGGTGCACGGGGACATTTGGCAGGAGAGCTGCACAGCTGGGGTGACCGGTTTGGTGCCTCCAACAAAGGGGAATAGAGGCTGCCCGAAGAAATTCATATGACCTCATCTGAGGACACATCCAGAGCCATGAGGCTGCAACCACAGGCTCCAGTTAACCCCTCAGCTGCTCCACCACAGCAAAGGCACCTCTGTGCTACAAACACAGAACCACAGCAGAATTAGGGGTGGAAAAGAACTCCAGGAGTTCACCGAGTCCAACCATTGCCCAGCACCACCGTGTTCACCACCAAACCCTGTCCTCGAGTGCCACACCCACATGACTTTTGAACATTTCCAGGGATGGTAATTCCACACTTCCTTGGGCAGCTTGTTCCAATGCCAGACCACCCTCCCAGTGAAGAAATTTTTCCTGATATCTAATCTAAACCACTCCTGGTGCAGCTTGAGGACATTTCCCCACACACCAGAGATGCTGACATCACAGTGCAGGTTGTGCATCCCCCCAGGTGCAGCTGGAGCTGGAGTGCTGGCTCCCAGCCCGGATCCCAGGATGCCAGCAGGAGGTACAGACAGAGGCAGGACAAGCTGAAAGGATGCACCAGGCTTTGCAGGAGGTTCCCAGCCTCAGTTTGCTCAGATGCCACACTGACACGTGTGTGCTGTGCTGGGAGTGGCAGTGCCAATGCCTGAGCTGCAGATGTGTGACAGCTCTGACAGCACTCCCCTGAGGAAAAACCCCTCACACACCTAATGGTTTTTATAGCACTCTGAATTTGCTTATGTAACAGCCATCATGCACGCTCCAGTGGGGAGCCCCGGGCTCCTGACATTCCTTTTGTTTATCTCCACTATTCTGGTTCACCCACAGCCTCACACAAACCAGTTCCTGCACTTGTCCTCTCACAGACTCCAGGCACAAAGAGAAGAGGTGGTCCTCAGGGCAAGGTGCTAAGTGAAGAAGTGGAAACAGCAAGATTCTGTTGTCATATCTACCATGCATTTTGAGCAATCCAAATGAGTGAGCCCTGCTGAAATCCTGCTGTCCCTGTTAAAGTGATGATGCCAATTTAAATTATGCCTACAGCTATGTGTGCTCAGCTCTTCCACCCACCTGGCCTCACATCTTTCCATTTCAGTGCCCATGGGGAAGGATCCCTGGACTCACAGGCAGTGCTCAAGGCACAGCTTTCAGGTTCTCTGCTGCTCTATTTTCCCCAACTATGAAATAGGAACATCCATAACTTTTAAAGGGAAAAACCAAATAAGACAGGAATTATCTGTTCCTGTCTTGTTGAAATTTTCAGGTAAGACTGTAATATTTTAATTTTTGTTAATCCCAGGTACCAGAGACCTCTGGGGTGCCCGGGACAGTGTGGCAATGCAGTGACAGTGGGGTCCTAGAGCTCGAGCCCTCAGCAGAATCTCACAGGCTCAAACCAAAATCTGCCCCTTTGAGCCACCTCACTTCTCCTGCATCCCCACCTCCCACTGCTCCACCCACTGTGGCTTCTGGCCCAGCTACCACCATCAACATGGGAGCTGAACAAGGGGCCTGAGCTGCTGCAAACAACATCTGGATGAGAGTCCTCCCACTTTCTACCCAAGAGAAGCATTTAGACAGCACAAGACAAACTGTCCCAGCAAAGGTCCCAGTGAGTGCCCCTTTCTAACACAACCCAGAGAGCTGCCCTTGACTTCCTGCCTCTCCAAATTATGCCCTGCACTTCCAAAAAGCACCGAGACAAGTCGTGGCTGATCCTCAGCCAGCTGCTGACGAAGCAGAAGCAGGGTTGCTGTGCTCTGTCTTTTTGGATGGAAAAGCCCTGCCTGCCCTGGCCCTGGCAGCCTGCCCCTGCTCCAGGCAGCCCCACAGCCACACAAAGGCTGGAACAGGAAAGCTGAGGCACCTGCTCCCCTCCCACCCCTTTGGGACCTCTCGTGAACAAAGCACCTGAGCCACAAACAGCGCTGGGCCAGAGCAGTGCTGCCAAAACACAGCTGGAAGGCATCGTCCTCCCTGCCTTCACCTCCACAGGGAAAATGTGCTGCTTTAGCTCAGTCAGTAAACTCTACCTTTCCATGGATCCCCCCCCATGCTGCCCTTGTCAGGGAAGTTCCTTCCTCTTCAGCAAAAACTGAGTTGTAGGCTGGAAACAAATCAAAGTAGAGCACAGCTGGCTGCCTGGGAGGAACACGATCTCGATTCCTTCCACTCCAACTGCTCTGGGCTGTTTTCTGGCTGAGTTGTGAACACACCACTGCTCCACATGGCAAATGTCAGCAAATATTTCTCTGCTTCAAATTCATCAGGTAGAGTTGTAGGAAAAAGAAGTGGGAGTAACTTCCCTGACAGAGCATTCCTAACTCGTGCAGTTGACACGCTGGAGGGATGGGACAGCATCCAGAGGGACCTGGACAGGCTGGATGGGCCCCTGTGACCCTCAGGAAGTTCAACAGGGCCAAGAGCAGCATCCTGCACCTGGGTCAGGGCAATCCCAAGCACAGGCTGGGCAGAGAAGGGATCAAGACTATTCCTTGTGGGGATTGGGGGTGTTGGTTGATGAGAGCTCCATAAAACCCAACAATGTGCACTGCTGGCCCAAAAAGGCAAACCTGTCCTGGGCTGCAGTGCAAGAATTGTGAGCAGCAAGTCAAGGGAGGGGATTGTGCCCCTCTATTCCACTCTCACCCTTCCTGCAGAGCTCTGGGGCCATCAACACAAGAAGGATGGGAAGTGCAGGACAGAGTCCAGAGGAGGACACAGAGATGCTCCAAGGGCCCCCCTGCTCTGGAGCCAGGCTGGCAGAGCTGGGGGTGACCTGGAGAAGGCTCCAGGAAGACCTTAAAGCCCCTTCCAGTGCCTGACAGGGCTCCAGGAGAGCTAGAGGGGAACTTGTGAACCCCACCCTAGGGGCTTACCTGGGACTGCAGCTCAGGGTTGAACAAAACCATCCCCACAGCCCTGGAACTGCTGCTCACCGAGCACTGCTGGGTGCTAGGGCCACACAACCTCTCCAGAGGGATAGGAACATTTGAGTCACAGAAGGAAGTTTCCAAAAGAGGTCAAAATCAATTCTGCAGCTTCCTACCCTCACTGCACACCCCAAGGCAACACGGGGATGCCTGTGGAGCTCTCTGCATCCCAGGAGCTGGTGGCTATGGAAATGCACATCACCCCTTTCTTTGTTTAGGGTGGCAGAGAGCCCACAGCATGTGAGCCCCTTCTGTAATGCTTCACTTGCAACCACTGCTCAGTCATCCCAACCCCAATTTATCTTTCATAGGAATAAAAGCTTCTGGGTGCAAGGCCAGATGTGCAGAGGGGAAAATTTGGACCTGAAACAAGGGGAAATTGAGCTGCAGTTATATGGAGTCATAAATATTTACTGCGATGTAAACTGAAGGACTGAACTGCTCATTTGATTTTTTAACTCGAAAACAGAAATTAAAATTTACAAAGTCTCTCAACAGAAAAGTGGAAAAGTATATAATTAGAGTCTAAGGAAAACAAGCTTGAACAAATGTGCTGTGTCTGTCAGTGTGGATTCCCTACACCCCAGTTCCCTTTGGAGCTGCACCAATTCCCCCTTCTGTCCTCGGATGTCTGTACATGAGAGCAGGCTGTGCCAGGGCTGAGGCAGCAGCTTTGTTTGTGCATATGCACAAGATAAACACACACTTCAGTTCAAAACTACCAGCTCTGTGCTGGTGGCCGAGTTTTGAAGCATCAGCTCTAAAATGCAGCTCAGTCCTTCTGGCTTCTTGCTGTTATGAAGCTTTAACACTCACACAACACCAAGACTGCTCAATAATTATCACTCAATGTATTTGTGCTGCCACTTGACACCAGTTTGGGGTGCACTGGCCCGGTCTGACCATAATTCCATCCTCCCACTGGTGATGGTGATGGTGCCAGGCTGTGGAGCTCCAGATGCCAGCAGCAGGACGGTGTCACAGCGTGCCAGCCCCTGTCACCCTCAGCTGTCCCTGTGGCTGGGCACAGTGCTAAGGAGGGCCAGGCAGGGTCCCAGCTCCCAGGGCATGTTCAAGTGCACGTTCAAGCAGAAATCTGTGACTAATCCCCATCCCACATGTGCTGGTGGCTGCTTCCAGCAAAGCACTGAAGTCACTGCTCCAGGAAGGCACCCCCAGGGTGGCTTTCTGCTGCCACCCACGCCGAGGGAAAAGCTGCAAAGCACTGTTTTGATAAGTCCATCTGGGAGCTGAGGCAGGATGTGAGGGATGAGAAGATGGATTGAAACAGCAAATCGAGCCCAGAGGGACAAAATGAGTGACAGAGAGACCAAGGGGACAGGAGAGGATAAAACCTGAACTGAGTGTGGTCAGAGCAGGGTGCTGAGGAGCTGAGTTGGGCTTGGGAGGGGACAGCAGAGAAAATGAGGCAGCAATGGTGAGGGGAGGTCATCCAGGCTGGAATTAGATGATCTTTAAGGTCCCTTCTAACCCAAACCATTTTAGGATTCTGTGATATCAGAGAAGGAAACATGAAGGAAAATTTCAGTGGCAACAAAGCACCTGCTAATGAAGAATAATGTCTGGGATGGACAGAGCACCTCGATATGGAGACACAGCTTCCCCCAGGGGTCTGAACCAGGGAGCAGCACAGGCTCATCAGAGGGGCTCACACACACAGCAAAAGGGGCTACCAGAGGGAAAAGCCCAGATCTGGGCTGCCTCAGCTTCCCCTGGAGTATTTTAGACGAGAACAGTGACATTTTTCACTTGCAGACAAGCACCAGGGACAGTCCCTGGGCAGCCCCAGCACGTGTCACACACAGACAAACAGAGCACACAGCCTCAGGTACTCACAAGCACTGGGAATTCTGCTGCTGCTTTCTTGAGGCTGGGAAATACCTTTTGCAGAAAAACAAACCCTCCCACCTGCTTCCTCCTGAATCAGAAGCAGCTTCCAAAACATTAAGCTGCAATTAGGGCTGTAAATTTAGCCACAAGCACTTATAATCCATAAATCTGCACATCCAATGAAAAATAATAGCTAAGGAGAGTCCAAAAGAGCTGCTAATGACTGAAGTGGATTTCAACCACAGGCCACTCCTGCTTTCTGTTGCCTTGTGCTGAATTGGGTTGGAGTTTGCTAATTATTGTCTCTGGACCCATTATACAGTAAGAAATATTTTATATTTTCTCTCTTTTCATAATTTGTTGGGGCTTTAAAAAAAATATATACCTCACTCTGTTTTTTACATGTACTGCTCTCTTTCTGCAGCATAGAGAGCTCTGCATTTATCAGCAGCAAGCTTTGCCTTTCCAACCATGGCAGAACATGTGATTTCTGAGTGTCACCTCCTGCATTCCCTCTATTTTTTTTTTTCATTGGATGAGGAGCTTTCAAAGAGAGAAATTCTCACACTTACTCGGACTTGTCTGCTCGCTGAGCCTCCGAAGTCTCCCGCTGGAGGTCCGGGTGATTCCTAAAGCAAGAAGAAGGTTGGAATAAAGAGTCCATGTGAATATGGGGTGTGGAGTTACCTCCCTGCCATCACCCTACGTCTGGCAAAGCACAGTTCTGTCAGGAATCTGCTTTGTTCAATCACCTCTGGGATCCAGGGAGAGTTACATGTTCTTTTAACTAAAAAATCCCTGAGGAGAGACCTCCACCTCTCCCTGAAGATGTCAAACATTATTATTCAAACACACCAAACCCACAGATGTATTTAGGGTTTCCAGAAACACCACTGGGGACTTTAGAAATTATTACATGGGACATTCACGTTCACCTCTGGCTCCAGGATATTTTATCCTAGAGAGAAGTGCAGAACTTCCTGAGACAGATTTCCTTGCTGGGAGAGGAGAGCACAGGAATTTAAGGATTTGCATGAGTCCTGCACTTACAGAGACTCCTCTCTGCACGGACTGCACCCACATCCTGGAGCACATCATGTGTGGGAGCCCTGCTGTGGGGTCAGAGTAAAGGGATGCCCCTCCCCTTCCAGAACCAGGGAATTCCCAGGTGCCTGCCTGCCCCCCAGACTCCAGGCAAGCCAGTGGCACCTGCTGACTACAACAACATTTCTAATCATCATCAGCTTGTTTAATTTCCCTGCCATCCCAGCTGCCTATTTGTAAAACCATGATTGCCACAGCACTCACTTCCCAATCAGCAAGAACCTGAATTCTCCTTAAAAATCCCCAGAATTCTCATTTGGTTAAAACACAGCCATATGAAACTGTACATAGATTTGTGCCTCATTTCTGGGTTTTTTACCTCAACAAAAGTGGCCACAATAAATGCAGTGAATCACCTCAGGGGGGATGCTGTATCCTGGAATATCCCCAAATGTTGTGATGTCTGCAATGGACATTCCCAGGAGGTCTGGTAGCCCTGGGGCTCCTGCTGGGGGAGCAGGATGGTGTCCAGGATGGACACCAACTCCAGGACAGTGTCCATCATCTCGGGCACCAAGAGCTGGAGCTGCCAAACCACAGGAGCCCCTCAAAGCACACAAAAACCTTGGGTCAGGGTTTCTACCTGCAAACAGGTAAGAAACCCCCAGGGTTTGAGAGTGGTGATGTCATTCAATATATATTATTTAAACTATCTTCTCACCATCTACCAGATCTGTTGGACAAGAAGCAAAGGATTAAAACAGCATCAATTTAAGATGCAGTACAGCTCTAAACTGTGATTTGTAACACAACCTTAAAAACTTTTCCAGCTAGAAGAGTGCATCATACAAGGAAAAAAAATTAAAAATAAATAGATATATATAGAAAAAAAGGCAGGAAAACTTTCATACCATAAGGCCTGAGATAGAGGGAGGGAAGGGAAAAGAGCTGCCTGGCAGCTGGACATGGAAAAAGCGTTTCATGCTCAGAACTCTGTGCTTGTGTATATATATTTATATATATTTTATATGCACGTGTGTTTGCTCTCTCCCTTTCCTTTTCTAACATAAAAAGCCTCTGTGCCTACAACGTGATGTGGCTGAACCACAGGGCTGGTCCTGGGAAAGGGCGACACAGGGAGAACCCATGGGGCAGCACCACCCAGAGCCTGCCCCCAAAGAGCCAAAAATAGAGGCAGGACTGTCCACCCACACACATGAACACGCAGCCTGTGTGCTCCACAGCCTTACCTGCATTGCAACAGGGCACACTGGTGCTACACCCATCACCCAGCCTCACTTGCCATCACTGACAGCAGGACAAGGGCTGAAGCTTCTGGGAACTTGTGCATTATAACCAGCATTTTAAATTTTAAACATATTTTTGCTATTAAAGCCAGTCCCTGAATCTTTTCTTTTATTCTTTTCTCCTCTCTAAATTCCTACTGCTACTTTGGATGCTAGCAAGAATGAAAAACCATGTTTCCTCTGCTGAACAGATTTTTAGACAGCTCTTCTTGAGCCAGGCTGCAAGAGCAGTCACATCCCAGGGAGACAACACCTCTGAGCTCCCTGTGTGCAGGCAAGGTGCAGTGTTGAAATCCAGCTTTTGGAATTGCTCAAAAAAGCAGAGAAAGCCATCCCTGATGGGTGGCAGGCTGAGGAATGCAGATCTGCAGCCATGCTGAGCTGGTTAAAGCAGCCTTTCATGTTCAAAGACTTCATTCAGTCTGCGGCGGGGCAGGACGGAAGCTGAACGAGGAGCTCACAAGCTTGGACAGGCTCACATGTAGGAAATAGGCTTTATTCCCTTCAGCAACCACTGCAGTGGAAAAACACACACAGGGCTTGGAGCATCCAGCACAGCCACCAGAGCACCCGTGCCCTGGCTGAGTCTGTGGCTTTTATGCAAACCTTCCTGAGGATCTGTTTGTGTGCCCTGTCTCCCAGGTTTTCTCTGGAATTACCACTCACATCCTTTTGGACAAGCTGAGTTGATTTGCTCTGTGTTGGGGGCAGAATTAAGAGGAGGTTTTTCTGACAGCTGTTGCTTCACCGCCTGTTAACAACATTAATAATACATAATAATGCTGTTCATCCCCTCTCACACAAAGGGAAAATGAGGAGAAAACACGAAATTCATCCAGGCAGCCCAATACCTTAACAGAAAATCTAGAAAGAGGAGGGAGAGCTGCAGAGTCTGAGCCAAACTTGCTATCTGTGATGCCTCACTGCCCCTCCACAGAGGGAGGATCCAGACACAGTCCTGGAAAGCAGATAAACAGCAGGGAAAGCTGGCAGCCTGGCAAGACAAGGAGAGAAGATCTGGCAAAAAATAAAATAAATAACAAGAAAGCAACAGCTAAAAATATGCTGCTGTGAACACACTGCCAGGAAGGCAGCAGAGGGGCAGGAGCAGAGAGCATCAGCTGCTGAGCTTGTTCTGGGGTTACCTCTATTTATAGCCTGGGAGCAGCACTTTGAGCCCCAGGTTTGAGCTGTGAAATGAAAATCAAACATTTCCACTGCAGACACAGTGTCTGTGAGCCTTCCCTCTCAAACACCCTCCAGCCACGCTGGAAATGCACTGGACTAAGAACCACAATGCAATGTGCTTTATTTAGCTGAAATTGGGAATTCTCCCCCTTGCTCCCATCAGCAGGAATTCAGGATGGATGAGTCCAAAAGTTAAAAATCAGTCAGTCCAAGAGTGGCTCATTCCACCCAGCAGATGTGCCTCAGCAGGACAAAGCCCAGCTCAGCCTCACCTTGGCTCACTCCCTGAGCAATTTATAATTGCTCTCTTTCACATTTTATAATCAATGACTAATTCCCTCCAGATCCACGGGCTGGGGCCATATGGCCCAAGAGAAAACCTCCAGCATCCAAAACCTCCAGACTTCTCTGGGATCTCCTTCACAACTCACAAAGCCTAGAATCACCTCTAAGATCATGTCAGTGCCAGGCTCACATTTCAGTTGCTCCCTCCAGACAATACTGGACCAAATTTTTTACTGTTTCATGCTTCTTGCAGCTGCTGATGTAACACAGTGATGTAAAGCACCCCAGTTCTGAAATGGGAGCACCTTCAGGGTGCTCACCCTGCTGCAGGGGATGCAGAAAGGGCAGGGCAGCAGGGGATGGAATCCAGCTTGTCTGGAGAAATGTCCAGTGTGACTTTTCCAGCTGAGTTGGCTGAATCTGAACCTAGAGCTAACCAGGGAATTGCCAGAGATGTTTGTCTCCAACGAAGTCAATGCATATATTCTCCAAAACACATGGATGATACACTGCAAACCTTCTGGAGACATATAACAGTGAAGAGAGAGCCCACGTGAGACTGATGCTCTCCTCACAGTAAGCCATCCATGCTGCTACACTCACATGATGTAAAATTCTAAAGGACAAGTGAGCAATTCCCATTATCAACAGAAACCACGCAGTGAGGACAAACAATGGAGGATGCAGCTCAGGAACTCGCTCTCTACGCAGTCCAGTAAAAACAAAAAAACAAACAAACAGAAGAACCCAAGCCAAACAAAGGTGGTGATGGAAAGGGATGGGTCAAACCCAGCAGGAGCCATCCCACACTGTGCTGGAGTCAGCAAAGCAGCAGCAGCTCACCCGAGCAGGCAGTGTGACCCTCGCTCCTGTTCCATGTACGAACTGCAGGCTCTGAGAGCAGACAATGCAGCTCCCCTCTTCCCCCAGCTCAGCACAGCACGGTGTCCACACAGCTCTGGGCACATCTCCATCCAGTAACGCTTTCCTGCTCTGGACACAGCCACACTCCTGCCTTTTCTGGGTACAGCTCCAGGAATCACAGAGCTGCCTCTGGATGGTTCCAGCTCTGGGCTCCTCAGCAGAACAACCCTGCAGAGCACCTACACATCACCAGCAGCTTCTACAGCAAAAGCTGCCAGGGCTGACTGCCCCAGGCAGGACCTGCAGCCCCCGTGCACTGCACACCCCCAGCCCCATCCTGCCCTCTGCCATCTCCTCAGGCCCTCCTGCTGTCACCCAGGAGCATATAAAGGACAGCAAGGATGTCCCTGCCCTGCCCAGGTACCAGTGCAGACTGCTGGGACAGGGCTTTCCACTCTTTGCTCATTGTGCAAGTCCATCTCAGCGCTCTTAGGATCACTCAGGGTGTGAAATCTCTCTGGCTGTACTCATGTCACAGGCACCATCCAGGAGTGGGCAGGTGAGTTACCTTCAGTGACAGCTGCATTTCACCCTGCTTCACCCAGACAGGCTCTAAAAGCTCCAGGGACAAAAAAGAGTGACTGGAGAAGATCTCACCAGCAGCAAGACCTGGAGCTGTTAACAGGAGGAAAACCCACACATGGGTTGATCCACACTGCACAATCTCTGCCTCCACGGCTCCTCCAGCGCTCCAGCTGCTGCAGAGCTGGAATTCTGGCACAGGACATCACCTCTGGAGGTAGAGCCTGCATAGGGAGGTGTCACTGGGGACAGCTGGGGACACAGGGGAGCCAGAGACTGCAAGGGAGAGACATCAGTGTGAAGAGTAGCAAAGGAAGGAAAATCTCTATTGCTCTCAGTCCAGTGAAACACACAATTATAGCTTCTCTTCCATTAGCTTGAAATCCACTTGCAACATTAACCTCAAAAGGAATACAGTTTAAAAAAAGGGAAAAAATTCATGTTCATTTCCAGTACTAATCAGAAACATGCACTGAAGAATAAAAGACACTTTTCCAGATTCTATGTAACAGAAACTCTTTACAAAGAAGCTGAGCACAGCTAGAAAAATTAAAAACTTCAACCCTAGTGCATGGTTTCATTCTGGATCAAATATCTCTGGCAGCAAACTGAGCTTTCACCAGGACGGAGAGATGCTGGTAGGGTGGAAGGAGGGATGCTGGAGGGAGGGAGGGAGGGATGGAGAGACTGAAGGATCTTCTGGATGGAGGGAGGGATGCTGGAGGGAGGGATGGAGGGAGGGATTGAAGGATCTGCTGGCATGGAGGGATCTGCTGGGATGGAGGGAGGGATGCTGGAAAGAGGGAGGGAGGGATGGAGGGAGGGATGCTGCTGGGATGGAGGGAGGGATGCTGCTGGGATGGAGGGATTCTGGTGGGATGCAGGGATGCTGTGGCCATGGGGCACTGATTGCAGACTCAGGAGTGCTCCACTACCTTCTCCAACACAGCCTAGATGCACCAACAAGCTGTGTCCAGGTCAAAGGCTGAACAAAGACAGTCTAAAACACCACCAATTTCCCTCCCATGGGAGCTGGAGCCACACAACACTGCTCATCAGCACATGGAGCCATGAGGTCACATTCAGAACCCAGCCTGAGGCTGGAGCTCAAATTACCCTCAAGGAAACCACAGGAAAATTGGCATTAGCAAGATGCATCTATTCCTACCACAACACTCTACTTTAGCAGGTGCCAAAAGCATTCTAACACTAAACAAATGTTCCAAAAGCTCGTGCTAATGATAAGAGGCAGCAAAACTCAAGCCTCAATTCTTTGCAGTGTTGGAAAGGCTTCCCCAAGGCCAGCAGTGCCCTGCACAAGCACAGGGCTGTGCTAGGGAAGGGCCAGTCCTGCTCATGGTGGCACAGGGTGACAGGGGACACAGCACTTTAACCTCGGCTCAAATTTAGGCTTTGATTCAAATTGTTAGCTCAAATGAAACTGCAGTAATTCTCAGGAAATCAATTGCTGCATCCATAAAGCTTAAGGCCAGAAAATTGCCTTGGCTGACCCACAAACCCACAGCACACACTTCTATCTGGTCAACGTGGATTCAAGCTTGTGCTTGAACTAAGTCTTGGCTTTTTGGAGACATTCAATCTCAGTGTCAAGACTAAAACATTGGAGTGATCTCAAGTGCTTTGGCAAGTTGTTTAAGAACTAAAATGGCCTTCAAACAATACAGAGACTCTCCCTTTGAGCATATTCTGAGGTGAGTAAGCTCAGTCCTCAGATATTCACTTCATAGAAATAACAAGATCATTTCACCACTCCTCGTGATCATCTGTTCTTTACTGACCACAAATTCCTCACAGCTGATACTCATTCAGAGATACACTGGACAACCACGAAAGCACTAAAAAAAAATTAGCACAAGCAGTTTTTCATATGAGAAGAGTTGTGTTAGTCATCATCTGTGATCCTTCTGGTTGGAGAGCTCCAGTAACCCGGCTGGGCAGTGGTGAAGGTGCCACGTCACCAGAGCAGATGACTTGTGCAGATGCACATTCACACCCCCAGTGTCCCCACAAACTGGACAGACTGCAAAAATGGGCCTTTTGTACGTGTTGTCAGCTCTGCTGGCTTTGGGGATTCTTTTACTTAGCAGCAGGAGGCAAGGGAAAAGGGTTTATGTGGGAATAGAAAACTGCTCTTGTGAAGATCTGCTGGCTGGGGTTGGGCCTGGTAACCACTCTCCAGTCTAAAATCCCTCCAAATTCACTGTTGGTGCTGACCAGATTTCCAGAGAGGTCTTGTCCCTCCATTTTCACTGTCCTCACCACGCTCCTCACTTGCTCACAGTCCTTATGTGCCAAAACCCAAGAGAAGCAGGACCCAAGAACTGGAATTCAATGAACAGGTGCCTCCTGGCATTTTCACTAAATGAGGGGGTTTTGAGCTTGTAAAATCATGGCAAGAGCAGCTTGGATTTGGTGCCATTTGTTCCTGCAGAAGCTGCAGCATCCCAGCAGAGGTGGGAAGGAGGGAAGGCATCTGAGCCCATCCAAGCTGCAGCCTTGCTCAAAGAAGGAAATAACTCTTACATTAATAATCCAACTCTTACATTAACCAGCTGCCACAAGAGCTCCAGCAAGCTAGAAATGTGTTAATTAATTAACATGAATAACACAAGAGTCACCAGGAGCCTGAGTGGACAAGGGATAAGGCTCAGCACTCAGAGCACTATGGAAACAAAGGAAAAACAAATAATCATCACTCATCCTTCACCTCCCAAAACCCCCCAATATTTACAGCTTCCAGCCTCATCAGTGCCCCTCACCTCCTCGGGTTCATCTGGCAATGGCCATGGATTAGCTGGAAAAAACCACGGGCAGATTTGAAGGAGGAGAAAGGAATTTTAAAACTCCAGTGTGGTATTTCCATATGGATCAAATACTCCCGAGCCACCCCACAGCTCTGCTCCCCACTCCCACAGGCCTGCAATGCCCTGGCTGTGACCACAAAGGAGAAGTCCTGCTGCAAACTTCCCAGCCCAGATTTGTCCCTCTGCTGTGCTCCAGCACTATGTGCAGTTCTAGCACACACAAAAAACCCCACCAAAATAAAATTAAAAAGTCATCCTTACTTAGATTTTAAATCAATTTATTGCCATCTTCTAATAACCTCACTGCAATCACATTTTTTTTTCTCAGCCCCAGCATTTGCTCAGTGACTCTTCACAGCTTCCCTGCTCTTTTCACACACACACAAAACTCTCAAATTTGTGTTTCAGAGGGTCCCCCTGGCAACAAACACCACTGGATTTATCATGGGAGCCCTGCAAGCCTGGGGCTGCCATCGGGATGGAATACAGACCCCTTCTGTTGGCCAGGCTCTGCAAGGCAAATGTTGATTTTTCCCAGAGAGGGGTGGGGATGTACAAGAAGAAAAGCCCAGAACAAAGAGGCAGCAGCAAAAGGGCAGCAGACGACAAAGGGCAGGGGTTAAGGGCTCTCCTGAGCCTGGTGACCCACGGGGTGACCCTCCAGGGTCCTTGCCAGAGGACTGCCAGGACCTGGGGCAAACAGGACACCCAGAGCAGACACCTGGGAACACCCAGCCCCATCAGTGAGCACCTCCCCATCAGAGCTGCAGGGGGAACAGGGCAGCCTTTGGGTTTGAGAGCAATGCCTGACTCTGCAGATGCTGCAAAGGGAAAAGCCAGGGATTGAAAAGCCAGGGATTTTCCTTAGGTGCAAGTCCCAGTCTCACTCCAGACTTGGACAAAGTGCCCTTTTCCTTCCTGCCCTGTGAGAGATGCTCCACTGCAGCCAGGTAACATCTGGATGAAGGAACCAGTACCAGGCAAAGGAGCAGCCAAGAGCCCATGGCCACATAATCCCTTCCTAGCCAGAAACTCAGATGAATATTCAGGCTCAAGATCCACAAAGAGTCTGGCCCCTCAATTGAGAACAGACAACCTTGGAAGAGCATCAAGATCAATCAGATAATGGCCACTTTTCTCTCCACACAGATATATATTGTAAATATGCTTCAGGCTGCAAAAACCAGAGCCCTCTCACCTGAGCAGCCCCAAGTGCAGCAGCAGCCTGAACACACACACCCAGCACCACACACACAGCTCACACCACGATGAGGCTGCATTGCTTGGGCACATCCCAGGGGTGCTCTGATTCTGCACAGAATTGCCTGAAAGTCAGCAAGCCCGAGCTCTGAGCTGGGCTTCAGCAACCCTGCATAGCCCTACACAAAAATCCTGAGCTCAGAATGGCAGATGCTCCCTTGGGACATCACACATGCACGCTTATCTCTGACCCCAAGCCCAGTCACATCTTGATTCTCTGCTCCTGAGGCTGATCCTGCCCTGGGCAGATGCTGAGGTGGGCAGGCAGGGAGGACCAGCTCAGCCATGGGGCAAAGCCAGCTGCAAGCAGAGGAGTCAGAACTGCTCAGCCACCACCAGGACTCCAACATGACTCTCTGCACGTAATTTTCCTCCTCCACATACTCTTCCCTGCCTGTAAAATGAGGTGTCAAACACTTCCCCTGGTCAGAGGAGCTGCAGGGACATATTATTTAATGTTTTTACATTTTAGCTGTACTTTAAAGAATGACTCAGACACTATCTATAGATTCCTGAGATAATGTCCGCTGTCCTTAAACGGGAGAGAAGGGAAATTACAATTTGAGACTACAACAAAGCCCTGGCCTCATCCAACTGAGGGTTTTCTCCTATTAATTCTACCTTAGAAGTAGCCAAGGCAACCCAGTCTCATAAACTAATAACATTCTTTGGTGTTTTTCCTTGTATCTTACAATTATATTTAATAGTAGCTGCAGCAGGGAAGTTGGAAGAGAACTTCAGCCAAACTTAGGACATTATTTGAGTGCCTAATGCTGCAGATCAGCTTTCACTGGAGTTTGCAGAAGTTCCTTTACAAACTTCAGTGTAATTCCATTTGGATCTGACAAGATACTGCACTTAGATGTTCGTGTAGCTGGTTTTGGGACCATGGCTAGTCTGTCTGACTTGGAGATGGAAGAGAGAGCTCTGTCTGTGACAGACCAGTCAACTCCAAGATTAAATTCCCTGTGTGCTTCACTTCTGCCCCCCAGACTCTCTCTATAAACCATTTAAAGGCATTTAATGAAGGGCCAGAAGTGCCCATGGTGTGCCCCAGAATCCATCAGAGATACCCAGCACAGAAGCAGTAAAGTTCATTTAAATACAAGATGTAGAATCAACATCTAAGTGCCAATATCCTATTGGGTTGTCCTTTAAAATCTTTGTAAGGGACAAGGGGCAGGCTCTGATCTTTTACCTCTGGTGACCAGTGAGAGGACTTGAGAAAACAGCAAAAAGCTGTGCCAGGGAGGCTTAGGTTGGATATTAGGAAAAGGTTTTTTCCCCCAGAGGGTGATGGGGCACTGAACAGGCTCCCCAGGGCAGTGGTCATGGTCTCAACCCAGCCAGAGCTCAAGAAGTGTTTGGACAATGCTCTCAGGCACAGGGTGGGATTTTGAGGCTGTCCTGTGCAGGGCCACGAGTTGGACTTGATGAACCTTGTGTGTCCCATCTCAGAATATTTTTTGATTCTGTGAATAAAATCATTCTAGACCCAGCACCTTTCTGCCAAACCATGCACTCCAACAGCCAACTCTAGAGCAGAGCAGCAGGAAAATTAAGAATTGATTCATTTAATTAAAGCCCAGATACAAAAACCATCTCTTGATGCTACTCCATGGTTACACATACCCCTCTTCAGGTACCAAGTGGTCCCAGTGCAAATCCTTCTCATGGGCTTCTCCAGCTGCCAGCAAGAGAAAAGCAAAGCACCTGGCACCACCAAACAGCCCAGCCCTGGCAAAAGGCAGAGTGAAATCACTCCTGGCACAGGTGAAAACCATTCCCAGTCATGGAGCAATGCCTGCAGCCTCTGAGGAAGCCTTTCTAGAGAGAAAGAGGCTCACAGGAGGAGGCACAAAGCCTATTCTGTGGGCGTGCTGAAAGGCAGCATTGTCCATGGAACATGGCACACTCGGTGTAACAGAGCCGTCAGCAGAGCCCTGGGTCCCATCCAGAACCACCCCAACAATCCAGATGTTCAGTCTCCACCATGCAAATCCTTGCCACAGGAAAGGCAGCTGCTGCTCCTGCTGGGTGACCCAAACCCTGGGGCACTGCCCCTGGCACTGCTGAGCCCCTGTGCTGTGCCAAGCGGGGATTCCAACAGGATGGAGCTCCTGAACAGGCACCTTGTGCCACAAGGAATGAACCACCCCGGGAGAGCCCTGCCCTGGGGCATGCACAGCCTGCTGCCAGCCACACCTGAGAGGCATTTCCCTGTCTGGAGGCTCAGGTCACTTCAGATGACCTCGACACCACGGTCAGGGTTCATCACACGAGCTGACCTTTCACAAACAGCATCTTCTGCAGCCTGAGCACTCCCACACCTCTTGTCCAGAGAGGATCCATGGCACTGCCACATCCCTCCAACCCAAACCTCCCTCCACCTTCTGTACCCCTGGCAGGAGCATCACCCAGGCAGGAGCCTCCCTCCCCTGTCCAGAGCTGCAGGACTGACACGTGGCCAAGGCAGGATGCTCTGGGGGGTGTCAAAATTCCAGCCTTATCTCCACAGGCTGAGATCATGAGTAGAAAATGTTTCTGTGTTGTCTCAGCCAGCTTCCTGTTGGCACCCCTCTTCCTCCCCACTGAAGCATCCCTCTGTGAGCAGTTTCAGAGCCAGAGATGAACATTAAATGTATTTGCCATGTCTGAGACATCAGATTTGTGACAGGGCCTGTCCTTAGCATGACCCAGCTGCTCCTCAACCCTGAGCAGGTCAGGGGTAGCAGCCCCAGCTGAGGGGGATGCTGCTGCCACACCAAGCATTCACACACACTTGTCGTGGCTGAAAGCTGGCAGCCACCTGCTTTAGTGCCTGAAGGAAGGGTGGGATCACAATCTGAGATCTCTAGAGGGTTTGACTCCTCACCCCACCAGTGCCTGGAAGCCACAGCCAGCAGGAGCTGGGCTCTGCACTGAGTCAGCTCCAGCCCCTGATGGAGGGGGAGATAGGGTGAATCATCTGCTGGAGGGAGCCTGCAGGGACCAGCTCTGATTCAGAGATGCTTTGAGATGGCTCAACTCAGGCAAAATTAAATTCCACCTTGTTTTTTTTCCAGGCCTTGGTCCTCAGTAATACAGGATATTAGCTCCCTCAGCTTTAAGATCAGTGTCTGAACAAGTTGCCAGAATAGAAGCACTTGGGTTATCTGCAGTCACCTGACAAGGAGCAGGGCTCAGGGCACCTGCTGGTGCCCCAGGCTGGCCACACAGACCAAGTGAGACAGTGTGTTCCCATTTCCCAGGCAAAGAGCCCCATTTATCCAGAGTGGATCCCCTGGAGGAGCCCAAAGCCCCTCTGTAGGCTCTGCCCAGGTGGTACAAGCACAGAGAAGGTCACTGCCACACATGCTCCATGAGGAGGTGACATCCATGTCCCTCTCCAGGGACAACTGTCACCCTTCACTCCCTAATTTCCCTGTGCATAAACAAAGCACTGACCTCCAGGGCTCCTGGGCATCTGTCACTATCAGTTTATTACATGATAAAGTGAAATTAAAAAAACCCCTGCAGCTGAAACAGTGCTTAATCTTGCAAAGATTATGATGACATGATTTGAAAAGCAGAGGAGGATGTTAAGTCCCCAAAGCAGAGGTCTCTACATGGTTTATAGTCTTATTTTGCCCAAAATCTATAGGCAACAGGGCTTGGATCCTTCCAGGGTGTTCTTAGGGGCTATTCCAAGGCAGCTTTTAATTAAAGTGTGACCTCCCATCAGTTTTGACCTAAGGATACATCATCCATTAACCACCAGAGATGGGAAGAGAGGTTATTAAAGATGATGGCCATCCCAAGTGAGGATGAAATGTTAGAGATTATTAGAATTCAAATTAATCCAAATACTCTGGAAAAGGACAACAACCAAACAAAAAGAGGAAACTGAGGGGAGACCTCACTGTGGTCTCTAACATCACAAGGGCAGGTACTGATCTCTTCACTCTGGTGACAAGTGACAGGACTCAAGGAAATGGCTGGAGCTGAGTCAGGGGAGGTTTAGGTTGGATATGAGAAGTTTTTCACCCAGAGGGTGGCTGAGCACTGGAACAGAGTCCTCAGAGAGGTGATCACAGCACTGAGCCTGTCTGAGACCAAGGAACATTTGGACAATGCTCTCAGGCACACATTGGCACCCTTGGGGTGTCCTGTGCACAGCCAGGAGCTCGACCTGACCACGCTGATGGGTTATTTCCAACTAAGCATGTTCTGCAATTCTGTGGAAAAACTCAGGAGAGGACACAGTGTGACCAGGCAAGGACCAGCACAGAAGCCTTATTTACACACCAGACTCAAGTCAGTGGTTGTGGTAGGTTCCTATAAGAGATCCATTTCCCACGTGGGCTGAATTGCCAGGTTGTGTCAAAATCACCTGGAGGAATAGCTGAGGGTGACAGGTACTCCAGGCAGGTGCCTGTGAGCGTGGGATGGACCTGACTGCAGAGTGAGGGGTGGGAAGCAGGATGCCAGAACAGCATAACCGAGGCCAGGAGATGCTTTCCATCAGAACTGCTCCCTGTGCAAACCCCTGCTGCTGGGCCTGGCTCCCCAGCAGGGGCAGAGAGGCTCCAGGTGCCAGGCACAGCAGCCCCAGTCCAAGGGTTTGTTTGCACTGAACCAGCTCCTGGCTCTGGGGCTCTGCTCCAGCCTCCTGGAAACGCCCCACATCCTGCCCCAGCAGGGCTGGAGCTCCTGCAGGCTGTGTGCATGAGCCAGGGCTTTGCTGTGGATCCTTGAGCCTCTTGGAAGGGGACAAGGTGCCACCTGGAAGGGGACAAGGTGCCACCTGCCAGCTGCACCAGCCCCGTGTCACAGGCAGGTGTTTGCTCAGAGAGAAGCACAAACAAACCCGCCCTGGCAGGCCCTGCTCCCCTGGAAATTCAAACAAGGGCATCTCCAGATGGGAGGCAGGAGAGCATGAACAGCCCAGGGGAAAGCAGAGCCTGTTTGGGCACCCCCGGGCAGCACAGAGCATGGAGGGGGGTGAGGAGGGAGCAGAAATGCCACAACTCATGGATACCTGGGGACATCTCTGCCAGCACAGCTTCTGGGGGCTCCCATCAGCCAGGGTGGGTGACACTTGCTCCTCTGCAGCCTTTCCTGCAGGCAGAACAGAGCCTCCAGCCTCCTGAACTCCCTGCAGCAACCCCCTGCCACCTCCCAGGGCTGTCCTGTGCAAATCCTTTGTCCTTCCCCACCCACTGACCCAGGCTCCTGTGTACACCTGAGCTGTGGGAAACATTTCTCAGTCCTTGTGCCTCCCAGGAGCAGCCTGTCCATCACTCAGAGGGGCTCTGGACACAGAAATCCTGCCATGGGGCTAGGAACGAGGGCACTGCTTATTTTTACCCAGGATGAAGGTGAGGATTTACTCCTGGCTCAGCAGGAGCTGTGACTATGCCCTGTACCAATCTCCTAGACCTTTCTCCTGTGTTACAACCTCTGCCAACAGCAGCCCAAAAATCATCCACCAAGGAAGAGGCACAGTCTATAAAAGGGTTTAATGCAAAACCCTGCAATAATCAGCATCCAGCACATTTTCTGCCTCATATCCATTCCCATTCTTGTATTCAGGGCCCAAAGGAGATGAAAGGCTCAGTAAGATCTGAACATTAATTCATACACATTATGAAACATCTTTTCACTATTCCCTCTCCATCACAGCTCAAGCACAGGGCTCTTGCTGTTCCCAGGATGATCTCTAAAAACAAAGCCAAACACACCAAACAACAGACATTCTCCTCCCCTCTCCCCTCCAATTGCACTGTCCAAAAGGCCTGAGATGTATTTTAAAGCACTGATGTGTGATGATGATTTCCTGGAGAGTGGCTGGTCCATGAAGGACCAAGCACAGCAGAGGAAGGTCTGAAACCTCCACAGATGGGTCAAGCTCTCAAAGACTGAGCTCATCCTTCCCCAGATTAACTCATTGCTCCCAACACTAACTGCAGGAATCAGCTGTCAGACCATTTCACATCACTGCTGAGAGGTTTATCTGACAAAAACCCACCATGGGAAATAACTCACAGCCTCTTGCTCCAGCTGCCAAGCAGGATGAGGAGACCACCCAAGCCATGACATCCCCAACAAGCCACAGCACCGAGAGCCTTCTCAGATGTGGGGCTCCACAACTGGGGCATCTCACTTGTCAGAACAGCAATTTGGGAAAGCGTTCACAGATGCACATGGAGCTGAATGGAAATTAATGTCAAAGGGTAATTAGCAGCAGCAATGGCAGTCCATCAAGCTGTGTCTGAGCTGTTCAGCAGATACTCAATGGCTCTGAGAGTTATAGCTCACCTGATTAAAAAAAAAAAAAATCAATAAATTAAAAAACAAGCACTTGAAACCCCCTGGTGTGGTGATTCTGGGCACAACTCAACTCACTCACATTTCTCAGCATTAGAACCAATTTTTATAAAACATGCTCTAAAACATGTGAAGGCAAGATACCAGAGTGGAAAAAGCCCCTCATGTGGCAGAGTGGGCTGCAAGAGCACACAATGAAGGTCTGAATTTAAGGATTTCACAGCGTTTTTAGCAATTGACCTCAGATAAGGACACTGCAGCACATGTGACTTCTGTCACTACAACACTGAAAATCAGTGAGCTTGAAAACCTTCCCCAAAGCAAAGAGGACGAGAATTAGGCTTGGACTGGCGACATCATCAACTTCAATGCTTTAAATTAAATTCCATGCTGGCAAAAAATTATCTTTCATCCTCATTCCTACTGATTAAAATGTACCTAGATTTTGCTTTTAAGTTTAAAAGTAAATTGAAAGTCATCTTGGAGAGTGATGGGAGTTGAAAATGTGGAGAGCAAAGCCTTCCTAGGGTGGCTGAGTTCCCCATCACAGACCTGGGCAGGCTGGGGGCTCCCATCAGCCAGGGTGGGTGACACTTGCAGGGAGCTCAGGAGGCCGGAGGCTCTGTTTTGCCTGCAGGAAAGGCTGTAGAAAAGCAACAACCCCCTGCCACCTCCCTGGGCTGTCCTGTGGCAAATCCCTTGTCCTGACTCGTCCTGCTCCCAGATCTGTTGCTCTCCCCAGCAGCTTCTCTCCGTACGTGCCCGGGCGCTCCCCGCTCACCCTGAGTCACCCACAGCAGCAGCAGCCGGGGCTGAGGGCACCTCATCCTCCTTCCTTTGTTTATTCTCTGCTTTACACAAAGCTGCAGGCGATCCCCATGTCCCTGGACAGCATCAGGCCAAAGCAAACGTGTCCCGGGGGCTGCTGCCGGGAGTGTTCCCAGATTCCCTGGCATGGCCACAGGGGACGTGACTCGGGACGAGCCGGGGGAACGCGGCGCTGTCAGGGACCCTCTGTCCCCAGCAGCTGCTCTGGGCTCGGCCCCACGAGGCCAAGCTCGTCCCAAAGGGAGCCACTTCATCCCTCAGCACACTCAGCCCGAGCTCCACGAGTCCCTCAGTCCCCAGAATAGCAGCACTCCCACTCCAGGAAATTATGGATTTTCTTGAGCATTACTGTGACCTTTTTAATTTCCATTCTGCCTTTAGCTGTCTCCTCCCCTACACTCCCTCTCTAAACAAATCTCGAAGCTGTACAAAGTGTTTCCTGTAAATAATACTCATCTGGCATGGACAAAGGGAAGAAAAAACCCTTTTGCTGCTAGTTCCAACTTGCAATTATCCCTCCAGTTTAACTTCCATCTGCTTGACCCAGGAGCAGTGGAGGCAGCTCAGTGTTTAAGGGAAATGGAGGGGACAGTGACATGCTCTGGCCATCAGATTTGAACCTGAAATGAGAAGTTGAGGTCATGGAAATGGCTGATATTGTGCTTCAGAGTGTGCAGGGCAGTGATCAATGGTGAAACCCGGGCAAGAACTTCCCAAGAAGCCCCTTCCTGCCCAGGACAGTCAGCTGCTCTCACAAACGTCACAGCACTGACCAAAAACTTTCCTTTCCCAGGCTCTGGTGCCATCCCCACGGACACCAGCCCCTGCTCTGGAGATGACTGAATCCCTCGGAGCCCCTGGGAGCCTCACCTGAGCAGTGACACAGCAGAAGCAGCTTCCCAGGCCGCTGTGAGTCCCCTCTGGAACACAAACCTTGAGAGGGTGCCTTGGGCTGTCCTTGTCACCAGCCAGTCACTGAGGCCACTGTGGGAACAGGCTGAGTCACCAGTGGCTGTGCTGCCTCTCCCACCACACCACAGCTTGTGTGATTCCACAGGGAGCCAGGGCTGCACAGGCACAGCTGCATTTCCTGAGGATGCCAGGACCTGGCAGGAAGAGGAACTCGCTGGTGTGGTGTTAAACACACTGGCTGTGTCACCCCAAGGGACAGGTGTCCCCTGCAGGTCACCTGTGCCTGCTTTTTGTGAGCTCCCTGGCCTCACACATCTGTCCCACAGGTTCAATCCTCTCAAATCACTCCAATACAATACCCTCTCCTCTTCCACAGACATTTCCTTGGATTTGGATCAGCCCTTGTGCAGCAAACCCCAAAACACCCCTCGTCTAACAGGTACAGGCTGGCCTCACACAAAGCTCCCTGCTCACTGCCAGTGCTGCTTTTTGGGATGTCCCTGCAGCATCTCCCTATTCCACGTGCCAGCACTTCTCCCTGCTCAGCCCAGGTGGTCACAGGAAGAGGATGAGTGTTTGGGGGAAGCAGAAATCACCCCACTGGGCCCCACAGGACTTTTCATTATGATCTGCAAATGTCTGCGTGTTGTGGTTTGTTATTTGTCTTTCTCCACAGGCTGGATTTCCTTGCTTCTCCAAACAATTTTCTAACAGATGTTGGGATGTTTCTCCTACCTGGAGCAAAGCTCTACCCCTGCCCACACACGCCACCAAGCCTGGAAACAGCAGAACACCCAACCAAACCCTGATGTGGCCACCCCAGCACAGCAGGATGCTGCCACAGGAGGGTTTTTCATAACAAGGCTCCATCAATCATCATGAACCATCAGAAACATGTGATGGCACATTGCATTTACATCTGTGGCAATACATTCTGTCAGCACAGGAGTAAAATAAAATAATTGTGCCTTTTGATTGGACTTCTCACGGTCCCACCTTGGGTTTTGCAGCAAGGAAGAGCTGAGGAAAGTTTGCCAGGACTGAAGCCAAGTGCCATCAACAGCTCTCGATGTCTGCTCAGCCACAGGAACCCAGGGTGAGGCCCTGGAGGCAGCTGAGAACAGCCTGTCCAGGGATCAAGGTGCTTTCATCCAACAGAAGCTACAACAATCTGTAACACTCAAGAAAATTACAGGCTTTAGTACCACAAGAGAGGACAGGCATATTAGAAATCTAATTCTCTGAAGAATATAACCTTTTAAAAGCAATCAGAAGAATGGTTCATTGTTTCAGGCATTCAGTGCACAGTGCAGACCTGGGCAGTGCTGCTCTTGGTTTGGGAGCAACACTGCCCTATTCTTGTGCCTTTTCCTCTGCCATCCACCACACACCAGTCATAGAGAAATTCAGGGATGTGGGGTGGGAAGAACATGCCTGCTTTTCCCTGGATCCCCCAGAACTCGGAATAAAGGTAGCTGCTCTCTCTGAGCATCTTCGAATATTGTTACAGCTCAAACAAAATCCGGGGGCACCTGCCAGTGGGAACATCAAAAGCCTCTGTCCCACATGTGTGCAGCAATGGGGAAGTGGCAGAACAGAGAACAGCACGAGGTGATGGATCAAGTGGTTAAAACAGTAAATAAATTAAGGGAGTTGGGGATGAAAACCCACCAGAGAAATGTGTGAATGTTGTGAATGCAAGCAGGCACCATGGCTGCTCCTCACTGCCTCAAAAATGTGAGAGATGAGTATGGACAAGTTGGAGATGTGTTTGTCCAAAAAAGAGCAAGGGTTTGCCATGCAGGAACAGCGTTTTGTTTGTTGTGGGGCTTAAAGCAAGGACAAGAAGCTGTGGATGTTGGGTCTCTACAGCTTTCACGTGGATCTGAGTGATGCAGATCATTCCTGGCAGCTGATCCTGCCAACCTGCAGAGCTTTCAGCATCCCGAAAATAATGCTCAGCCCTTTGTCTGTGCAGAAGCCTCCTGCTGTTCTGGGATTATCAAAAAATAAGTTCATTCCGTAGACCTTGGTATTTTCCTTCCTGCTGTTTCAGCAACACCAGGTCACAGCAGCACCACAAATCCACAGCAAGAACACCCTCAGGCAAGGGACTGTGCTCCTGGGGAATCACACACCACCATCCTTCCCCTTCTCTACTCCTGGGCTACAAAACTCTCTCCTCACCCTTTTTTTTTTCCCTTTCACATCCCCCTCACTCTCACAGCAATGCAAGTTTTGGGGAGTAAGAGCTAGCTGAGAGTTTGAGCGGAAAAACAATGGCTTTTTTTTTTTTTCAATGTATTTCAAAACAAACTATTTTGAATTTCTGTTGCAAATGACAATCTAAAATTAAATGAATGTTTTTGTTGGATCCAAGCAGTATTTTTTCCTTGAAATTGCAGTTTGGCCAGCAAACTAGAGGGAAAAAAAAAAAAAAATCAGGTCTGAACTTTTCCCCAGCTCAGACACAGATGGTGCCAGTTCAGTGACAGAGATGGGGTCAGGTTCAGGAGCAAACAATGGGCTCTGCAGACACCGGGACATCCCCACCCCACCCAGCAGCTTTTATGGCAGGGTGGTTAAAAGTCTTTGAGCGAATCACACCAGGTCTCTCTGTGCAGTATCAGAGTGGAAAAGACCCAATCTCAGTTTTTCCTGCCTGTTTCAGACCAGCTACAGCCACACATGGACCGAGGGACCCCGACAGACAGAGCCTGGCCAGGCACAGCCCTGGAGGATTATTTGGGGAGGCCAGGTCCCTGCAGTGCTGCTCTGATGAACTCGCTCTGTGCTGGCTGAGGGCTCGCTGTGCCCTTCAGTGTCCCTGTGTCACCACAGCTCCTGCCCGGCCCAGCAAGAGCTCCCGTGCTGCTCTTCCCTCCCTGGATGCACTGGAGCACAAACCAGAGCCCTGTGGAGCACAACCCCTTCACCTTTACCTGCTGCTGCCTTGGCTCAGATCCACAGGAGCCCTGGGGTGCCAGCTCCAAGGACACCGTGGGGCTGGGCACGAGGGGACCCTGGGACACTGCAAACCAACAATCAGAGGACACAGCTGTTCCCCAAAGCTTCCCAGCCGAGATGGGATCACAGAATGGTTTGGGTTGGAATGGACCTTAAAGATTATCTCATTCCAATCCCTGCCACAGGACACCTTCCCCAAGACCAGGCTGCTCAGAGCCCCATCCAACCTGGCTTGAGCACTTCCAGGGATGAGACGGCCACAAATTCTCTAGACACCAACAGCAAATCCAATTTGAGTTATATTCTATTTCCCATGTTTTATAGGGAATCATTTTATGAGTCACAATATGGGAAAATCCTCGTTCAGTGATGGAATCACAGCTCTTGTTGTTATTCCTGTAATTTTTCCTATAGCTTTAGCTCATATATGAAGAGTTATTTTTCCCTAAGTGCCTAAGCAATAAATTAGGAGTCTGCAGTTCAGGTAAGGGTGGGTGACACGTAACCACTAGGAATAATTCTGGAGGTACTGTAATTCTGGTGCTCCTTATTTTAGTGAGTGCCAGCATCTCGCATAAACCTGAAACTAAAACCATCCTTGAAAATACCTATAAATCGTGTCATTTATCACAAATCCTGTCTATTGCTTCTTTGGCGATGCAATTGGGCTTGAGTAATGGAAAGTGAGAATCCAAAAATCCTTAAAAAGTAGTATTCCAGGGCAAGTTTGCCTTCAGCAACTGAAATAACAGACATCCCCAAGGCACACATGTAAGAGCTGGCTCCAGTAGAAGTTATTGCTGTGTAAAATCCCTGTTTCATGCTCTCCCCTCCTCCTGCTGCTGCTGCCAGGAGTTCCAGGAACAAAAGCAGTGCTGGGATGAGCCACACGTGCCCGTGGCTATAGCACAAAGGTCTCACTAAAAGGTGAGGCACCCCAAGGTAAACTCATCATCCTGACCCCACCTACGTGGAGTGTGCTCAGCAGATGGGCTGGGATCACCCTCGAAGTGCTTTGGGGAAGGTAAATCTTGCCTGGGGTGGGGAAAAACCCGGTAACAGGAGAGCACTGCTGTGCCCGTTCAGCAGGATGGAGTGGAGGTTCAGCCCTGTAAGTAAAGTAAGATACTCCAGCCGGGTTCAGGGGGACCCAGTCCACAAAAGAGAGCCAAAATATGCCAGAGAGGGACAAATCAGGCCAGACATAACAAGAACCTAGCCTCAAAATTGTTTAGATGTTCATTTTTTCCCTTTGCCATAATTTTCAGGGATTTATCAACCAGGCACAGCATTTCCAGCCTGTCAGGGGCTGTCAGCATCAGCTTTTGCAGCTGAGAAGTCACTTTGTCACATCACCAGCTCCTGTGACAGACAGCAGAGAGCCCAGAGGCTCCGCAGCACCCTGCACATCTATGTCCTGGAGAAGCAGCCTGGATTCCCAGTGAAATCCCCCAAAGTGAGTGACCATTGCTGTGCCCTGATTTGTGAACACACCAGGCACGGAGGGCTGGCTCCACCTCACAGAGCTGGCAGCTCTCCAAGGTGGCCACCCCAGTGCCACGGGCGATTCCTCCTCCTTCATTCACCCTCTGCCCAACAAATCACGGAGATTTATTTGGTGCAGCACCCGAAGTGAAGCCTTTGCAACCCAGAGCAGCTCAGCAGCGCTGCCTGTGCTCTTTGCAAGGTGTGAGGTGTTTGTAAGGAGTACAACTGTCCTGCTGCTTCCCAGTAGTGTATTCTGGGCACGGCAGTCCTGTTCTTTTTGTTTAAACAGCTGCACCAGGGAAATGTCACATCAGTGTTTCCAACATACAACCACAGCCCCTGTGAAACAAAGCTACTGCCCAGATGTCAGCCCAGCTGCACCACCGAGTGCAGGAGGGTTTGGGCACCCACCAAAATCTGAGTGAGGATGGTTTGGGACACATCAGGGGCTTTGCAGTGTTCCAGCTCCACTCCAGCACAACCCACGCCAAACAAGAAAAGCACCCAAGGACCCTTGGCCTCATCTGCAAGGAGTCACAACACCAGGTCACAGAGCTGGCAGCTTTTCTGTGTGACAGCCAGTTGTATCCAGATCTCTCCTTGCACTGCTCCTCCCTGCTCCAGGGCTGCTCCAACCACCTCAGGAGGCCACAACAAATAACAGGTTTCCCTACACACATTGCACAACCATTAATACCCAATTTAATCCATTACAACATGCTAATCATCACACTCAGACTGTCTCAGTTCCCGGCATACAAGCCCTAATAAACCCTCCCGGCAGCCCATTTAGCAACGCTAATGAGAGAAGAAAAATGTGCAAGAGAGAAACGTTGCTAATTAATTTTAACCATAAACAGGCAGCAGCATCACAGAGTGAATTTTCTGAGTGAAGCCAAACCTCCAGCTCCTGTGGCTCATGGCAGAGCCCTGTGGCCGTGATGTGGCTTAAGGGACTGGCAGCTGCCACCAGCACCCCTGAGGGGTGGCCAGAGCCGTGGCTTGGGGTGTTAGGAGGATGCTGGCACGTCTCCACACTGCTAGGGTGAAGCCAGAGCAGAACTTGGCTTGCAGAGCACAGAGCCACAGGCTGGTGCCTGAGCAGAGCAGAAATCAGCTGCAGAGCAAAGTCCAGCAGCTGCAGGAGCTGCCAGAGGCACCTGAGCTTTACAGGGTGAGCAGGGCACCTCTTGGAGGAGACTTCTCCACTCTGTAGAGCACCAGGCACATCCTGGGGCAGGAATTCACAGGGAATATCATTCCTCTGAACGACACCAGGCATGGTTGCACACTGTGCTAGCCGGGGAGGAAGGAGCAGAGGGCACAATGCCCTCACTCCACAGGGCAAGCCTCGCAATGCCAGGAAGGGGAGAAGGGAGACTAGAATGTCCCAGCATGAGGGGATCCCATGTCTTACACCCCGTTTGGGGGGATCCCATCTCGTACACTCCGTTTGGGGGGATCCCATCTCATACACTCCGTTTGGAAATGCCCGCGGCCCCGAGGGCAGTCAGTGTCACACACACACACACACACACAGAGCGCTGTTCTATTCCCATGTCCCGCTGCCATCGGGCTGATCTCCTCCCGTGCTGGCACAGGTGATAGCAGGGACCGTGCCCTGCCTGGGACACGCTGCCTCGCTGCGTTTGCTTTGCTTTTTAAACCTTTTCCACTTGTTTATACACACTGAAACTGCTGCTCGCTCCTCCGCAGAGCGCTCACAGCCAGGAGGGATCGTAAAAACTTGGGGGTTTTTTTAAAACCTTTTTCTTTTCCCAGTACAGACACAAAGGGAGAGGCGAGAAGAGAGGGAGGCTCACCTGAATACGAGGATTTCTTCATGCCGTCGCTCCGGGCTGTGACATGGGAGCAGGGGCGAGGCCGGGTGGGGTGCGCGGTGCCGGGGGTGCCGCGATCCTTTTGTAGGCAGGGCCGGGGAGGGGACGCGCCCGGTGCCACCGCATCCGTGCGTGCCTGCGGCCGAGGGGCAGCGCGGCGCTCCAGGTGTGGCACACACACCTTTCCTTTCCCTATGGAACACACCTTTCCCTGCCACGCACACCTTTCCCAGCCGCACTCACCTTTCCTTTCCCTACAAACCTTTCCCTGTGGAACACATCTTTCCTTTCCCTACACACCTTTCCCAGCCGCACTCACCTTTCCTTTCCCTACAAACCTTTCCCAGCCGCGCACACCGGTGCGGGCTGGGCTGTTCCAAGTCTCCCGGCACGGACAGGGGCAGAGCAAGGCTCAGCCTCCCCCCTTGGCTGCCCCTGACCCCCACGACACGCCGATCATCCCCGGGGCTCGGCCCTGCCAGCTCCCCTCCCTGGATATCCCAGCGCCTGGAGCCGCCGCAGCGAAGGGAAGGGATGGAATTTCACGCCTCCAGCCCGGCGCACCCCATGGATTTGATTCAGCCCTTGGCTGCTGGAGCAGCTCAGGTCAGCGCTGCTCTCCCGGCTCTAGTTCAAAGTGCATTAGTGACCCGTGAAAACGCCTCTTTCCACTCCAAACCCACTCGTCCAGGGCTCATTCAAGGCTGCGAACCGAGCAAAACGCTTGTGCAGGCTCACACCTCATTTACTCACTGCTGCGGCGGGGGCAGAGAGCCACGGACCCCAGAAACAGCCCCAGGTGTGGGGAAAAGCATTTTACTGTTCCTGATGTGCCAGGACACAGAACACGCTCTGGATCGCTCCCCTGCGAGACGCAGGTTGGGCAATTAATTACACAAATGCAATCAGCCGGGGGCATTGCAAACACAGACAGGAAGAAAGTCATAGCTGCTCTTAATTTGCTCTCAGGGCACAGGGAAGTGCAGGAGCCTGAACTGCTGGAGGAAGGGCCAGGCTGTTCCCTGGAAAGATTTCCACAGCCCCTCTGGTGGGTCACCCACGCATGGAGGGTGAAGAGCACAAGTCCAGTTCACAAGAGAGAATTCCACCAGCTCTAAGGAAGGCATGGATTCCATAGAAAGGGCTTTTTGCTTGGTTTTGGACTCTTCCAGAGGCAGGGAAAAAAGTTTTCTGTCCCCAGCCCTAGCCCTGGCATTGCACAGCGACAGACAAAGGCAGCAGATGATCTGGATTAGGGGGATATGGTCCTATCAGCATTTCTTGCCATTTCTCAGCCATAGATTATCCCCTCTGTAACAGATCTGAGAAGAAGGATTGTCTGAGTCTCTCTCCAGCTTTAGTGCAAAACTGGAAGAGCTGGTTGAAGTCACTGGGGGATTCAGTGCTAAGCAGCCTGACTTTGCACTGGAACAGCTCAGGAGCACTCCAC